>NC_056745.1:1230545871-1230720871 GCF_019279795.1 Protopterus annectens
GGGTGACACTGATGTGCAAATACATACCATAACTAATGTTATGCTGACATGCTGACTGAAGTAACAGTTTTCTGTGTTAGGGAGATGTTCCAGTTTAATGCAAAATATGTCTGGAAATATGATTCAAACAATGCTAATAATAATAATAATAATAATAATAATAATAATTGATGTCCAGCACTCTGCAGCTGCCATTATTTTCCTTTTTGTTGTCACTAGGGAATCTGGGAAGCTTTGAAGTTTCAATTTATCAGCAAGCAATTCTGTGAATGTTTGACCATGTGGTTATTAACCTCTGACCAGCAATTATGCCCTAGAAATCAGGTGGGAGGTTGGAGAAACAACACCATCCACAATCACTAGCGAAACCAATAGAAGGTTATGTAATTTTGAATGGATGACAACACATCTATGTGAAATAGTTGTATTAAAAGACAATGAATGCCTAGTTAAGTGAAAACAGAAAATACAGCACATTCTTTATTTCCATTAAAATAGCTTTATAAAAACATGTACCCTAAAGTAATTATAATCAATCCCATTCAAACAGAATCTAAACCCAGTCTGAACTTGAGTGCTTTTTCTGTGGACTTATTAATGTGTAAAGGTGTACCTTGCATGTTCCTCCTCTGGCAGGATCTCACTGAACAGAAAGCTACAAGTTAAATATGTTTTGGGAAAGCTCAAATGACAAATTACACTTACTGTTTATTTATTTATTCATTTAGTTAGTTATTTGTAATAAATTGCAAAAATTCTTCATCGACTTATTTACTGCAAAATATAATTAAAAAGCAAATGAACATACAAGTGTCATGAAAATAAAATCAGCATACTGACCTGTGTGTGTGTGTGTGTGTGTGTGTGTGTGTGTGTGTACTCTGTTTCTCCCTCTCTCTCTCTCTCTCTCTCTCTCTCTCTCTCCTCTTGTCTCTTTTTTTTGCATGTTCAGCAACTTTTCTGTAGGTTCAACATTTTTTTCCATACTGTCTCTAGAAAAATCTCCCCTTTTCAGCAATTTCTCTTTACTCCAATATAAGGCCAGTTATCTATGCACTGGGAACTTTTCACCCTTGAACCCATATGGATCACTTCTGAGCTCACAGTCACCTGGGACTTGCCAGTATTATTCTACTTGATGTTTTTCTTTCGCCTCCCCTCATTTCACCTTGACTCATCTCTCCTCTTGTCGTCTCTTCCTAGATACTTGGTCATCCAGCGGTATCATTTTATTATAAACACAATACCTTTCTGAAGTGAAGGACCAAGCCAATCTACCTCCAACACATGTACACCTAACTACTGCAGATATGTCTGTACTTAAAATTTTCCAGAACTTACTAAAGCCAGGGGGCTCATAGCAAAAGTGCTAAGAAAAATAATATATATATATATATATATATATATATATATATATATATATATATATATAAATATAAATATATATAGATATATAGATATTAACTTCCTCTTTTGACCCCAGTTGTTGCTAAAACCCTGCCAGTGCCATTTTGTGGAGATGGAATAATGCCTACCTATGTATTTCACCTGTGTTTTTATTCACTGCAACTTTTAATACCATTTTGGAATAATTTTCTCTGTATTAATTTCCCACAGGTTTGAAACCATTACAGGTATTTTTTTTTCTGGCAATAACCATGGAAAAAGTTGCATCTGAAAGAACAGGATAATATTCTTACAGCCTCTCCTTGCATGCTTTCCACAAGTTGTTTAAGCCAAATCTCTCGGGTCATCCTCCAATCACATATCTATGCAAAATGGAATATTTAAAAGCTAAGTAAGTTGTTAAAGAAATCTTACTGAAAACAGATGCCAAGTAGAAGTAGATTTAACTTGCAATCATTGTACATCTGGAAATAAGCTATTATCAAGCAAAGCACATTGTTGTTGTGTCTTTCGGCTATTCCCGGTTAGGGGTCGCCACAGCGGAACTCTGATCCGCTAATGATTGGCAGTATATTTTTACATGCCGAGTTGCCAGCCCTGACACACAACCTTCAATGAAGGTACGCCCATTCACGCATGTCTGCACACAGAAAACGCTCTAGCTGAGAATCGAACAGGACAACATCTTACTGTGAGGCAACAACGCTACCGCAGCACCACCACCGCGGACATCAAGCAAAGCACATTACTTTTGCTAAACCTGTTTCAGCTGTAAGGTAACATTCATTATAGCATTTTACAAAGAGCAGAATCCCACTTGAGTTACACTGTAACAACAGATAGTTAAAATCTAAGTTCAAGCTAAATGTCTGAGTGAGAGCAACCCCCCCATACCAACACCAGCCAATCAGCACCTCCATCTCTACAATGACAGGCAATCAGGATCATGTACTTCTATAGATAAGCTCTCCTATAAATGCAAGTTGACTATTGTATACTAGTTATATGGTACCTTACAAACCCTGGGAACGAATCTAACAGTTGGCTAATGACATACAGAAGCCTTATAAATAAATGTAAGCAGAAGCAAAGAGGGCATCTGTACATGCACAACTCCAGGTTACAGTAGTGATACGGGCTATTCATGTCTGATTTTCCTGGAAATATTACATTGATGCAAGTAATATTGGTTCTTAGCTTTATTTCCTGGCTGGGTTGCCTTCTGTGCCCGTACATATATTTGCAGTATTCTGTGTGAGTTTGTGCTCATATTTCTGTGTGTGTGTTTGTGTGCTGCTGTGTAGCATTTGGAACAGGCTACCCATTCATATGAAACAGAGCACACACACTGTTCAAGAGGAATCTGGACGAGTGGATGGAGCACAGTAAATTCTTACCGGGGATAGCACCCACAACCCTCATGGACATGGGCAATCATCACTAAACTACCATTCCTATGGTATCACATTGGGATGAAAAGGCTAGGCTTAACATGACTTCTTGGTCAATAGTCTAGTAATCTCCTATCATCCAGTGAATCTTGAGGAGAACCTGTCAGCTGTCGGTAAGAAGTAGGTAGTACTGCATGATATCTGAGAATTTCTGACAAGTAGCAGTTGTGATAAAGTCTGTTCCAGGAATAATTTTGTAAAGAAATTTGGTGAGACGTCTTATCACACAAACAAATGCATTGATTGTCTTCTTAGTTTAGACATTCTTTTAGGATTGCTACATAAGTATGGAGAGAAGACCAGAAAGGGTTAGAATACTGGTCTTGAATCAATCAGCAAAACTTAAGCGCTTAGAAACAAGCACATAGAATGGTGTGCATGTGAATCCTCAGAAAAGCAGAAAAGGACTTTACCATGATCAGATTAGATGACTTAAATACAGGGTTGCTATGCAATGTGGGCCTAATATTCACACTAACAGAATACACAATTGCACCTTTCTCTGCCCAAACATAACCAAAAACACAATCCGTCACTTTTACTAAGCACTTCTTGGCTTGAATGCTGAGAGTATACACTGGATATATTTCTTTAATCTTCCTGTTTATTCTTTGATCTGTAATTGCAGCTACCTTTATAAATAACTGCATTTGTAGGGGCATCTATGTTTTTTTCTTGGAATACAGAAGCTTCTCTGAGTCATATTTGATAAGTATGTTTGAAAGTGACTGTTTCCATAAGACTTTTATGCATGACATGCAGTGACAATTATTTATAATATTCCAAGGGAAATGTCCTACTACAAACTTTTACCTTTTTATTACAATAGATTTCATAAACCATTACCATCGGCACTGACAGGAGATATGTGATGACACATATGACTGTTGACAACATGCATACTGTACAGACTTCATATAAGCTGTTAGAAATGAATTGGCAGCATATCTAGAGGCTTCATTTGAAAATAATTTCTCCACAAGACATACAGACAGTACTATCTATCATTAAACTAACCTGTCTGTAGAATTAAGCAGAAACATGCTGGAACACATTTATAATCTATTTTTTTCTCAGCACGTACAGCCTTTGATAATTTTCTCCACTGAAATATATAAGGAAATACAGCAGAGGTGTCAAATCTAGAAGGGGGAGCTAACATTTTATTTTAATATCACAGACAAAAGTGTAGCTTGCCTTAAGACAAGTTCATTTCTTGTATGGAAATCTGTTAAAAGGTTTTCTATCTTGAGGCAAAGTAAGACTGGACTAATGCTGTGATATGTCTTTATAACTGGGCTACAACTGGTGAGATGAAGCTGCCCACCTTGAAACTGTTACAAATGGCATGGGGAGATTAAATATGTAATATAAGACCATTCTGTATCAGAGTAAGGGCAGTCCAATATTTTTTTTCACATCAGCAGATGAATCTGGGAAACCTTCTCACTGTGTACTGGAGCTATAATTCATCTGCAGACTGTGACAGGTAGCTAGCTCAGTGACCATCATGTACCTACAGGAGTGGATTTTCATGAAGCTTAAGAGCCATAGATAGAATTTTTAATAATACAGTAATCTGATTAGATGTATGCTGTGGCTGGACTGAGTAAGGACATTTCCTAAGTGCCTCTGAATATTTATGTTGTATGAGTGAGGCACTGAAGTTATAAGTTATAAAATGGGTAAGCTTATTACTTAGAACATGTCATTTTCCTGTGAACTCTCTACCAGCAGGTGTTTACTCTAATGTGCCCAGAAATAAAGAAGGTGATGGCCCCCCACCAATAGCTAAGTACAAGAAGCTATACGCTCATCTTCTATAGCTGGAGAGTCTGACTTAACTGCTCTACTTCTGAGAGTTGTCCTTTAAACATCAAGGATCTATACATTAAGGCGATGTGAATCTACTTCATAAAAAATACCTAAATGCAAATGTTGCACACCAATATGTGAGTACATAAGATAGTATAAAATACTTAAGATGCCTGTTATTCTTTGTCTGCACAGCAAATATTTTATTAGCCTTTTGAAACTTGGCCAGCAACAGTTCAATCCAGTCCATTAACTGCCTCAGTCTACTGTACTCAGCTGGCCTCTGCATCTTGATTTTGGACTTAGAATTTTGGTGCTATGCTGACATATGGTAGCTGTACAGAGTCATCCCTCTCATCCATCCAAGCCACACTTCCACCTTCAAACAGGATTTTTCTATACTCCAAACAGCCAATAGAAAAACATGTTTGAGTCACATGATTATCATTGTCTCAAAGTATGGCTGCTAGCAAGCGTTGTACACACTGTATTGTATTAAATTGACAAATTACATCTATGATAATCTTAAGACAAGTTATGCCAAACTAACTACTATATGTTTTCCCCATTGCCTCAGACTATCAACAAGGGTTCCTTTAAAAGGTAAGAAAGCACTAATAACCTTTTTTGTACTGCTGCAATAACTTTTGTAATAGGCAATTTAGCTACATTATACCAGAAGACATCTGTTGTTATATGCACTTTCTAAAAATATAGCCATAATAAAATTCCAGTTTATATACATGCTGAATATAAAAATAAATTGTACTGTATTGTACTCCAAAACTATTTCAAAAGACTACTCATGTGGTATTTATTTAAGCTTACCCCTTCTGAATGATTTCTGAAAAAATTTCTGTGGCAGTATCTAAAACCAGTATGTTCAGATAACACTGAGTCAAACCCTGACCCAGAAACTATTAAAAGTCAAGGTACACAGGATACATTAAGCAACCTATTTCTCCCAAAAGATCTGAAAATGTTACATCTAAACGCCATGAGTCAATGTAATAAATTCTGTGTATTACAAGCTTGGCCATTAGATATCTACCTCCTTGTTCTGTCTTTAACAAAAATGTGTCTTAAGTGGTAATGAAGAATTTGCATTTTACTATCCTTCGGTATACAGAAAAGAATGCATAGGGCAAAGGGTGGGTGTGATGACTGCCCTGGCCGAGCAATCAAGGAGCCTCAATCGTCACCACTAACACCAGGGAGGTCATCTCCTAGAAGAGAGGAAAGGATAACTAATACACAGAGTAAAGTACAATTTCCCTTAAGTGCACACAGAGATCACAGTCAGTCTGGGGCTGGTTGCTCCCTTGCTCACCAGGTCCCCAATAAAACTCTCCACTGGCACAACTATAGGGTCCAGGTCTCAACCTAGTTGGGCAAGCTAAAACCTCCAGTACCCTCTCTGTCCAACCAGTGCTACGTGTCCCTTCCAAGTAGCTGACACAACACACACAAACACTTTGAGATAAGTATTTATACTACTTCACAGACACTCCTGGGAAAGGCTGACACATATTCTCCAGCTGTGCCCCTTTACCCAGACTATACACTAGTAATTACTGCCACCACCCAACTAATAATATCAGCTGCTAAAAGGCTCTTAAAAGGGTGTCCAATTATTACTGTGCAATATTATAATCCAATGGTGGTATGACTTAACAGTCAAGGCTTACTTTAGAGTGGCCTATTACAATAACCTCTATAAATATGGAATGTACTCTAGAGCTTATCTCTGCATAAACCAGCCACAGGTAGAAGGTTTTAAAAATATTTAATAATAAATAATTAAAACACAAGACAAAAGTACTACACCACAGATATATCTAAGAGTTCAGAGATCACACAGAAACTTAAAATAATACAGTAGGACAGGTCTGATTTCAAAGAAAAATACCTAATTAATCTTTACTAGCTTTAACTATTCCTACAAGAAATCACAGTGCTAAAACTCACATGTGAGCATAAGGCAGAGTGCTGATAAGTTGGATATCAAGATCAAAATGCTCCCTGTCTCTTGTGAGAAAACAGTATTTAAACATTACTAACAAACATGTCTCTAAGGCCCTCCCAAATTACATCATTTTACTTAGTCTGGAGTTCTCAGGCAACAAACTGCATTATTTAGCAATCTAACACCTGCTCAGAAGCTTACATCAATACAAGGCATTTCACATATACACACTAGCAGAAACTAGAGCAATAAAGCACATTCCACATCTAAATTCTGGTCATAAACTTTAGCCTTAAAACAATGGGCATGAATCCTTCATCCAGCCACACTGGAGCCAAATTCTAACATGAAAGGGTCACAACTTGCTTCACTGGGCCAGTAGAGTACAATGTTGTCACATATTTTGCAGTTCCTCATTTCAAAGTGTTCTTTTACACTCAAGAAAACATGCTTGTATTTTTACATTTATTTACAAATGCCAGAATTATATATCAAATTCTATTTGACTAGGCTGGCATCCTTCACCCATCTCTTCCCAATCGTCACAGCGGGTAATGTATTTGTACTGCATCAGATCCAAACAAATGAACATCAGCCTACAGCTAGATCTAGCAGAGAAGCCCTGTTTATATCATTGCATTCAGTATTTGGTAAATGCCCAAATGGATGCATCAATAATGAGCCTGATAAAGCATTAAAACTTGTTCTACAAAAGTAAATGGCATGCTGAACATACAGAAGGTGGTTGTTATTACAGTTTAATTTGAATGTTTGCTGAAATCCTAACAACTAAAACAATGCTATTAGTAGCTGCATATCTTCAGGCTTATTTCGTTTAATTAAATCATTCACAGGAACTGGCAAACATAGAAGTTATGAAAATATCATGGATTGGATAATAACATATAACACAGAAATGTTCTTGCATATGGGAGACTTCATTATCATTTAAGGGCTCACTTAACTTATTTTACAGTCTGGTAATTTAACAGGCCTGTACCTGACACAAAATTTAAAAATGATCTGGAGGCTAAGAGACCAATCAGTACAGAAGATAGGTCAAATCCTAAGCAGAAAAACAGGTCTTTCATTAACTGTCTTCCAGATATAAATAGCATTTTTACACCTTCCACTGTATGTTTAGAAATATTTTAGACAATTGTGTACTAGCCATAAAGTTAAGGTCTAAGTGCAGCAGGTTTCCCATACATTACTAAAATGCCAGGAAGGAGCAGGGCATCAAGAGAACAGAAAGTCTTAAGAGGTGAAATGAAAAACATGCACAGAGCTTTATGTAACAAAGGGCAAATTGTTATCAGACCAGCTAAAAAGGAACACGACTCAAGCTGTAATGACATAGTAAAATTATGGGGAAAATCACAATCAACTGCAGATGGTCTATCAATCTAAACTTCCACACAGCAGTAGCTGCTGACAGGGTTAAATTTCACCATTTCATGAGACCTGATCTCATGGAAAAACTTCCAAAAATAAACCAACAAGTGTTTATTTATTTATTTATTTCCTTAATGTAATCCAATTTATAGTAGAGAGTAGAGTATTTCAACTAATTGGAACCTAGGGTAGTTCGGATAATCAAACATATAATTGAACTGGATAAAAAACTTCTAAAAATGTTTTTGATTAACATTAATCAGTAAAAATAAAACAAATATACTCTAAGTACAAAATGGTATAGTATATTATTGAAGTACAAGCTCAAAAACACTCACAAGAGAATATGTATAACATTTACATATTCAGACTTTATGATTTTTCCTACTTAAAAACTTTGGAAGGCTGCATTCGGATAACTGATGTTTTGGATAATCAAAGTTCAGATAATCAACTCTCTACTGCATTAATCAAAGCAGTGCCCTTATTACCTTAAGCCACACTTGGCCTAGAAAATAAAAACAAACAATTGCTTGAAGCAGTCTCTGTGAGAATAACCAAAACTAGTATAAAGCATAGTATCAGCTACACGGTACACACACTATGTGATCAAGCATTTTGTCTCATTACCACTAGGCAATCTTTTTTTCCAGCTTTCCTTTTAGACACTTAGCCAAGGATAAGTTAGCATGATTATCATTGATGGAGTACTTCTCAAAGTTTGGAAAAAGAGGAAGGAGATAAAAAAGCACTTTTTTAAAAATGAGGATTTATGTAAAATTGAATGCTACTGCTCAATCAGCATTCTTAGTCACTTATCTAAAGAAAGTGACACACTTGTAAATGGCTGTGAGAGTATCTACAACAGCACAGTACGCTAGAAATAAACAAAGACGAGTTCTGAAATGGACCTCCCACCCATGCAGGGGTCTTAAGCTAGTTAACTACACTGTGAATAATTTAGGTAAAGGCATGCATGGTACTGTCTTGTCAGGAGTCTTAAGAAAATCATCCATCCGTGACCATCTTTTTCCAATGTTTGGACATGTTGTTGGGGTGACACATCAACAATGACCATCATCTACAGCCAATATTCACATTGCCAGATGGCTAGCCCTGCTCTGGTTGTTCTTCATACCACACACATGCAATAACACCTGCAGTCAACCCAGAGTGTCCAGTCCACCTACTGCAAGTTGTTAGAATGTGGGAGGAAAATGAGGCATCCAGAGAAAGGCCATGTGATCACAGGGAAGACATGCAGGCCCTGTACAGAAGGCACATCAGCTGAGAATCAAACCAGTGACACTTGCTATGAGGCAAGATCACTAACTGCTGTGCTGCTGTGCAGCCTCCGAAGGCTGAATAAATAGCACACAGATATAAGATACAGTATAAACTCCATGAGGTCTGTAATGCAACTAAATGGTCTTGGTCTTTTGTGTATCAACTGCAATTTGGAAAGTCTCATAGGTTTTGATACATCTATTTCTCATTACGTCCTTCACTAATTGGATAGTTCTCTCTCCTTACCCATTAGACTGGGGATATTCTAGATAGGATATAATGCTTGATCTCCCAGTCCTGTACAAGTCTTTTGAATTCTTAGCTTGTCTGCTACCACCCACTGTCAGGTATGAGATGATTAGGCTTCCCTTTTCCAGAGAAAAGGTTTTAAATGCACAGATTCCCACCATTACTTGAGTCTCTTAATCTGATTATTAAAAAAAAAAAAAATTGGAATAATAGTCAACTCAAATATCACACACGGCATCTCTGACTTAGAAAACATATGTATTCAATTACCTCTATGAGTGGAGGATCTGGACCAGGATAAGGTAACTTTTGTTTGTTTGGATTGCAGATGGCATAGCTTTATACTCCCTGTTCCATCTGGGCTGATGTTCTGACCAAAATATTATATTTTTGCTGTTTTATTGCAGATGTGATTAGTGTATGCTCTAGTGTATTTATTTTTTCAGCTGACTGGAAACTATAAAGACCAATATTTGGCCATATCTTATGAATTCCTTCTCTTTTAGAGCTGCATGTTTATTGAGATCTACAAATATTGAAACAAATAGTTTGAAACCTGCTTCTACTTATTAAGTTGCAACAACTAGAGCTTATACGTGATCACAACTGGAGCATCCTTTCGAGGGTCTACCTTTGAATGTAAGAGCTGACATAATGAGGCGAGGCTGTGCTGACTTAATGAGGTGAGGCTGTGCTGATTTAAAGAGGTGAGGCTGACCATTCTTTATAGACTACAAGGGAGGATAATTGACATCCAGTGCAGATAGAGTTTTCCCAGTGGTAGTTCCTATGTCTACCATAAACAATCAACTAAATTCACTTATATCTGGGTTATACAACAAAGTGTGCACAGCATACAGTTATTCTGTTGTGATGCCAGTCCAATCCTACTCATTATAAAAGAGGAGCAATAGTAAATAGATAAGCTACAAGGGCAAATAGGGCATAATGTCCAAGAAAATATCAGGTTATATGGTCTTTTGCTGGGGGGTTGAACTGGACATTGCACTGATTGTTTGGCTTTTAGAATGGAGTGATCAAACTCTGGGAACACTCAAGGATGGAATTGTCCTTCAATTTAATCTGTTTGCAAGGGGATCTAGTACCCCTTAACTACAACTTCCCTTTGGAACTGTCGGCCTTGGGGATTAAGGGTGTCAAACTCTCTTGTAAGTGGGATTAACAGAGAGTTCCTATTAGTGATATTGCTTGTTGTTACATGTGACAATGAACTGAAGTCACCAGAAGTATTCTGGTGTTGCAATGTTAACATTTCAAACACCACTTATTAACAAGTCCATGAATTTATTTTAGATTCAGCATAGAATTACTATAGTAATTTTATAAAGAAACAGAATCATGTTTAGTGGTGAATACATGACTACTATAAATGCATTTCAAATATATTATACATCACCGAGGGACCTTAAAGTATTGTCCATTTATTATTAATCTACCATATTAAGTTTGTTCTGTTGCATTATTTCACATTACTTTATCAACGTTTATACATGTATCTTTTTAACATTGTTGTACTCATGTTAGCATACTTCACTAATTTTGATAATTAAACTCAGGTGAGGTCCATATTTTATTTTTGCTACCTACCCTATCTTTTCTGTGTTTTGTAAATATCTTGAACTTCCTGTACAATTCATCAACATATATGTTTCTTTAAGAGAGATTTACTATAAATATTTTCATAATAGTCAAGTATTCCAGAGAACTGCAATATGTCTGATAGTGTAATTGATAGCAAAAAGTATTACTTTGCTTTGGAACATCGTTTCATTACATGGAATTGTAAAATAATGAATGAAAAACAAGTCCATCAAGGTAGGCGTGAAAAATTTACCACAGCTGCTGACATGTTCCATTAGCTTCTTAATTTAAGAGAGTCATTCTTGTGTGGTGTGTGCAATAAAATTTTTGCAAATGCAGTCAATGTAAAACAGGAAAGATTCAAATCACCAAATTAGCTGTCCACTATGATTCATTTATTGTAAGCTAAGAAAGCATATGCATTAGGTGTGGCTCAGTTCATGAGGCAATGTCAAACTATACATAAATTACACTGTAGGAACTGTAGAAAAGAACACTTTTACAAAAATATGCAAATCACAGAAAGTAGTCGCTCACTCCCATTATGTTTATCAATACCAAGATAAACAGACACAGTTTACTTACATTGTCAGAGTGAAATTACAAGCTGAATACAGACAATGTTTATCACTACAAACATATAATGGATTAATACCTCACAACCAGAATTTCTATCGTAGTTTAAAGAATTTAGACTATGAATTTGGAAATCATTTAAGTAAAACTTCAGATAAAATTGTAACTGTGTATTATACCGATTTTAGAAACAGACTTATTATAAAGAGGAGCATAAAACAAGACGAACGTACACTGCAAAGTCCAACAAGGTTTAATAGCTGAGTAAAACAAGCTTACAGTAATCAGTAGTCCAGAGCACAGTGCACACTCCGGTAACTGCCAAGCAATAAAAAGTTAAAAACGATCTGGCTGCACAGAATCCAAGTCACAGAGTGTAAAGTGCTTTTTGTTAGGAAACACTTCTCCTAACTTCTTCAGACAATAGTGCTCAGAAAGAAAAGACAATTTTAAGTCCTATCCTAGTGACGCATACTTGTTAATGCAATTAAGCCAATTAAGCACAGTCACATAATTTAAAGGTATAATCCTAAAATACTGAAGTCAAACAGTTTGTTTTTGCCAAGTCATTAGGTAAAATGAGTGCCTTAGTTTTATAAAAAACAAAGTTCTGTTGTCTTGTAATGGAACATATAGTAAATTAAATAGTATTAATTAAAATCGTAGTTAGTTCACTTTACTTGTAGCCAATGTTCAGGGGACCCGTGGAAGTAGTAATCTTTTCATAACAAACTGTGTTGTGTAATGTTTTTTTTAACCTATAAAAGGTGGGTGTAACTTAGCAATTATAACTTCCCTAGTGCTAATGAGCATCTATTATTTAACCATCCAACAAAAATAATGTATGTACAGCTACTATCTCTTAATGCTCTTTAATTTTAGCACACATAAAATAGAAGTCATTTCATTCAAGCCAGGTGGAAAGCATGCATTGAGTCTAAGCTGCCAGAAAAGTTCCAATTTCTCCAACATAAGTGTAGATGCCTCTCCTCTACTATTCATCTCAATTGAGTCGATGGCCTTAAATTTGAAACTGTGGTTAGGGTTTTCAATGCAGTGTCTAGCTAGTGGGCTCTCCATTTTCCTTTTGTTAATGTAATAAACATGTTAGTGAATCTTCTCCTTAAACTTACGGTCAGTCTTGCCTACATAAAACTAGGGCAGCACTGACATAATGCTACATAGACTAAGGCTTTGGAGTTACAGTTGAACTTGTTCTTCAGGAAATAGTCTCGCCCCCTAATAATGAATTTTGACCCTGTAGCAATGTGTCTACACTGGTTAGATGCCTCACATTTAAATGTCTATAGGGTGCCTCTAAAAGTGTTGTTACTACTTTCAGTAAGTTTTTTTAGGTTCCTTCCTTTTTACCAGGTGACCCTAACCACAGTTTCAAATTTAAGGCCATCGACTCAATTGAGATGAATAGTAGAGGAGAGGCGTCTACACTTATGTTGGAGAAATTGGAACTTTTGTGGCAGCTTAGACTCAATGCATGCTTTCCACCGGGCTTGAATGAAATGACTTCTATTTTATGTGTGCTAAAATTAAAGACCCTTAAGAGATAGTAGCTGTATATACATTATTTTTGTTGGATGATTAAATAATAGATGCTCATTAACCCTAGGGAGGTTATAATTGCTAAGTTACACACACCTTTTATAGGTTAAAAGAAACGTTACACAACACAGTTTTTTATGAAAAGATTACTACTTCCAAGGGTCCCTGAACATTGGCTACAAGTAAAGTGAACTAACTACGATTTAAATTAATACTATTTAATTTACTACATGTTCCGTTACAAGACTGCAGAACTTTGTTTTTTTATAAAACTAAGGCACTCATTTTAGCTAATGACTTAAAAACAAACTGTTTGACTTCAGTATTTTAGAATTATACCTTTAAATTATGTGGCTGTGCTTAATTGGCTTAATTGTATTAACAAGTATGAATCATTAGGATAGTACTTAAACTTGTTTTTCCTTTCTGAGCACTACTGTGAAGAAGTTAAGAGAAGTGTTTCCTAACAAAAAGTGCTTTACACTTTGTGACTTGGATTCTGTGCAGCCAGATCGTTTTTAACGTTTTATTGCTTGGCAGTTACCGGAGTGTGCACTGGACTACTGATTGCTGTAAGCTTGTTTTACTCAGCTATTAAACCTTGTTGGACTTTGCAGTGTACGCTCGTTCTGTTTTATGCCTATTCGTTTTTGGACGTTTTTAGAAAGAGGAGCATTCCAGTGTGCATAACTTCCTGCTGTTGCAGCTTAACACACTGAGATAAAGCTTGTAATGGAAACGTATGTTACTGAGCAGATGCTAGCAAGATTTGTTTACTGAAAATGTGAAGGACACTGATCGGGAAAGAGGAATGATTGTGGTTTAAGCCAGTGAATGATAGAGAAATAGCTCAGTTTAAACTAGATATGACATTGCAAGTAAATGCAAATCTTTATAGGATTTCTCAAAAACATAGATACTGTAGTGCAAGCAAAAGTTAATCTTTCCATGATTTCTCAAAAATACTCTGGAACCAGACTTGCAAAAACATGAGAATAAGTTGTTTTCCTATAGTAGTAAAATATACATGTATAAGAAAACTTAGACAGGATGTGATACAAAATGGAAAATTTTATCTGTTTAGCAGTTCTGTTATGACCAGGAGAGCAGCATCAGTTACTGAAGTACAACAAATCAAAAATTAATTAAAATAATTATATCTGTGAATGTTGAATGTGTACATAACAGATTTAAAGATGACTTCAGTGGTACTGGGTTGCCTGGAAAGAGTGAGAATACACTGCATAAATTGCTGTCAAGTCTGAATTGTGAAATATATGCAGCATGGAACAAAGTAGTTACTCTAATTAAAAGCAATATTTGAAACAATGGCATAAACACAAGTTACTGCAAAACTTACAGAGAAAACAACATAACTGAATCAAACCGTATTCATCAGGAAGGCTTGATGGAGGTACACACTCATCTTTTGGTAGCTACAAATATGTATTTCAAGCAAACAGCCTGCAACACATAGTCATTTACCACAGAGGATGATATTAAAAGGGAGCTATCAGATAGTAAGTATTACTTCATGTATGATGCAAACTCTGGATTTTGACAATAAAGCTTGAGGAAAAAAGTTCAAAGAAAAATGTTTGTTTGTTTGTTTCTTTCTTTTGGCTTTTCCCGGTTAGGGGTCGCCACAGCGGAACTCCGATCTGCTAATGATTGGCGGTAGATTTTGACGTGTTGGCTTGCCGGGCCTAACGCATAACCTTCAACAAAGGAACGCCCATTCACGCATGTCGCCACACAGAAGACGCTCTAACTGAGAATCGAACGGACAATGTCTAACTGGGAGGCGACAACGCTACCGCAGCACCACCACCGCAGTATTTCAAAGAAAAATAATGTATCTACCCTATATATCAAATGTAAATTTTTGAGACTACTTGTAGGTATAGAATCTGCATAGCATTCTGACAGACAGCTTTTCTTCCTAATAATAAAAACAAATATTAAAACAGGCTGACAATAAATGAAATATCTTAGGTAGCATCAATGAATACTGGGCTGAGATAAGAACCAAAAAGAAAAAATAAAGGTATTCAGAAAATGCCACTATTCAAATGTCAATGAAAGAAAAAACAAAATGTTTTAGTTTTGGTAGAGTTGCCTGTTTCCGTACTTTTACACCAAACATGTATTCCTTTCTTAGTGTTGTGTTTGTTTTATTCCTCAGCTGCATACTACCTACATCAACGATAAAATTAACATCTGCAAGGAAGTCCAAATTTCATACTAATTTCAATAACTGTATTAAACATTCTCAGTAAGCCTATTACAACTTGTATTAATAAAATGGTTCCTGACAGTGCAGTGAAGAAAGCTTTTTAACCTTAAGGAAGAAATCCTTTAACTGTAATATACTATGCTTCATCCTTTAACTGTAATATACAATACTTCCTCTTATTTTACCCAAGTGCTTAGTTTTTAGTTTTCCAGTCTGTAATTTTAGTACTTTTTCAGTCCTGAAGCAGTTTCAAGTGTAATCTAGTTATTTAGATGGTGCAATTTTTCTTACTAGTAGCAATTTTAAATTGCTGGAGTATCAGCGGGTGAACTAGAAGGTTTTTCCTAAACAGGATGCACTGTTGTGGGTAATGTTCTTCTGTAACAGCGGCTTCAGTGGATGGACTTCTCTTTGGATAGGCTTCTCTTCAGCTCCCTCCCATTTAAACTTCTTAATCAAAATACCTTCAGACACCTGTCTGGCAAGTTTACTGAAAAGGTAGAGAATCTAAAACCTCAGGTTACAAGCAAATCACACAGCCATCCTTCACATACCCAAAACAAACAACAGATTTAGTAATCACAACCTCCCAGTCGTAAGTCTTAAAGTGTATAAATCCTTACCCCCTCCACCATTAAACAAGATGAGTTGGACCACAGAGTCAGTCATAACTGTTGAAGGTGCCAGAAAAACATACGGGTCCAGTACTGAACTCCATTCATTCTACATGTTTGACTAACTTCATGACTCTTCCATCCATTTCCATATGGTTTCTATCTTTAGTTTGGGTACAAATATTACTGGGAGAAATTTTTATAAAAATATATTTTTTATCTGTCTCAGTCTAAGCCCTTACAACCTTGAAGCTGTCTACAGCTTCCTTGAAAATTTGTTTTGAAACTTTGAGAAGCTGAGAAAGGCTTGTTTTATTAGAGCATTTGCAGGTGCCGATGTATTCAGTTATTTAATTCTGTGCCAGTTTGATTCATGTTTCTCACATACCTGTGTTCAGATAATGCTGGACAACTAATGTCTATTGTATATATAGATCCAGCTGACATGTTTTGGAATTGCAAGCTGCAATGATCTTAAATTTCCCTTTAGGAGGCACCTTTCTTTACAGTTTTGAAAATGTTTAAAGGCAGTCTCAAAAGTCTGTCAATCTACAGCTGATATAATAGATAACACAGACTGCTTCTACATCTGACATAATCCATATAATTCTGCAGTCAGACTCTGAAATGTGATGTAGTTTCAAACATAAAATTGCACAGTTTTCAGAATTACCGTCTTGTTTAGTCACATTATGTACTTTTGTTATTTTGAGTTTTATGCACTTCTCTACTAGTACCTTTTATTTCTCAGTATCTTTCTCTTTAAACTGCTTGTGATTTGATTTATACAGTAATTTAACATAATAAAAACATACTCACCCCTATCTTTAGCTCACTGATGTTTTACTACATGGCATTCTATGGTTTTCTGTTGCAATACATACACCTCCTTAACAGTAGTTTGCACTAAAATTGCTACACTTAGTTCTCACTCTAAGATCAAGTCCTTACTTGGCAACAGTCTGTTTTACCTACTTTCACAGTACATATCACATACAAACCTACCCCTCAAACAAAGAAAGTCTGCCTCAAAACTGCCAAAGATGGGACAATCCTCACAATTCAGTAACATACTCAGTTGTGTTCTCCTTTTCATCTGGTTCCATGTGTGAAATATAGATCATAACTCATAAATTTGGTTGACAGTTAGTGAAGAGGACTGAAGCCACGAGCTCTTAATGTGCTTTATCCTGCATTTTAGGGGTTTATTGCCTCAGTCCACATTTGCCTACTATGTGAATCATGTAAGTCAGTTAAGACAGTTATCTCCTGCTGAGTTTGAAGGGGTTCATGTAGATTGATGCTCTGTTATGGTTAACACATATACATAAGTAAATAAATAGAGTTTTCAGCTATCCCTATGGAATTTGGGCTAAACTAATCTTAAAACTTTCAAGATTTATTTCAACAGTTTATTTACTGGCTTTGCAGAAGATAGTAAACTGTGGACTGCATACTTTAGCCCCAAATAATTCATCAGTATGGCAAGGCAACTTTCTTATCCCCTGAAATGGCATTTAGTGCAAAATATAGTTATACAGTCTCAGTACATGACCCCCAATGCTCAGTAGCATTTCAAAGGCAAACATTTCCCAAATGTAACCATTTCCTCTGCTCTGCTCCACTTACCTTCACTTTACTGTAATATAATGTCCTGTGTGTTGCTTTGCTGCCTAGCTTTTAAATGGCTTTATTTATCCAAACTGTTATGAGTTACAGACCAGAGTTTTCACCAGTCTGTCATATTTTTTCACGTGCACAAATATGGAGGAATGAATAAAACTGACAATTACAATAAAGTGCACTAGTTTCAGTTACTGTATTAACTTAACCCAGCATTACAATGCACACCCATTACATCTGAGTATACAGTATAAAATGAGCATCACTTTCACTGAAAAGAAGAAGTCTTTAACCGTATGGAAAAACTCTTAACTTATTATGCAATAATTGGTCATTAACACTCAAAAATTAGCATGCTGATGGGTTATCCCAATCAGCGTGCCCATTGTAAATCAAGCATATACCAAGAGAAAAAAAGTCTAGTTGCCCGGACATACTTCTCTTAATATATGTTACCAAAATTCAAGTTTTCTTTAAATTTTTTAAAAAAATAAGAAAAGTTAGAAATCCAGAGACTTCAAAAGAATGAGCTAGATGGGACAAGGAAAAATACAAGGATAATCAGGAATGTTATGCAATACTAGAGAAATGTACTTGATTATTCTTATATATTCTTTGTCCCTTTTCTCTCGTATGTTTTAAGTCTCTGGATTTCATTTTTTTTTAATAAAACTTTAAAAAAAAAGCAACAGAGATCTTCCTTTCTGAGTTGCTTCCTTTCCACAGCACTGATGTATTACATAAGCATGGGGATGTAAGTCCCAAACGCATGCGCAGTACATTAAGAAAGACCTATGATACTGAGGAAAAGCACAGAAGAGCACTACTGTGCCATTACACAGGAACATTATTTAAGAAAAATAAGTAACTTTTTTCTTAAATAATGCCATTGTATAATACCAATAACCCAAGGCTGGGGGTGGTTAATACTGATTTATCCACAGTTGACGTTGGTCACTCTGGGCATCACCCTCGTGACCAAACCACACGAAATGTGGGTAAATCTAGCATTATCCCCACCCATGGGTTATTGCTAGAATAGAGAATACTTACTGCAAACCTGAGAGATTTTTTTACAATATTTTGTTTTTTTTTTTTTTTATAGAGAAAAATGACATAGATATATCTGACATCCTTAGAATCTGATACAGACATTTGTTCTGAAATATTACATTGGGGAAATATTACAGAGTACAGTTCAATTTTATTGCACAATTCGATTATATCAACATGCACTTCAAAAGTACTAAATGAAAAAGAGATAGAAAATGAAAAGCTATCAGTTGTGTTTGGTTTACTGCGATTTTTATTATTATTAAGTCTGCCACGAGTTTAGGGGACTCTTACCGTTATATAACAGAAATACGACACTAAATTAAAATGTAGACCATAAAATTAAATGAGTATTATAGATGCACATTCAAGGAGTTATCTTACATCAACTAATAGAGAGAGGCTGCAGAGAAAAGCTGAACTGAAACTTATTACACAATTTGCCACTTAAAAACATCTAAAAAAAAAAGAGAATGCATAGCACATCACTGCACCATGAAATCTTAATGAAGAAAAACTATAGCTCAAGAAAGATGGGCAAAAGGAAAAAGCTAATCACCACAGTCAGTATGGGAGATTATTGGAACTTTCATGAAGAAATGCAGTATTGGCAAAACGTGGTGTTTAATAATGAAAAGCTAATATGCACAAACCAGAATAAAACAAATGCACAATTTAATACATGCAAGTTTTTGTGGAATTTATACATGTAGAAGAAGAACATTTTGCAATATCAGATGTCCAAAGATGAAAGCAGACATGTCCAGATGAATAATCTGCTAACAGTATGTATAGTAAAGCACTGCTTAAAAGAAGAAAAAAAAATCTGTATGTAGTTTCAGAGAGATCGTGTCAAAAATTAAGAAAAAAAGTTATGTTAAGTTTCAATGTCAAGAAAAGCTAAACTGATATTTTAAGCACGTGCTCACCAATTTTAAATATTTTTATTCAAATGGAATAGTGAAAGGGCCGTTTACATAGAAAGAAATGAGTGAAATTTGGGATTATTTACTGATGCATTTGTTTATTAATCAATTCATTCATTCATTCATTCATTCAGGTTTTATTCACCTGATCAAATGTGAAAGCTGGGGTATTGAGCTGATATTCCCATGGGTTCACTTCAGTCGCTGGATGGACCACATCAAAGGATATTGGATCCCTCAGATGAGGATTGATACTGTAGAGATGGTCCAGCCTCAGTTATTTTGCCACCTAACATGAATGTGGTAGCACTCATTAGAGACACACACATATAAAGAGAACATGGTGGCTTCCACAGTAATGCTGGTCACTTGTTCCTCACCCAGATGAGGGCTGAGGGCCTATACCATGTGGTCCCATTACTCTAATGAACACAGGCAGCTTGCATACAGTTCATCTCCCAGGCCCCTGCTTGGAAATGTTTCTTCTCTAAGCCCCTTGCTTACACTTATCTACAAAACCAGAACTTGTCCAACATTTGGGATGTATGGCTAGGCTTAAAAAGGCCCTTGTGGTCATTAGCTTAGTATGCAACTTTGAACCTATGAACCTGCAATGCGAGCAAGAGTACAAAGTGATTTCATGTCTACCTGAATGATGGGATCTCCAGATGGTTCTCAGACCTGTGTTTGGAATTCCCAATATAGAAGGACTCACTAGGCTGAAGCCCAGTCAGTGTGGCCTGATGGGTTTACTATCAAAATGTCGATCGTCCATCGTCGACACCACTAACGCGAACTCCGAACAGCGACTGTTGGTATGTCGAACACTGATATTCCAAAATGCAAAATCACGCCCCCCGTTGGACCCATGGTAGCACTTGTTTTGTGGTGTAGTGGTCGAAAATGTCGACGTTCGGTGTTTTAGTTACATATTTTGAGGAATCGGCATTACAGCTTTCGCATAAAGGAGTTGACAGTCTGTACATTCGATGATGGGTGATCAACATTTTGACAGTAAACCGGCCTGATGGTTAGCAAGAATGGTGACATACAACACAAGAAAAAAGATAGGATTCAATAAATAACAGAACTGATGATTATCACAGAACTAAATAAGTCAAAACTAAAGGTTGGAAGTAAAAATCCCTGCACAAATGGCACTATGACAGAAAAATGGAATATTTCTAGGGGACGATATGATATGACAACATTACAGATCAAGGCAGACTGTACCCTTCAGAGACTCACATAAATGACATAGAAAAATAGCAAAAATAAAAAAAGGCTGAGTCTCTTGTTGAGTTGCCAAAATGAAATCCCTTGTTAAGACTAGGCAGTTCCAGTCTGCCTCTCTTCCATCAGGAATGGCATGCACTGTGTCACCATGTCATCTGTAACAGCATAATACAGTACTGTTGTATAGCAAGGTGAATGAAGCAATGACAAATTGAAATACATTAATACTACAGACAAATGAAAAAATAGTTCATATAAACACATTTCTGGTGGAAGTTTTTTCTTCTTCACTATTATCCCCTAAATATGATTATTATGCCATAAGGATTTGTAAATGTAGGCCTGTTCTCTTACTTGATGAGGAGGGTTTAACATTTTTGAAACTGGCAAGTGACTATCTGCATTGGCCAATATTACATTAACTTAATTCTTTTTATCTAATGTTATTTTGCCACAGATTGGAAAACATCATTCATGTTCCAGTATTTAAAGAAGTGGACAAAAATTGTTGCTTAATTATAGGCCAAGGGTATTACTTTTCCAAATTCTTAAGATATGTGAGAAGTTAACTCTTTACCAGCTACATGATTAGTTCATGCAAATTAAAAATTCGGATATTTTTCAACATGGTTTTCAAACATTACATTCTACATCTTCAGCTTAAGTTCTACTACTTGGTTGGCTATACAAAATTTTGTATCATTGTGTTGATACGTCCAAAGCTTTTGAGCCTGCAAGTTACAATGGCATTACTTATTGGTTACAGATGTTGGGGCATGGACATGATGCTTTAGAATGCTATAGATCACCTTTTGTTAAACAGACTGTATTGTGTCAAAATTGAGTCATTTGCTCCTGACCACTTATTGGCATATGGTTCCCTTCTTGGTCAATATTCTTTTTAGTCTTTCTGACTCAGTTTTAGAAATGAAATGCCATTGCTTGCTATATGTTGACAACATTGTTCTCTTTTCATCTGACCATAGTCCCAATATAGCTGTTGACAATGCACAATCTAATTTTGCTAAACTACAGTTGACAGTTGTTGGACATTTCTTGCCAATTAATACTAAGAAAACAAAAGGAATTATGATATTTATGTGGTTTTATGTGGTTTTCTCTTAGACCAAGGAGTAGCTTAAATTGCATTGATCGTGTGGATGCTTGCACTTAAACATGGAATTACAGTGGATATAAAAAGTGTACACCCCCTGTTAAAATGCCAGTTTTTTGGGGATATAAAAAAATGAGGCCACAATAAATAATTTCAAAACTTTTCCCACCTTTAATGTAATCTATAACCTGTAGAATTCAATTGAAAAACAAACAAATCTATTAGGGGAAAGATATAAAAAAATAAAAAATGTACAATAAGCTGGTTGCATACGTGTGGACACCCTTAAACTAATACTTTGTTGAAGCACCTTTTGATATAATTACAGCATTCGGTCTTCTTGGGTAGGAGTCTATCAGCATGGCACATCTTGACTTGGCAATATTTGTACACTCTTCCTTGCAAAAGTGCTCCAAATCTGTCAGATTGTGTGGGCATCTCTTGTACACAGCCCAGTTCAGGTCACCCCACAGATTTCCTATTGGATTTAGGTTTGGGCTCTGGCTGGGCCATTCCAAAACTTTAATTTTCTTCTGGTGAAGCCATTATTTTGTTGATTTGGATGTATGCTTGCGGTCATTGTCATGCCGAAAGGTGAAATTCCTCCTCATCTTCATCTTTCTAGCAGATGCCTGAAGGTTTTGGACCAAAAGTGACTGTCATTTGGAACTGTTCATAATTTCCTCCACCTTGGCTAAAGCCCCAGCTCCAGCTGAAGAAAAGCAACCCCAAAGCATGATACTGCCACCACCATGCTTCACTGTGGGGATGGTGTTCTGTTGGTGATGTAAAGTGTTGTTTTTGTGCCAAACATACCTTTTGGAATTGTGGCCAAAGAGTTCAACCTTGGTCTCATCAGATCATAACACATTTTCCCACATGCTTTTGGGAGACTTGATGTATTGTTTTGCAAATTTTAGCCAGGCCTGAATTTTTTTCTGTGTAATAAAAGGCTTCTGTCTTGCAACCCTACCCCATAGTCCAAGCATATGGAGAATATGGGAGATTGTTGTCACATGTGGTATACAACCAGTACTTGCCAGAAATTCCTGCAGCTCCGACAATGCTACTGTAGGTCTCATGGCAGTCTCCCTGACCAGTTATTGCCTTGTCTTTTCATCAATTTTGGAGGGATGTCCAGTTCTTTGCAAAGTCACTGTTGTCCCATATTTTCTCCACTTTTTGATGACTATCTTCACTGTGTTCCATGCTGTATCCAATGCTGTGGAATTTTTTTGTACCCTTCTCCTGACTGATATCTTTCAACAATGAGATCCCTTTGATGCTTTGCAAGCTCCCTGCGAACCATGGCTTTTGCTGTAGCAGGCAACCGAGTAAATGTCAAGAAAATCCTACTAGGACAGCTGGACTATATTTGGGGTTAATTAGAGTCTCTTTAATTGATGGCAGGTGTGTACCCAAGAAGACTGAATGCTGTAATTAAATCAAAAGTTGCTTCAACAAAGTATTAGTTTAAGGGTGTCCACACGTATGCAACCAGCTTATTGTACATTTTTTATTTTTTATATTTTTGCTTAACAGATTTGTTTGTTTTTCAGTTGAATTGTACAGGTTATAGGTCACATTAATTTAAAGTTGGGAAAGGATTTGAAATGATTTATTGTAGTCTCATTTTTTTATATCACAAAAAACTGGCATTTTAACAGGTGTACATGTTTTATATTCACTGTAATTCTTTTTTTTCAAACACCTTTATTGAATTATCAATTGTGACATAGGCAAATGTACATTCATATAAAAGTAATCAAATGATATTAACATAAATATTATAATTCACATATATTGCTATATGTCATATTATCTAAGCAATATTACACAAATTATTCAATTCCTGTCATTTCTTTAAACAAGAAACATCTTTATTAAACCATCACTTACTACATAGGCAAGCATGCATTTATATAAATGAAAACAAACCACACTGACACAATCCTAGCCGCAAGTATTTTACATCACAAACCATACTGACACATTCCCAGTTGCAAACATTATACATCATTTATAATCTACCCAATCTTTCTCACTCAAGCATTACATAGTTCATTTAAGTCCTGCTGTCTTTTAGACCTCATTTCTTCCTTGTATGTATTGTTCCCACAATAAAGTTAGCTCCTACCCTTTTCTAAATATCCACATTTTGAGTCACACATTGATCAGTTCTGTTCTAAGCTACATTTCAGATTAGAAAGTTGATATAATTGTCATCAAGGTCTGTCTGTTCTAGGATTTTAACAGCTGTGTATTGTTTTGTTCTGTTTGTATTGAAAGTATTTTAAAAAATTGTAAGTTTTGTATCTATAATTCAAGATTTTGGGAAATACAATGATGTAGTGAGTAGTACGGTTATCTCATAGCAAGTTCTGTAGTGCAGTTCTCACCTGGGTTTTTTTCTGCACAGTATATGTGTCCTATTCATGTTCAGGAAGGCATTTTCCAAGGTCTTCTGTTCTCTATCCCCCACCTAAAAGCATGTGATAGTCACATTGACAACTCTGAATTATATGTAGGTGTGTGTGTGTGTGTGTGTGTGTGTGTGTGTGTGTGTGTGTGTGTGTGTGTGTGTGTGTGTGTATAAAAGTGGTAATGTCCTTCTTCCTGAGCTTGGAAGTGTCACTGTGTAGAATGTACTGCTAAATCTGCTACAGTTTAGTCTTCACATTCACTCAGTCACCATCTTCTTTAACAGGGCAGGTACATGTCATGTGTTATTATATTTACATTTGTTATAAGACTGTGTAGAACTGTGTAGAACAATGAAAAAATATTGGTAGTATGTTGTATTTGTATAGATTTTATTCTAGTTGGACAAGCTTTGTGTATGTTGAGCCTGTGCAATTTAACACATATGTATGAATTTTTAGTTGCTGATGTTTTATTACATACAAAATTCTTCTAACATACTGGTTAATTCAATGAATGTTTACTAAGTAATGTTTATATATTGTGCTTATCAGTGCAGTGCTGTATGCAGATAATTTGCTATATGCACTTAATTACTGTGGCTCTCTATCAAATACTTCCAGAAAAACCTCTTTTAACTGTACATTCATTAACTTTCTTACCTTCTCTCTACTCTTAGAGTAGTTCATATTCTCACTGCTGTCTTTCCTCCATCTCTAGGAATACATATTAACTTAATTGCATCCAAATAATATATACATTTAGTGAAGTGTTTCTCTTTTATTTAATTTCATTTAAGAGCATATGGTCATTACATACATCCCTGATCCAAAAACTACAGAAGCTCTGCCAGATGACCCACCTATTTGAAAGTTTACATTGAGAATATTGTCATTGTGCAGTGTAAGCAAAGTATAACATGAACAATCTTGCTATGTGTTAACTTAATCTAGTCAAATACATGCCTGCACTGTGCTGGAAATTAGCTGTGATATTGCCCCTTAGGACTAGTCCTTGCACTCAAAGGACCCATCACTAAGTTTGCCATTGTCCTTTGTCTTAACCAATAGATTACACTGTATATTTCAGTTACTTAGTTTCCTTAGATTCTTGGTGTCTGTATTCAGTAAATGAAAGAAAACCTGCTCCTACTGTGTGCCTCTTTTTGTTTTGTACTGGCTATAAACTGATTGTTCTCTGTAATAATTGACCTGAGGGTAGATAGCCCACTATGCTCCTCTACCCTACCCCAATTCCTACTCATCCCCTCTTACTCAACCATTATACATTTCTCATAGACCTTTCACCAATTACACCCATTCCATACCCCCTCCAATTTTACCACTATCATACAGACACTTGTTTCTATTTTCCTATTTCCCAACTTCCTTTTGGCATTTAGCATCCTTCACAACAATCTTTCTTCTCCTGCACTGTTTGCACTTCAGCTGTTTCTACTCTCACCACTCTCCAACCATACCTGTCTATTTTTCTATTTCAACTTCTACTTTTCCCAAATAAAATGTTATTACTTCTGTGGCACACCTCATCATAAAAGGATTCTCATCCAGGAAAAAAGAGGTCATTGTTCCCCTCTACTCGTCACTCATTAGACCCATTATAGAGTACAACACCACTTTTGGAATGTACCTCACAAGACATCTGCAGCAGCTGGAAAGGCCACATAAGTACCTCACAAAGAGGATTACTGGCCTCAAACAAATGCCCTACACTGACCGCATCAAAAAACTCCAGCTTTACTCCGTAGCATATTGCCTACGCCGAGGTGATCTCTGCCTAACATATAAAGCTATGCCAAACCCAGAGCTGTTGGACATGCAACACCTAGAGAAATCCCAATCCCTCCAAGCTACATACTCTAGGGACCTAAACCTTGTCACCACAATAAACAAGACATGCTGGAGGGATAGATTCCTGTCCCAGAGACTTCCTATACTGTTGAAAAAGCTACCCATCTATGTCAAGCAAAGTTCTTCATTAGCACTCTTCAAGAAAAATCTTGATGAGTGGATGGGAAATAGGAAATACACCCCAGGGATCACTTCTGTGTCTCTGCTGGACAGTGGCACAGGAAAATAACTTTCTTGGGTGGCATAAGGTATGGTACCTTGCTGGCTAGGCTTACATAGGCCCTTGGGCCGATAGCCTAGTACCTACCTATGAACCTTTCAGAACTACATCTTCATCCTCTAGCCTTTCAAACCATTCTCTTTCTTATATTACAGAAACATAAAAAGTAGCAGGACAGCTTAACTCCCTTCCTTCATTGAAAATACTTCCTTCCTAGCTACATTCTACAGGTTTTCAGACCCCCATCACCACTAGATATCTTACAGCCCTGCAACTTCTTGCTTCTGTCTTGATTCCGACTTCCCCACTACTTGTCATTAGTAAAATACAGATCAATTTAATCATGCTACTCCTTTTGAGACAGACATTATCCTACCATGACTCAATAATATCTGCTAACATCTCTCCAACTCTGCCTGAATCACCTATCCAAACTTCCTTCCTAAACTCACCGCACATTGCACCAAAGCTATTTAATGAAGCCTATCATGTTAACCTCAAACATAGATGAAGTAACTCTGCTGAAAATGGGCAACTACCCAGTCAGATGTTCCTGGTAATCAAATGTCAAGAAGCAAATAACTAAATAAATCAATAAATAAAGTTCCCCACATTCCAGCTAATATACATGGAATTGTTATAGGATCTGGGTAGAATAAAGCAGCATTGGATTGACTGATACTTTAGATTATGACATCTTTTCTTATAACATGCATTATTGTGTGATAAAATCAAAATTAGGTCAGATACCTCTTAGGGAAGGAATGACTATTTGTATATGATGTTATTATATAATTGTAGCATGGGCATATATGTGATTTAGCTTTTTGTCTGAGACTGACAATGTGATTGAAACAGATCCTCTTGCACCATTTTGAATAATAATTATTATTATAGATCTAAAAAGTCAAATGTCCTGCTTTTCAAGCTGTTATGACATTCAGAGCTGTTTATAAAGGTGTCTCTTTTTATGGTTCAAATACACTTTTAAAATACATATTTTATATTGTTGCATTGCAATGTCTAATTGTGAGTACTTCTAATGTTTGCTGTTTGCTTCTTGCTATCACTTAAAATGATTTAATTCTTTTCATTTACAAATAAATTAAAATTAAATAAAATGATAAAAAAATGGAATTTAAGACCAAGAGAAGAAAAGTCAGTAAATATCAATATTACATGGGCATTGTTTTGAACTATGAATTTCGTACTGTTGTGAAATTTAAAATGTATTTGCTTGTACAGTTAGGATGCCTTTGTCAATGTACAGTATCTGAAAGCTGAGATAAGCAAGTATGAGTGGCAGCATATCATATCCACAATTAGTGCCAGGCCACTCTTGATGAATGATATTAAGTCAGCAAATCTACCATAAAAGGTCAAGTCAGGCCAATGTAGTGTTAGGAGCAATCTCAGACATACTAACATTCTACAAGGATGCGGGCCTCAAACCTCAAGCCTACATTCCCATCTTTCCAGGATTTATAGCATCAACATCCCGCTCACAAAAGTAGGAAAGCTGCTCACAGTCTACCAGTAGGCTGCCGCCTTTTTAGGTCAGCTATTTCATAGCCAAAATGGTCATTCTAAATTAGAGAGGGTTTTACAGCCATCTTACCATACCTTTGCACTAAATCTTCTAGGCCTAGGATGACCAAACGAAGTGTTCATTCTCATATTCATATCTTCTCATACTGAACACCACTGCATGATACAAACCAAAGCTTGATGGTAATCACTACAACTATGTACTATTCTGTGTGGTCATGAATTTTAACCATTACTTCCAAACATTTTCCCATCACACGTCATTAAATTCTGTCTTTTCCATTGTCTATCTATTATCTGTTTGTTAGTCCCAGAGCTCTGTCACTTTCTCACTAATAAACGGTTGCCTAACATGTCATTACTTTGCTGGCATCCCAAACTTGAAGCTGACTTCTCTCACTCATCTGATGATACAAGGCTTCTCAAATGCAATAGATAAATAAATAATTCAAAAGAGAATAATTAAAAAAAAAAGTTGTGTTCTTACCATAACTTTCCATCTGAATTGTTGCTTCATTTGTCTTCAACCTGTGGGTTTAGGATCCATCTTCAGATCCAACTCTGCCATATACTTCAGCCTTGGAGCCAAAAACTGAGCTCTTCCTCTCCTACCCATAATGCCCAACTCTCCCTCCACCCCTCAGATTGAGTTTGCTGTTGATAAAAAAAAAAAACATTACCTAAACACAACCAAGTGTCAGCCACACCATACAGCAGAATACATCATGATGATATAGTAGTGGGAGAGACCTGGGTATACCACTGCCAAGTCCTCCCAGGATCTGCAGAAGGGGAAAGGAGGTGGGTGGAAGACAATTGAAGAAACAACTCAGTTTGAATGTTATGGTAAGAACATAACTTTTTTATCTGAACTTGTTGCCTTCATTTGGTCTTCCACTTGTGGGACAGAGTCCCTAGATACATAACACCTGGGTGGACCTCATGGAAAGATATTCTACAGTACGGCAGAGCCAAAGAAGGACCTACTCCTGGAACAGACATCCAACTTGTAATGGGATATGAATGTGTTAGAGGAAGACCAAGTAGTTGCTGAACAAATGTCATTGACTGCAACTCTGGACCAAAGGGCTGCAGAAGTGAATACAGACCTATTGGAATGGGTCTTGATCTGATTTCATACAGGAATCATTTTATTAGTCCAAAGAACACAATAAGGCAGAGGACTCCATGTAGAGCTGGTCAAATCTTTTATTCAATAATATCAGAGATAAAACCTTGTATAAGCACTTTCAGGCTACATGTCCTTCATCAGATATCAAAGAACATCACAAAAGACCATTTTTAAAATACAAAGCAACCAATCAGCTTTCAATATTTTACCCTCCTTTTCTTAAGGATGGGTTTTAAAGGTACTTATACAAGGTTTCATCTCTGATTTTATTGAATAAAAGACATGACCAGCTCTACGTGGAGTCCTCTGCCTTATTGTGTTCTTTGGACCTTGCTTGTGGTAGGCAGAGTGACTTTAGTGCAATAGACTTTTTGTTTGGTGACTCTAAAATTTTTTTATTAGAATATGCCAATGCAATATAGTTTGAGATCCATTTAGCTAAAGTCACTTTAGTGATTGGTCTTCCTAATCTGGAGCTAGCAAAGGAAACAAAATGTTGGTCTGATTTTCTGCTGTTTTTTGTCCTATCCAAGTAAAAACATAGCTGCCTGTGGACATCAAGTAGATAAAGCATGTATTCTTCCTTGTTTTGGAAATTAGGGAAGAAGACTGGGAGATTAATAACTTGGTTGATGTTGGCCTCTGAAGCAACCTTTGGCATAAAGGAAGGATTAGTGCAAAGAGTCACTCTGTTCTTGTTGAAGACAAGATAAGGAGGGTTAATGGATAAGGCTTGAAGTTCTGAAACCCTCTTAGCAAAGGCAATAGCCACTAAGAAGGCCAGCTTCTGAGACAAAAATTGTAAATCAACTGTGACAGTTGGTTTAAAGGGAGCAGAAACCAGGGCTTGTAACACAAAAGGGAGGTTCCAAGGGGGCATAGGGTCTTTGACCATAAACTTCACCAAAGATAGCAGCCACACCAGTCCAGTAGTTTAGGCAATAAGGCTCACAATCAGGCAAAATTCAACCAGGTTTATTAACGTGTCAAAAATATATTGCAGAAGTACACTCCACACACGTTTTCGTCGGTTTAAAAGACTTCATCAGATACAACAAATCCTTCATTCAACAAGTTTAAATACTATAGCAAACCACTAATTAATAAATTAACAGATCATTAATTGTACATTTAAAGCAAAAGGCCACATAAAATCACACATTCCAACAAATGAGGATACCAATACATTGAGTGTAACTGGTACGTCCTAAACTACAGAAGCACTAACCTAAGAACATAGATACATAACTATATTCATTTACTAATATAAATCTGAAAATAAATTATACAAATAATGCATATAAAAACAACTTGAACACCTGGTTCAGGACTTATTAGACCAAGAGGTTATTGATTTCCCGGTTTACACCTTCCTTTCTAATCCAGACCCAAGAATACCATCCATTTTTGGGATTCCCAAGGTGCACAAAGACCCCATTGACCCCCCTTTAAGGCCCATAGTGGCCTCCCAAGGTTCTAAAACACACCCTATATCCAAATTTTTGGACTGGAAATTGAAAGAACTATGGGGTAGGGAAGAATACATTTTAAAAGATTCCTGGGCCTTTTTGCGTCAAGTAACATCGGAACTATTTGTGCCTAATTTGGTATTTTTGACCATTGACGTGGTGGATCTTTTTTCTGTAATTCCCCACGAATTAGGTCTTGAATGGTTAGAGGAGGCCCTTTGGGAATGCCCCAACATTACTAATAATGACGTGCACGCCATCACTGAGTTAATGGGAACTGTTTTAAAGAACAATTTTGTGTTCTTTTCCGGAGAACATTTCCATCAAACAACAGGTGTGTCAATGGGGGCAAATTGTGCACCTATCTATGCTGATATTATTATGCACATTTGGGAAAAGAAGTTTATTCTGGATAGCCCTTTTTCTAACTCCTGGAACTTTTATGTTAGATTCCTAGACGATGTTTGTATCTTTTGGACAGGTGCCGTGGGGGATATTGAAAAATTTATTCAGTATATTAATACCACCACTAATTTCCTAAGGTTCACACATCATATTTCCCATCATAGTGTCAACTATTTGGATATAACCCTTACCACGGTTGATGGTGGGTTTAAATCTAGTATTTATCGTAAACCCACATTTTCCAATGGGTACTTACATTATCAGAGTTCACACCCCAATTTTCAAAAGAGGGGGATAGTTAAGGGACAATACGTTCGTATTTCCAGGATGACTTCCCTAGATGCGGATTATCAGCAAGAATGTGGCACATTACAAAAATTGTTTTTAGAAAGGGGTTACCCTGTATCCTTGATTAAGACCGTTGAAGAGGAGGTTACTTCAGCTAGATCTTCCAGATTTGCACCTATTTTGGGTGGGTCTGGTGATAACATCCTAGGTAGCAACATCAATAGTAAAACTGACCAGTTTGTAGGTAGTTTTACCTTTATTACACAGTTTAGCGGAAATGCCTCCCACATAAGAAGTATTGTGGAAAGGGAATGGGACACCTTTAAGGAGTTGACCGACTTGGATACGTTCAAGGGTAAGGATGTTAGAACTGTGTTTAGGAGGGGTACCAATATTAAAAAGACTTTGGAGCAACAACATGTCCCTACCTTGCATTCTAGACCCAATGTGGGGGTCTTTAAGTGTGGTCATTGCTCCTCTTGCAAGTATATACTTCAAGCTAGCCATGTTTTTGTGGAAAGTAGAGGCAGGGATATCAAGGTCAGGGGTCATTACAACTGTAAAACTGCTGGTTTGGTGTATTTGGCTATATGCCAACAATGTCCAGCGTTTTACGTTGGTAAAACCGAAAGGTTATTTTCTAGGCGTATTTATGAGCACATCTATGACATCTCTAAGTGCAAAATTACTAGTGCCCTGTATAAGCATACTACCATATGTAACAATGCTAAGTTTCTGTTTTTTGTTTTGGATGTGGTCCCTAAAGACATTAGGGGGGGTCCTTGGGAGGCACGTTTGGCCCACAAAGAAACCTATTGGCAGATTTTGTTGGAGGCCAATAGACCCCCCGGTCTTAATGAATCTATTTCTATTGTTCCTTTTTTAAAAATTAAGGCACATTACATTTAAAAATCAAGGTACATTATATTTTATTCATAGTGTTCAAGTTGTTTTTATATGCATTATTTGTATAATTTATTTTCAGATTTATATTAGTAAATGAATATAGTTATGTATCTATGTTCTTAGGTTAGTGCTTCTGTAGTTTAGGACGTACCAGTTACACTCAATGTATTGGTATCCTCATTTGTTGGAATGTGTGATTTTATGTGGCCTTTTGCTTTAAATGTACAATTAATGATCTGTTAATTTATTAATTAGTGGTTTGCTATAGTATTTAAACTTGTTGAATGAAGGATTTGTTGTATCTGATGAAGTCTTTTAAACCGACGAAAACGTGTGTGGAGTGTACTTCTGCAATATATTTTTGACACGTTAATAAACCTGGTTGAATTTTGCCTGATTGTGAGCCTTATTGCCTAAACTACTGGACTGGTGTGGCTGCTATCTTTGGTGAAGTTTGTTATACTGCAGCGTTGTTTTTTGAGGTGTCTTTGACCATAAGCCAAAGTAGAAAGATGCCCCTCAAAAAGCCTTACATATTTTGTGGATGCCAAAGATGTAGAGTATTCGCCAATATAGAAATTTGAGATGGCTGCCAACTGCACTTTGACTGCAGAAAAACTAGCTCCACTGTTAAAGATGTGAGCCAGGAAATCCAGAATAGCTGGAACAGGAGCCATCTAACGGATGCTATCACTCCCAAATAGAAAACCTTTCCCATTTACTAGAGTACATTTTCCAGGTAGAGGCCTTATGACCTGCCATCAAAATCTTCTGAACAGGAGAGGATACCCTAGGAGTTCTAGCCATCAATGGAAGTGGAGTAGCCAAGCGGTTAGCTTCAGGCTGAGAACATCTGGATGTTGATTGTCCAAAGGGTGGGACAAAAAATATGGGATGGGATCAAGAGTCCAAGGAGGATACTCAAGATGAGAACACAGAAAGGGGAACCAAACTTGTTGAGGCCAGAACGGGGCAATGAGAATGACTTTGCTGTTCAACCTCTGAGTTTTCAGAAGGAATTTGGTTATCGGGGGAAGAGGAGTATAGGCATAAAGAAGACCAGGGGCCAAGCTTGGATCAGATCATCTCTGGGGGATTCCCCCCGGAAGGATCAGGGCAAAACACTTGTTGTCCTTGGTGTTGAAAGGAGAGGCAAAGAGATAGCAGAAAGGGTTGACTCCATTTCTGAAAGATCATGTTTGCCACTGAAGGGTTGAAAGACCACTTGTGAGGCATCAAAATAGTTCTGCTGAGATTGTCAACCAGAATGCTTGACTTCCACGGAATGTGCATTGCTACAAGAAACCAGTTGGAAAAGACCACCCACTCCTACAATCTCATGGCTTTTCAACATAGGGGGTAAGACTTGGTTCCTCCTTGCTTGTTGATGTACCAGACAACTGACATATTGTCTGCCTGGATGGCAACTGTCCCCATGGGAAGAGAAGCATGAAGAGCTTGCAAAGCTAAAAGGATCGCTCTAATCTCCAGGACATTTATACGCAAATTGGACTATGGGGGGACCAGGTGCCTTGGTCCCTCCAACTTAGCCAATGCCCCCCTCACCCAAGCTGGGAGATGTCCATGGTCACAGTGGCCTTTGGAGGAGAGGAAATGAATGGTCATCCTAAGTAAAGATCCTGAGATTGAAGCCACCATAGGACAGACTAATTGCAGACTCGAGATATTTTTATGGGATAGTTCATGGGCAGTTCGAGAATGGACCATTGCACCACTAGGGTCCACTGAAGTACTCTTATTTGAAGGCAAAACATTGGCAGAAGAGTTATGGTAGCTGCCATCAACCCCAATGCTCTGAGATCAAGAAAGGTAGGGGGGGATAACTGGAAAGAATCTGAATTACGTGCAGCTGAAGGGACTGAATTCTGTCCTGAAGAAGGAAGGCCATAGACTGTGTTGTGACCAGTCAAGCCCCTATAAAGTCAATGATCTGGTCTGGACTGGATCAAATTTGGACTTTGAATGATTGATTGTTATTCCCAAGGTCAAGGTTAGGTGAAAGATGGTTCTGCCCAAGGTCAAGGGTAGGTGAAGGAGACAATCACTGTCTTGCAGAAGTTGTTGCTTGGTGGGAGCAGTGAGGAGCCAATTGTCCAAATGAGAAAATATTCAGAATCTGAGCAGTCGCAGGTGAGCTGTAGCTACTGCTGTCACTTTGGTAAACACCCTGTGGGTTGTTGTGAGTCCAAGGGGGAGCACCCTGAACTGAAAGTGATTGGTTACCAGATGGAAGAGGAGGAACTTTCTGGAGCATCTGTCCATCTTGATGTGGTAATATTCATCCTGGAGGTCTGAGCACATCCAATCGTCCTTCTGCAGAAAGGGCAGAATGGATTGTACTGTGACCATTTGGAATTTTGTTTTGGCAACAAACTTGTAAGGGAAGTGAGGTCCAGAGCTGGTCTGAAGTCCCCTGTTTTCTTTGGTACTAAAAAGAATCTTGAATAAATGCCCAATCTAAATTAGTCTTGGGGGACTGATTGTATGACTCTTTTTTCCAGCAGCTTTGTGATTTCCAGGGCTGCCGCCTCCCTTTGATTTGGTGGCACATCAGGGAGATTTTGAGTCGTGCTTGGGCATTTGAAGAACAGGATGGTGTAACCTATGGATATTATCCTTAACACCCAACAATCTGCAGTGATGGCTTTCCAGGCTGTTGGGTGTAAGGAAAGACATCCCCTGACTGCCTCTAGAGTAGAGCAGTCAGGCAATCCTTCAGGATTGCTGAAAAGGCCTCTCTGAGACTGTATCTCGAGACCCCTGATTTCGTGGACACCCCCCCCCCACCGCATGTGTGGTGCTGTGACTGGAATCATTTCCCCTTCTGCCTCTGGAGGAAAAGTCTCCCTGTGAGTCCTCGAAAGCAACTTTAGACTTTTGAAATCATAGCTTCTTACCACCACACTGATTCCTGGAATAGGACTGTTGTTGGGTAGAAAGGATTATTCCTACAACAAACAAGGTCTTGCCATCATTTTTGCATTGAGAGAGAGTGTCTCTAACCATGGGACCAAAAAGAGATGACCCGTCAAATGGTGCATTGATAAAGGATGCCTTGAAAGATTCTGGGAATTCACATAGCTGCACACCTAATGGCAATGTCTCAACTGGCTGCCATTGAAGTACACTAGGCCACTTGCGAAAGTAGCCTTATGGATGTGTTGGAGATAGATCAGATGGTAACCATTCTGGAGAAGAAGATGTCCTTGTCCTCCTCAGACATGGAACCTGGGGTAGAATCAGAGATTTCCTTAACTCGTTACATCTAAGTGATGCCTCCTGGTGCATCTGCAGTTAACTCCTACTGACGCCTCTAGGCATCAAATATTGCTTGTTCATATTTGCATCTATAATTCCAAAGCCATGCTATATACATGGTTTTAAAAAAATCATCTTAAAGCTTATACTATGGCTAACTCAGCTGCATTAATATTTGACCTCAGTCTAGTGCAGGTAAATAGATATTAACTGCTGTTTTTTATGATATTAATTTATATTGATATAGTTTTTTATATTTTTCTAAATATTTTAACAAGCAAGTAACACGGACAGGACTCCTTAGCTTCAAATGAAAGCTTTAATGTAATAGTTACTGGGTTTACTATGACATATAAAATTTGATTTAAGACCTAAAACCTAAAGAATACTACCACTATAAAAACAGTTTGTTCTGAAGAGTTTGCTGTTTATACTTATTTTGTAACCTCTATGGTTGCAGAAATAAGAACATTTGATTGAAATGTGATGACATAGTTTGATTCTGTCAAAAGGCTTAGGCTCCGCCCATTGGAAGTTACATTGCAAACTTTCTGAGCTCCATTGGAGTGAATGAGTTAATGAGGTGTCTCTGAAGTCTGATCATGTTTGCCAGATAATTCAGCACTCACAGTGAAAAGGTCGCTGAAGAGTAGACCTGCTTACAGAATCTGTCCATCGCCCTAGACTTCCTGTCCAGGGGAATGAACCAAAGAGCTCTGCTGGGCCAGCTCTTTCTTTGTGGCTTCTGCCACCACCATCACATTGACTGGGACACCCTTAGTCCAGTGGAACCTATGTCGCTAAATATCTTATCCAGGCGCTTTGGTACGGGGGTCTACCATGTCCAGTTCCTTCCAACCCTGTAGGATATCAAGTCAATCAGGGGTTCTGTGGGGGGCAGGGACCCAGGATGTAGATGGACCTTTTTCAAAGCCTTCCAGGAACATAGACTAGTCAGAGATAGGTTTGTGGGTGGACCATCCATGTTTCTGTTGAAGAATCTCCATGATGTCCCCAAAAGAGACACCCTCATGTAGGGATCTGGGGGACCCTTCCCCTTCATCCAAGTCTGTGTCTTCGGTCAGGGATTCCGGTGGGGAATCCAAGAGCCTCCTTTTGCATGTGCGTTTCTGGTGCACCTCCTCATGGGGATGCTCCAGGGAGGTGTTGGAAGATGAGGGGTGCTCCTGAAGAAAAGCCACCTGAAAGCTTCTTGGAACAGGCTGTCCTTAAAGAGACAGGAGAGAGGGATCTGGCACGGCCAACTCAGAATGAAGGGGGGGGTCTTATCCAAGGGAGGGAGAGATGGGGATGAGAGAACCCTCTCTACTACTTTGAAACCCAAAGGCAAACGAGACTCTGAGGAAAGCTATGTCAAGGCCAAAGCTACCAACGTCAAATCCTGATGAACTCCCGTCACGCCTGGCATCAAAGGTGGAGTATGAACAGAACTGTCGAGAGCCAAGGCACCAAGGGGCAGGGACAGCTCCAAAAGCTTTCTAGCTGAAGCCAACCCCTCAGACCTGATACCGATGCTACACCTCTGAGAGCCAGTTGGGCCCAAGGAAACTGGGGCAGAACTACTCAAGGTGAAGGTCAGCATCAAAGTACAGGTATATATCAGCGCCGATGTCTCAGAACCCAGGATTTGTGGATCCGAGTGCTCCAAAACCAAAGGCTGGATCACAGAAGGAGAAATAGGCATGAATGTAGGTTGTGTGGTCATGGCTCCAGAGGGAGATGGAAATGGCAAACCTCCTAACTCAATTTGTGCCTTCAGAAATGTTCTCACCAACCTGTCCACCTCAAACTCTGTGGGGCTGTGGCAGGACCTGGCAGAAGAAGCTGTCCACCCTCGCCTGGAGTTGTGCCTGAGTGACACCACTAGATAAGACTTCAGGAGAAGGCCCATCGGCTCCAGAGAAAAACACAGAGAATGGAGCCAAGGGGAAGAAGCTGAAGTAGATGGCGATATTTGGTGGGAGATTCTTCTGCAGGAACTGATGCTCTGTTGGAAGACCACTTCCTAGGCTTGTCCTTTTCCTTGCCTTTGTTGCTAGCTTTAATGGAGGGGGTTTGAGCCCCTGATGTAGAAACCACCAAGAAGAAGTTGAGGTAGGAGGAAGACCCTTCAGGATTAACTTATTCCTTCTGTCTAGAAGTAAAGCCTGCACATATAGAACAGGAGGAATCTAAATGGGCAGCCCTTAGACAAAGTACGCATGGATTGTGGGCATCAGAAGGTTGAATTTTATGCCTGCACTCTGTGCACTTCTTGAAGCCTGCTGGCTTGGAATCTGCCATGGCAGGACACTAACTACCACAAAAATAGCCATCAGATTAAAAGGAAAGGAAAAATAGACCCTACTACTACTTTTAAAAACAACCTATATATTGTAACTTTACTTTTACTTTTAAACTAACTAAAGACAGGCAGGAGATGTAAAAAAGATAGTATTAAGGAGAAACACTCACACATGGAAAAGATCACTGAATATTCCCTAGAGGAATTTCAGAGACACACCCCGTGGTTGTTTAGACGAGTGAGAAATGAGATCTGGGAATGGAGGGGGAGTGGAGCAATATGGATAGGAGAGGAGGAGCTCAGTTTTTGGCTCCAAGGCTGGAGTATATGTCTTTGTCAGCTTCAAGGATGGATCTGAAATCCACAGGTTGAAGACCAAATGAAGACAACAACTTCAGATCAAGTGCCTTTAAAGGGAAAAATTAAATGGGATCTTGTAAACAGTGACATCTGTCAGCAGTCAAAGAAGTAAAATCATCAGTGTAAAATGCAACGATTGTTTGTTGGAAGAGTAGTTTGTAAATGAAGCACTACCTTGTAATACAAACATGCAATATAAACATTTGTGAAGAAGTGTATCCTGAATGCAGACAGTAAAGGGTAGGATGCATCATCCTTGTATATTAGAACTTGTTCTTACCAAGATAATGCTGTGCGATAAAGTACATTATTTCCAGGATTTTACTGAAAATGATATAAAGGCAAATAAGAGAATCTGCTGGGATTCAGGAATGTTTATGATGAAGATTTATGGAAAGAATCTGAAAAAACTGAAATGGAGAAAAAGGCATTGTCATTCGTTTGTGAACATGTAAGTAAGGTCACATCCACTAGTACAGCATCTATTTCTGAAAAATGTATAATCATAAAGCATATGTACATATCAGCAGTAATTCAAATGAAAATAGGTAATATTTTTGACTCACACTGCCAGGATCATAATCTCAATCTGACTGATTGTTATTGTCTTTGTGTAGTTTACATGCTCCCCAGTCTCAGCATGGCTTTTTTCTGTGTACTCTGATGTTTTCCCATCTTTGAAAAACACACTAATCTGACTTAACCATACATATGTATTTACCCATGCCCTTGTGGGTTGGCTCATGTCTAGAAAGTGTCTTTGACAAACTAGCTCACTTAATTAGTTAACAGACAAGCGAATAAATTGAAAAAATGGTTATGTATAACAATTTAGGTATAAATTCAGAGTGGCCTTTACCTCTTTCAAAAATGAAAACAAACAAAAATAAATCAATGATAAGTGATGGGAGGTGACCTGTCACTTTGAAATATTATCTGGACTAATTAAGTGATAATTAAACTCTAGCTTTCCAAAGGATAGGAGATGAGAGTTGACAATGGCAAGTGGGCTGCAGAGGAAGGAATGGGAATATAATTTTCACATACAGGGCAACACATTTCAAATATTATGTATTCTGTTTCTCCTGTGTATATACACTTGTATGTATTTTGTTTTTGTATTTGTTTATCTGTGAAGCTTTTCTCCACTGAAAAAGGGCTCTGCAGCCCAATCAGAATAACCTGGTTAACAAATGTCAAATAAAATAATAAATAAATGAATATTACTTTGATCTCAGTCTATTTTAGAGAATGGTGAGAGATTCTGGAAAATATTTTAATAATTGCTTCAGATTTATGATAGTTTTTAGATGAAGTATGTCTGACGTATACTGCATTAACCATTATTCATGAAAATTGCAGGGGATATGGAACCAAAGAATAGAAATTTAAATTATGTGGTAGCAATACCTTCTCTATTATGGAGTCCATGTTTTAGTAAAAAAAGCATTGCAATGGTGAATATGAATGTTAAAAAGGATTTAAGGTCTGCTAAGTGTTGGCAGCCCTACAACAATATCCACTGGATGGAAAACAAATCCATCACCAAACTATGGTATGAAGAGGTAAGCTCTGCACCCACAAAGTATAGAAATAAAAGGCAGAAAAGTGTGTGTTGAATAAGTAGCTGTACAGATCAATAAGCTTACAGTACATGAAGTTAGCCTTCAGGGTTTAGATAATCAATGGCAAAGCCTTGTCCAATGGTCTCATTTTAATTCCCTTAATATTCACAGGCATACTATGGATCACATAATTTGCACTGCATAGCTGTTAGGAATACATAACAAAATACCTGGTAATGGCAAAAACAATTTATTATCTCATGCTTTATCCTAAGAACATAATGATGTAAATGATTGATAAGAGAATAGAAAATCAGATTTTTTTGATGTGCTGAAAACAGTAGGCATATTTCATTTTGTATGCATTAATGCAGAAAATGAAACTGTCGATAGGGACACCTGATTAGAGCTATTAGCTAATTAAGCTAATCATACATCATGCAGTGATGGCATATGTATATATATATATATATATATATATATATATATATATATATATATATATATATATATAAATATGTATATATATATATATATGGATACACATAAGGAACTTGAATCAAAATTGCAGGTTGACTTTTTTCATTGGTACAAGGGGTCTGTGAAAGTCATCATATACTAAGCTGTCACTTTCAATAATCTGATTGTTTCATAATATGTCCTGCACTAATGGAAGGTCACTTCAAATTCATTACAGTTCAATAACAAATGTGAATGAGTACCCACAGGGATTGATCGATTACTTTGACAACTGCACATGGTTGGAAATGAGTTTCTAATTTATTTTATTTTATTTTACATTTGTTTACTGGGATTGTCCAACTGGACGCAGGTCCATTTAAAGCGGAGGCCTGAGGAGAAAAGCTCCATAACAGTAACAAAGTAGTTTACATGCTTAATACAAGTCATAATTAAAATATCAGAGACAGAAAAGCACTTATACAGAAAATAAGCAATTCTTGGTTAAAATGCATCTCGAAAAATACATTTGGAGGTTTGCAGTAGGGATTCCTGAGTTTATAAGAGGAACAGAGATACCTTAGAGTAGTTTCTTTATTGTTACATGAGGTAGGGGTTTATGTGATGTGTGGGCACAGCCAGCAATTCATTAGATACACTTTGAGAGAGTTTTTGAACAGAGTAGTTGATGGAGCAGAGGTCAGAGTAGGGGGAAGGTTGTTCCAGATTTTGGCTGTACTGTGGAAGAGCAGAGCTTTCCCTGCAGAGTTATTGGCTTTGGTGATACAGAGGAGAGATTTTTCAGAAGAGTGGAGGGGGCGACTTGACATGTACTGGTTTAGAAGTTGGTTTAGGGATGGAGTTTTGTTGGGATGATTTATTATATTATAGGTAAGAATTAATTGGTGGTATGTGATTAGTTGTGGGAGTTCTAGCCATTTAAGTTCCTCTAATGCCTAACAGTGATGGGTTTTGAAGCTGGGGTTACTAGCAAATTTGGTGATTTTATTATAAAATGATTTGAGTCGTACAAGGTCTTGTTTTCTTGTATGGGTAAGGATTGGGGCAGCGTACATAAGAGTGGACAGCAGGTGTGTTTGGTCTGGTGTAATTTGTGCTTTGTCAGATAGGAATTTCTTGTGTCTGTATAGTGTACCCTTTTTTGCAGACCTTTTTGACTGTTTGTGATATGTGGACATCATACAGTAGTTTATTGTCAATTTCTACACCAAGGAGTTTGGTGTGGTCAGTGGGAGAGATCTTGGTACCATTTTTGGATGTGATTATAAAAGGTTGATGGGTGGATTTAGTTTTGCTGGGAGTGAATATGAGTAATTTGGTCTTGCTGGGACTGAGGATAAGTTGGATTTGGGTAATTCAGTTTTCTACTGAGGTAAAGTATTCCCGGGTAAGTTATTGTAGGGCTGTAAGTGATGGTGCGGAGCAGATGAGTGTTGAGTCATCTGCATTTTGTATTAGTGTAGCATGTCAGGTGGCTGTATGAAGACTGTTATTAAATATGGAGAAGATTAGAGGCTCCACTATTGAACCTTGTGGGACTCCTATTGTGGTTGGGAGTAGGGGAGAATGTTTGTTTTGCTATTGGACAGATTATTGTCTGTTTGACAGGTAGCTTTTAAACCAGGCTATAATGGAGGGGATGAAGGATAGGTAGGCCATGGAGTCTAGTAGTATGATATGTAACACCATGTCAAAAGGCTTAGATAGGTCTAAAAATATTGCAGATCCAAAGTTGTTGTTATTTCTGTGTAGGTTAACTGTATTAGTAAAAGAGAGGAGAACGGTAGTTGTGCTATGGTGCTGTCGGAAGCCATGTAGTGTGGGTGAGAGGAGATTGTTAGAGTTTAGGAATCGCATGACTTGAGAGTAAATACACCTTTAAAGAATTTTTGATAAGGAGGGTAGGATAGCTATGGGACAGTAGTTAGAGAATTCATAACAGTTTCCTCCTTTGTGAAGAGAGATAATATATGATACTTTCCATAGTTGTGGGATGTAGGATTCCTGAAAAGAGCAGTTTATAAGGATGGAAACAGGGTAGGCTATGGAATCGGCTGCTTGTTTTAGAAAATTGGCTGGTAAGTTATCTGCAGCAAGGGTAGTTGGTTTAAGTTTTTGTAGCAGTTTTATTTCATTTAGTGGTTAGGACGGGTGAGAGGGTGAAGGTAGAGTTGTTATTGAGGGGGTAGTTGGGAGTGTGTGAGTGGTTGTTATTTGAGAGTTGAGAAGATAAGGATAGGATAGTTTCAGTGAAATGGTGATTAAATTGGGAGGCAAGGTCTTTAGTGTTATTGTTGGTGGTGGGAGTTGAAGTGGATGTTTTGCCTGGATGAAGTAAGGAGCTGATGGCATGCCAGAATTTTTGGGGGGTCTCTTATGTGTTTGTTTTGGCTGTCGAGGAAATAGTTTTGTTCGTCATGCTTGGTTTGTTTTTTAGCCTGATTTCTTAGTTTTTGGTAGTTTTGTTTGGATAAGTTTGTGTTATCTCTTTTCCATACTTTCCAAGATTTATCTCTAGCTTTTAGAAGGGCTCTTGTTTCCTTACATAGCCATGGAGCATAGTTTGCCTTGATTTTGATTTTTCTAATGGGTGCTATTGAGTTAAGGATGGTAGTGAAAGTGTGGTTAAAGTAGTTGACTGCTTGGTCTAAACTTAATGTATGAAGTGGGCTCCAGTTACATTGTTTTAAGATATTATTTAGGTCTTGTGTATTTATTTTACTGTCATCTTTAATGTGTCTAAAAAGTATGGGGTTTGAAAGATTGCTGTGTTTGCATAGAAGCAATGTGGGGAGGTGATCACTTAGGCTGTCTGGTAGATGCCTGGTGTGATATTTGTGTTTTGGGTAATTAACTAGTGTCCAGTCTAATATAGATTGTTTGTGAGATTTTTTTTGTCACCTCTAGTGGGTTCCTCGATGAGCTCGGTAAAACCATAGAGATTGATATGGTCTTTGGGGTTGTTTGAGTTACAGGCTAACCAGTCTGTATTCAGGTCACCTAAGAGGATGGTTTCCTGGGGTAGTTTGTTTGAAGTCCATTGTTGGATTTCTTCTATGGTGGGAGAATTATTGCCTGGGGGGATATAGCAGCAGATAATATTAATGTTTTTGGTGTCATTTATGGACAGAGTTGAGATTAAGGTTTCAGCTTTTTGAAATGTAGGCATAGGGGTATCTAGGGGTTTTATTTTGAGTGAGTTTTTAAATAATATGGAAACTCCACCTCCCTTCCTGCCTGTTCTATCCTGCCTTAGTATATTGTACCCTGGTGGGAGAATTTCCTCATTTTGGATGTTGGGTTTTAACTAAGTTTCAGTTATGGTTAGTATGTCTGGGGAGTAGTGAGTTATAAATGCATGTATATCAGGGAGTTTGCTAGTTATACTCCTGGTATTGATGTTTATGATTAGTAGGTCTGTTCTTCGTTTAGGTGGAAGTAGGGTATTGTTTGGTCCTGGTTTAGGGTGTATATCACCTGCTATGAGAAGTTTTTTTGTATGTTATAGTTGTGTGGTATATTTCTGATAGTTCTGTGGTATAGGTAGTTGTTAGTTGTATTTTATATATGTGTAGTGTTGAGCTGTCTTTAAATAGTGAAGCACTAATGGGGAAGTATATGTGCATGTTAGGTGTAATATAGGTATGAGTTGTGTGTTACTTAATTCTTTGTGTGTTCAAAAGCCTTGCAGTTTGCATCCATAAGTCATGTTAGTTTATTAAAAATCAAAAAATAAATTAGAAAACTTGCCTCTCTTGAGGGAAAGTTAGATGTTCAAGGCACATATTACCATATGACCCCAACAGGTTGTCATCTCACAGCATACGATATCATCCTCTGTGCTATTTTATTTTGCAGTTTCAAATGTCACTGAGATGAGATGTTTTTATGTCAGAATTGCTTCATAGTTTTTTTCTGTATTCTGCATAGGGCTGCAATGTGGAATTGTAACAAATGTCTTGCAAAACATTTACTTTACTGTGGAGTCCTACTTGCACTGACAACAGAACAATAGTGTACAGTAACTGCTTTTTATCAGCACAATCAAAAGATGTAATATGGTGAATTTGTTGATCTGTTTTGTGCACTTGTGGTCTTAGGTGCACAGGTACATACTAGGAAATTGGTCTACAGAACATTTAAAGCCTAGCCAAAAATGCCTATTCAAGATAGGATAGACCAGCAGAGAATTTAAGGCTGCATATCCATTTATCTATGTTTACATTAAAGGTGGTAAAGGATTCAAGATAGGATAGACCTGCAGAGAATTTAAGGCTGCACATCCATTTATCTATGTTTACATTAAAGGTGGTAAAGGATTCAAGGTAGGATAGACCTGCAGAGAATTTAAGGCTGCACATCCATTTATCTATGTTTACAGTTTACATTAAAGGTGGTAAAGGATTCAAGATAGGATAGACCCGCAGAGAATTTAAGGCTGCACATCCATTTATCTATGTTTACATTAAAGGTGGTAAAGGATTCAAGATAGGATAGATCTGCAGAGAATTTAAGGCTGCACATCCATTTATCTATGTTTACATTAAAGGTGGTAAAGGATTCAAGATAGGATAGACCTGCAGAGAATTTAAGGCTGCACATCCATTTATCTATGTTTACATTAAAGGTGATAAAGGATTCAAGGTAGGATAGACCTGCAGAGAATTTAAGGCTGCACATCCATTTATCTATGTTTACATTAAAGGTGGTAAAGGTGCTACTCTGCTTTTCATGCAATAGAAGTTGGTTCCAGTGGAGAGGGATATGTTGGGATATGAACGCCAGCATGTCTTATTCATTGATGAAGGTTTAGTTCTGTCAGCTAAGTATTTTATGTACAATTAGTTCTGTGAAGACATATGAGATTAAATATGGTTGGATCTGTTGTGGCACAAAAGGCTAGAGATAGATCTTCATGGAGGAGTCTGTAAGAGACTAAGTACAGCGAAAGGGCTGCCAGCCTCTCCTGATAACTAAGATTTTTGAAGCCACTGATCTATTTAGTTATAAATTCCTAAGTTCTCTCAAGATGTGTGATATGTTTAGGTAAATTCATTCCAAAGCTGTGTTATATTCAATAATGGGTCCGATAAGATATGAGTAAAGGGAAATTAAGACTTTTCTGGATCAAGTAGAGATGCCTTTGCAAATTAGGATTTCCACATACTGTGGAAAAATGATGTTAAAAGATAAGGAATTACAATAAGATTACCCAGCTCCCCTACAACAGTGTCTGATTGGAGGGTTGCATCTGCTGTATGGTCAGTGAAACTGTTTTGTTTGCCAGAATGAACTATACTACATTTTTTTACATTTAATTTGAGGCCATAGTCCTTTCCCCAATTGTTAACATAGTCTAAGCAACATTGGAGTAATTGTGAGTCAGTTGAAGATCAAATAACAGTACACAGTTTATAGTCATCTACTAATTTAATTAACCAAAACCAGAAGTGCTGGCCCAGAAATCTGAGAAATATATGCCAAATAGGAGATGGCCCAAAACTGAACTTTGTGGTATACCACTGGAAACTGTTTTGCTTTCAGAATTGGCACCTGCTACTCTAACCATGTGAGTTCTGTCAGACAACCAGTTAGTTATCCATCACACAATATCAGGATTAACTTTCAGATTTACAAGTCTGTTAGTAATGTTTGCACTGGGAATAGTGTCAAAGACCTTGGCCAGGTCTGGATATTCTGTATGAACTCAATAAACACTATCGATGCTTCAATTACTTTTTCAAATACATTAAAGAGGTGAAAAAGGCAGGACCTTCCTTTGAAAAAGCCAAATTGATGAGGGTCCAGTGTTGAGAAATGTTCAATATCCATATTACTGAAGTCTGAGATAATGCACTTCATAGCATTACTCAAACCACATGAACATGTTCAACTCAACCCAGAGAGGAGCAATAATTGTACTACAAGATCCTACTGTGTCAGCCTGATTATCCCATGAAGGAGAAATATTCTGCTGCCTGTATATACACTCTCATCTTTTGAATCACTATTAAAAGCTCATGGCCATAGGTGAAGATGGGGATAAACATCGCCTGCAAACTGAGAGTTTCAACCTGTTGCTCAGTCCATGCTTCACAAGTACATTAAAGTACAATACCTGCAAAAGTTCCCCTGATGTAGCTCCCCACCAGTCAGATACCTGATCCCCTTTATCCTCAGTTATGAAGAAGACCCAGTAGTACTTCATAAACTCTTTTTGAGGTAGTTGCTTCCCCATACACATATACAACAATCCACACTTTTCTGCTAGACAACCATGACCCCTGGGACAGAACCATCAGTGGTTTCATATTCTGCAGTGACAGCTCTACTGCATTCTGGGAAGCACAGCCACTTGTGGTTAAATATGTATCATCAGAAAATGGCAGCGATGTAGCTGTTATATCCCAAACTGAAATAAGTCACAATGTCAAGTGAGGGATGGTAATATACTGTCTACCTTTAATTATTACTTTGGAAGATTTTCTGGAAGGTAGGAAGTTCATGTTTGTGGCAATGGAAGCTGCTTTATTTGAATGCCTAATGATGGGCATGCAGTATAATTGTTTATTAACCTATAAATATCATAAATGCACACATAACTGTCACTTCTCAAAATAGGGCATGAACAGCTTGCAGCAGAGAACTGAAACAAGAACTGCTTTACTAAAACACATTCCAGGTACAAGATTACATGCCTTCTCAAGGTCCACAAAATACATGCAAGCAGTACTGTCAAACTCCTGATAGTGTCCCATTCATACAATGATCGAAGAGTTGAGACACTTTGGATCATATGTAATTATGAAGATTTTTTCGGAATCAGATGCTCATCTATTAGACAACGTCTCCTTTCCAACACGCTGATATAGGTTGTCTCATGAAACTTGAAGATAACAGTACCTCTTTAAATGGGGCATGCCTTCTTTTCTCTTTTTTTGATTGGGATATCAACAGCCTAACCACCCCAGTTTGACAGTCCTCCCTTTTGTGCTAAACTGAAAAAAGTGCATTAGGCACGGTATCACAATGTCCAGTACCTTCAGCATTTCCAGCTAGAGTTCCTATTCTTGTACACTCATCTGACAGTTGAACTCTTTGCATCCAGTAACCTCATCTCCAGAAATGGACACAATCACACCACTGCTTCTGGCACCACCTCAGAAGAGGCCACGCTGTTCATATTAAGGATCTCTTAAAACTTTGCCTTCCATCTCCTGATAATGTACCTTTCTGAGGTCACTGCTTACGCAACCTTCACCCTTGTTGAGAACAACTTTGTTAAGTACAGCATCACCTCCTGAATCCGTGAATGGTTTGCCAGAAAGAGTTATATCCTCCATCACCTTGCCAAACTTCTGACACACCTGTCACCTGGGCAGTCACAGTGGTGACCACTACAGCTGCTGTACTCCTGGATACCCTGTCTTTCATAAACATTGGAATTAATACCTGTTTCCTTAATGTGACTACTAGAGCATTCTGCTTGTAATATACTGAGGATGTCTTAAACAAAACATTTTTATGAAAAGGGGGGAATTGAGTAAAACAAAGCACAGTATTTTTTCCCAGGATAAAAGTCAACTGCATCCCACCACCTCTATACTTTTAAAAACTAACTCTGAAATGACAAATCTAAAAAAAAGGAAATTTATTTTTGACACTAACTGAATTTGTATCATAGCAGTGGCTGTCTGTGTTTTTATAATTACTACAATATACAAACACCCTGCAAAATTCTTTGCCTCAATTCAGTTCTCATCGCCTAATGACATGTAAACTCTGTGACATATACATGCAGGTGCATGTATTTATTAAATTCTGATTATCTGTTAGACTTACCTTATGTCACATTTTTAGGGGTAACCTTTTATCATAAGAATGTTAAGGGGCATGCAGGGATAAATAGAGTGTACTTCCTGGAGTAGAGAGAATTAAGCACTGTCAACTTAACCAGTGTGCTTTTCTGGCCTCCAAAATTAAATTATGATATTAATTTGAACCACATCAGTCCTAATCATTTCAAAGACCAACAATAAGATTTGAACTCAGTTTGCCATTTTTTAATCATGTTGTTGTTGTTGTGTCTTTCGGCTTTTCCTGGTTAGGGGTCGCCACAACGGAACTCCGGTCCGCTAATGATTGGTAGTTGATTTTTACATGCCGAGTTACCAGCCCTGACGCACAACCTTCAATGAAGGTACGCCCATTCACGCATGTCGAATCGAACTGGACAGCGTCTAACTGTGAGGCGACAACACTACCGCAGCACCACCACTGTGGAGGACGCCATTTTAATATCCAGCAAATGCCAATTTCTCCTTTCAGGAATCTGCCATGTATAATGTTTTTGTTAAGACAGTTTGCAAAAAGAATGTGCTGAATTGCTCCTTTGTTAAAAAGTAACACAATTTGATCTGGCTCCATTATGCAGAGGGATGAAGCTTTGATGGCAACACAGGCAACTGGAGTTTGGTTAGGTGCTGCAAAACTTGAGGCCTCAGGCAGGCAGTGAGTATGACAAGTTACATGATGAGATATGTTTGCCTTGCATATGTGGAGGGAGGGGTTTGTGTGCACTTAGTGGTCTCCCTGGAGAAAAATGGAGAGAACACAACTCATATAACAGGTTGGAAAAGCAGGGATGTTTGAAGGAAACACCCTTGCAGAAGGGAGCCAATGAAGTTTGTGGACAACCCATTGCATGACCCTCCACACCATCTCATTTAATGTATGTGTGACTAGATACAAGGACTAAAAGAAGAACTGTTTAAACCACCGCTAATGGCTGTCAGTTTAATGACCACTCTTGTTCATCTCCCACCTGGTGATGGGAATGAAAGAGCTGATTGACAGAGAGAGAGTCTCATGGTCAGCAGGCAGCATGTGCAAAAATAAATAAATAAACAATACAGATTCAGGTGATGTAATACTTTTTACTACAGGAATAGAGATTTCAGAATACATTTACAGTACATAGTCACACATTTTGTCTTGAGTTATTATAACAAAGTATACGCCTACAAACTCAAACTATAAATACAAAATAAAAAGTTAAAGGTCAGTAACTGACTAAAACTTGTGAAAAGTTTACAATGCCATACAACAAGCAACAAAATGGCAAGCTTTTAGAATTACATCCTTTATCAGTTTAAAACACAAACTCTGATATATTATTGTAATTTGTTACTGATCATAATAAAGGTACAGTTTGCATATGTAGCACATTGAAAGTTTTAAGGTGTTTTAGCCCAAGGGCACCCCTAATATTAATACTTCCAAAGATAAGAACACTTATGACAACATCAAAAAAAATATTTCCTTAATTGATTATATAACTGTTACAAAAAAAATTAATGTTATTAGGTTAGACATAAATAGCCCATTTGATTCAGTGAAATGGAATTATCTATGCCTAGTTTTAGAAGAATATGGCTTCTCAAACAACTTTACCTTGTTAATAAAATCATTATATGAAAAATCACTGGGTTATATATAAAACTGGGATCTTGTCTATCTAAATCTATTAAAATAACAAAGGGCACAAAGCAAGGCTGTCCTTTTTCCCTGTTATTATTTGCACTAGTCATTGAACTGTTAGCAAATAATATACGTATGAAAAAAAATATTGAAAAAATACAATTAGACAACAGCCTAGAGCTTAAAACTCAACTTTTTGCTGCTGATATTTTAATTACTTTAAAGAATAATAATAGCTATTTAAAAGCATTATGAGACTCAATTCAAAACTTTCAAAAAATTGTGGGTCTTAAATTTAATGAGAGCAAAACAAATGTATTCCTTATAAATGCTAAAAAAAAATATCTAAATAAAAATATCATAAATATATCCCCACCAATAATACAATTAAATACTTGGGAAGTATAACAACTAACAGTCTAGTGTGAATGGTATCTAATTTAGATATAATCAAAAGAAATTATAAAGCGATCTTAAATAATATTAAAAAATCTAATGCAAAGTTGGAATAAATTCTTCTTTTCAATGGAAGAAAGGTTCTATATAATTAAAATGACTATATATCCAAACATTCTTTATGTTACACATGCTTGTTCTTTTCCACCAGCTAAATTGTACCTAAAACAATTAAATGATTTAATAGTAATATTCCTATGGTATCCAAAAACACTAAGGATAACTACGAAATATCATCTAGATGAATAGGATATGGTGGCATAGTTTACCAGACATAGAAGTATATTTGCATTCATCTGTTATTAATATCATTATGGCTAAATACAAGATAAATACAAGATATACATGACAATGGAAGCTAGTTCATGAGAAAAGCTGGTTAAAATCCAGATTTGTATTAACAAATAAATATACTGATTTCATATCAAACAATTTTCTATGGCTGATGAAGGAATATATGATGATACATAAATATAGAAATATAGGTTCCAAATACATTACTTATACATTAAAATTTTTCAAAAATCTTATTAATAGCAATCATGGTCATTTCTGCTATATCCAGTAGTGTACACACAAGGTAATATAATAACATTTGATATAGAAGTAGTCAAAATGCTTTAAAAAAGGGATTAATATATTGGCATCAGTTGGTAAACTCTAGAGAACTTCTGATGATAGACCAAATTAAAAGGAAATTAAATATGGAAAATAGTTCATGGCTATATATACAAGAATTAAGACAATATATATTAAGCAAATAAGAAATGATGCAACCATCAATAAGACAGAATGCTCCTAATTTTATAGAACTAATGAACCACCCCATTAATGGAAAGGGATACTTATCTATTTATAAGAGAAATAAAAAAAATAAAAAACTATAATAATGACAAAATATGGGACTATTATAGATCAGTTAATGGACAAATACCAAATAATAGTGACAAAAATAAATTATTCTCTCTCCAAAGCAGACATCATTTTCATTGCATTGGAAACTTTTTGCTTGGCAATTCATACACAAATCTTATGTAACCTCATAAAATGGAACTTTATGAGTCTTCCTTACAGAAACAGATGCTTGGTGCCAGAGTCATGGGCTCAAGCTCAATGCCAAGAAATATATAGTCATCCCTTTTGGGGAAAAAAAATGTACCCGTGAATTACCACATAGGTGGCAGTACACTAAACACCGAAAGTGTCATAAGAGACTTAGGGACACAGGTGGACAGTGGTCTCATCTTCAATAACCACATCACCACAACAATCAGAAAATCCTTCTATGTGGCATACCTCATCACTAAGGGCTTTTCATCCAAAAAGGAGGTCATTGTCCCACTGTACTCATCCCTCATTAGACCCATTATAGAATACAACGCCCCATATGGTATGTACTTCTCAAGACATCTGTAACAACTGGAAAGGCACCAGAAATACCTCACTAAAAGAATCACAGGCCTAAACCAGATGCCCTATGCTGACCACCTAAAAAACTCCAGCTATACTCTGTTGCATATCATCTACTCAGAGGCGATCTCTGCTTAACACACAAGGCCATGTCAAACCCAGAGCTGTTGGACATGCTACACTTAAAGAAATCCCAATCCCTTAGAGACACACACTCCAGGGATATAAATAAACCTTGTCATCACAATGAACAAAACATGCTGGAAGGATAGGTTCCTGACCCAGAGACTCTCCAGACTCTGGAAAAGACTGTCCATACATGTCAAGCAGAGAGCCTCTTTGGTCCTCTTCAAAAGGAACCTTGATGATTGGATGGGAGATAGGAAATTCACCCCGGGGGTCACATCAGTAACCCTGCTAGACAGGGGTCCAGGGAAGTAAATATTGTGAGAAGAAATAGCCAGGGAATTGTTATGGCTAGGCTTGTATAGGCCCTAGGGCTGATAGCCTAGTACCAGCCTATGAATCTATGAACCTATGAGTGCCATCTGATTAAACCATACTGGGATAGAATAAATTATTTTCTGCAAATGGTATTCAATGACAATTTCCAGATTTCTATATCTCTTATTTTCATAGGTTCATAGGTTTATACTAGGCTATCTGCCAACTATACCCATTATTTTGCTGTGCCTCTGTCGAGCAGTGACACTGAGGTAATCCATCTCCCATCCATTGGTCAAGATTTCTCTTGAACAAGGCCAGCGAGGTGCTCTGCCTCACATGTTTAATAAATTCCCACTGTCAGTCTCGAACCCAGTACCTTGGTAACATTAGTCCGTATGACCTACCACTAAGCCATGCCTGCTTTTTATTTTATTTAATGTACCTGTACTTGACTGTGTACCAAGAACAAAATATGTAATCTTGTAGCCTCTCCTAGTAATTACAAGGGAGAACATTACATCAAACTGGATATCCAAAGCTTCTTCAACTTTTAAGCAATACAGGAATATGGTGTCAGCAGTATCACAATTGGAAATTAACACTATTAAAGGAAGAACTACATCATTATATAGAGCATGTCAAAAAGTAACTGAAATACTGGAGAGTAATGACTGTAACAAATTATAATCATGAAACAATTGTATAGAAAGTCAGTTATATGCCAACAATAGACACCTTTGTAAATACTTTATTTTGGTTTTAATGTTGACATCTGTTTACTGCTTTTAGCTAACCTTTTTAAATAATTTGTGAATACTTCACTGTCATAAATAACCTGTATACATGTTTTTCTTTTATTTATTTATTTAGTTATTTTTTGAAAATGAATAACATATTTTTCAAGATAATGTTAATACTTGCATTCAACCCATAATCTTTAGTGGAATCACATTGTAAATGCCATTTCCATTCTCAAAGGAGTAAATCATTTAGGTATTACAGCAAAATGATTAACTATTAATACCTGTTGTCAGGCACAAATGTACAGCTCTTCAGTCAAACTCTGCTGTTATGTGATGGATGGAGGGGGCTTGGAAAACCACTGCTATAACAAAATTATATGAAGTTTAGGCTTATGGAGTCTAAATCTGCACCATTAGCACTTATTATGTATTAATGGACTGACAGACCTTAAAAGCTTATGGCAAATGTACAATACTGCCTTGGTTTATGACTGACACCTGTCACACCCAGATAAAGCTTACAAGCACCAGGTACAGAATTGGAGACTGATCACAGCTAGAGATGAGTCACTCATCATGGAAAAAGGGGGACCCAGCTCAATGAAATGGCAGGTCTGTGAAAGTTCATAGTAGGTGCACTAGATGGGGTTAGGTCCAAAAAGAAAAATCTCTAATGCTGCCTGTTTGAATGCATTGCTGCAAATTGCTCCCTTCATAGTGATGTGGAACAAACAGGTATGGTCACCCATAGCTTCAAGGTTTGCAATTACAGAGCAGTGAAACATGTCTAAATATATGTGTGTGTATATATGTGTGTGTCATAATTGTACTCAACCGCTAATCATTTACACACTGAATTGCATTTTTGTATTGTTAATATGAATGTTTATTTATTTTATTTATCTGAAGTTGTTGACTAGGGTAGAATTCTAATCTCAACAAACCAATTTCAGTTTCAGACCAGAGGTTGCAGAGGAAAAAAAAACAAACAAGTTAGGGCAATGCAGTAGAAGAACACATAAGTGGTTGGCATAATGACAAAATTATAGCTAAGATAGCTGAGGTGTGGTAGTGAATGAATGGTCTAAAATAACTATAGTAGTTATATGTTTATTAATGACAATATGTATAAGGGAAAAAAGTAAAAGAACTGATGCAGTATGGGGTAAAAAAAAAAAACATTTGATCTGTTGGGAGTGGTATGTATTCAGGAATATGATTTTTTTTTTAAAGTGAGGAGATAAAGATAGTGGATATGATGGTAGTAGTACCTATAAGACTAGTGAGATATATGATATAAGTTAAAGGGAAAATGTGTAAGGATACTGTAGTTTATACATACATCAATATGATGGATGGGAAACAGAAGAACTTAAAAATGTTGTCCTACTGAATATGCCAGTTATTATGGTTTGAAGATTTTTAACTGGAATTTTAAAAGGGAAGGGAGAAAATAACATAAGATATTATAAGAAAGACATGAAAAAGAAGTAGAACAATCTGTTGAAATAATGAGAGAAATAATAAAACGATGACAAAAACAGAGAAAAAGTTAAAACATATTATTTTGACAAAGATTTTTTTAAGGGAAAATTAGAAGTTTCACCATTTTGGTAAAGAGTTAAAAGTAAGAGAAGAAAGAATTGAAGCAATTTGAAATAAAGAATGAAATATTAGACATAAGAAGAGAGAAATAATGGAACTTGTGGAAAACGTTGTGTATAGAATGTACAAAAAGTAGCACAAGAGGAAGTATTGAATGTAAAAAATATTTGAAAATGTTACAAATTCTCTGCAAAATGAGATTGCTATAAAAGAAACAATAAAAAAAGAAGGGAAGAATTAATACCAGGAATAAATGAATTTGGTTATGAATATTATGAATATTGCAAAGAGATGAATGGAAATGAGAAATTAATATTCTGTAAAATATTAAATGAATGGATAGAAAAAGGAATAATGATGAAGGGATTTGAGGCAAAGTAATTAAATTTATATGGGGAAAAGGATGAAAGAAAATATATAAAAACTCAGATGGATAACATTATAAAATATTTAAAAAATGATACAACAGGGATGAAGAAGTTGCTTTAGCTTAAGTTATATAATAGAAGTGAACAAACTGTTAATAATAGTAAAACAATTAACAGATATAATTTTTTGCTAGAAAATAAGGAAGTAAGGCCAGTGATATGATGGGGTAAAGGCTTTGATAAGAGAAGGCATGAAACAATGTGGAAGAATTTAGGGATTTTAAGATAGGAGAATAGCTTATGAATGTTATAAAAACATGATATGAAATGTCATAGGTGAAAGTAATAAATGATGGATGGGAAAAAAAGATACAAATCAGGAGAAGAGTTATACAATGATATCCATTAAGATAGTGTTTGTTTATACTGGTAAAGAATGCAAATATTCAAAAAGTTATGTGTGAAATTAAAAAAGCAAAATGAAAGATGAGAAAGATAGTTGCATTTGTCTGTCATATGCAGGTTTTACTGATTGTGGCTATACATTAGATATCAATAAGTAAAATGTGATACTAGTAAATGAATTATTTAAGAAAGCTGGATTACAGTTAAATAAGGCAAAAGACAAGAATTTGCTGAAAGTAAGAAAATATGTGTCATATATTATATTAAGGAGGAAGGAATTGCATTAAGATTAAAATTTAAAGAACACAAAAATGAAGCAGAACAGTAGACATTAATGATGAAAGAAATGTTTTCATGGTGGAGAAGATTTAATCTATTATTTAATAAAAATAATTACAATTAATATGCAATTATTAGAAGAACTAGCATATCTAGGGGTGTTTCCTGCTAAAGTGGAAAAAATATATATATTTTTTTAATTTTATTTGGGAAATGAAACTGGATCCAGTGAAAAGAGTGCTGATATACTATGCAAAAGGAAGTTTGAATCTAAAAAATTGCAATAATGCACCTAGCATTGATTCACATTTTCTGTGGAGTAAAGAAAGTGAAGGACAGAGACATGTAATTGATGTGGAAAATCTCGCATACAAGGTACAAAGAAATATGGATTTATGAATAAGGGAAAAGAAGCAGTGAAAAAGAAAAGATGGAAGGAAAATAATTTCAAAGTAAAATAAAATTATGGAAGATGAAAATGAATGACAATTATGAAAACAGAAAATTATGGTATAAAATCGTAATATATTTTATGGTATATCTTTGGAAGTAATTAAAAAAGATGCAAACATGCTATAATGAATAGATTGAAAAGGATTTAGAATTTGTATGAAGCATGGGGTTTTCCTATGGAGAACTTTGTTGAAAATGTTACAGTTTGAAAGAAATATGAAATATATGGTACTTGAAGAAAGACAATGTGATGAGTACAAGGAAGAAGAAAGAGCAAAGTTATTTACTTATTTATTTTTATTTATTTGATTTTTTTGGAATGTAAAAGAAAATGAGCAGTTCTGGAGAAATTTTAAAAAGGAAACTACATGGGAACCATTTTGAAGTATACTGACGGATATGGTGTTATATGGAAAATATGAGAAAAGAAAAAACATGAAATTGAAAACTGTCACAGAATTAAACTGATGAAATAAAATATGGTTGTGGAAAAATGATAGGGATAGAAACATTTTAAAGAATAGTTGATGTTGGGTTAAGTAGATGTTTATGTCTATAGATTATACATTCATGTTTAGAAAAAAGTGAAAGGAAATGAAAAGATACATTATTTACAAACAATGCTGAAAAATGGCCACAGGTAGCAAGACAAATCCAAGGAACAAAAACAATCCACTGAGACAAGTTTGAATTTAAAAAAAAGTAGTGTAAGTGCTTTTGTCTTGCTTCTGTAAGCCAGTCTTCATCAGACCAACAGAACTAATGCAAAATGCAGCTATTTAAAGTGTCACATGCGAAACATCAATTAGCTTCTAAAAGCAAAAGTCACAGACAGTTAAAAACATTTCAATATAAATACAAATACTAAATGTATTGAATGAATGCATGAATAAATAAAAAAGCATGAATAAAACTGACCAAGAATGAACATGCATACTGAGGATGACCTGATTTTAAAAAATATTATAAAAAAACTTTGTTTAAAAACTGTGCTAAATAATTACTTGATGTGCAAAATGAGCAATTCATTTAAAAGAACTACCCACTAGTAAAATCATATATCCACTATTACCCAGCCTGTCAGTTAACAAATATAATACAAAAAATACAAAGAATATAAAAAATACAAAAGTAATTCTACTAAGGTCCAGTGATGTAAACAAACAACAAATGTACAGAAGAAATGATCAATTACCTCTGCAGACTCTTCAGTTTTAAAACACAAGACAAGGAACATAAATCATTTAGCCCTGGAGCATTGTAGGCATTCAATTTTATTTGCCATAATAATTCGCACAGTTCTAGCTTAAGGGTGAGGAGTCCCCACCTGGGATTTTGTTCAATTTGATCAATCACCCTAAACTTGAAACTGTGCTGATGGTGTTCATGCACATGCTTAGCCAGTGCATTCTCCAATTTCAACTTCTTGATGCTGTAAATATGTTCATAGACCCTGTCCTTGAATCTACGATCAGTCTTACCAATGTAGAAACAAGGGCAGAGGTTGCTAAACAGACCACTCCCTTGGTGGCACAATTACATCTTTTATTCATGTAATATTTTCTCCCTCTAATGGAGAAGGTATTACCCACCTCCATAAATCTACACTGGGAGCAGCTCTCCCATTTGTACATGCTTGGAGCTCTCGCAACTAGGATCTTACCCCTCTCCAACAGACTTTTAAGGTTCTGCCCTCTTCTATAGACAATTTTAGGTCTGGATTCAAGAATAGAAGTCAAATCTGTATCTGAACTAAGTAGAGTCCAATTTTTATATAAAATTTGTCATACTAACTTAGCATCGATACTGAATGATGTGATAAAAGTCACCTTGGGTGGGTTTGCTTTAAATGACTGGCTCTGCTTAACTAAAGATGTCAAAGTGTTGGGGGCAGTGAAGGATGTGGATCTTTTCCATTTTTTCCACATACTGTCTCTCTTATTCATGAGGGTTCAGGTGGCTTGCATTAGCCAGGGGGCATAATGTGTTTTTATTCTTAGTTCTGTGATGGGGGCCAGGGAGTTGAGTGTGTCTAGAAAGATGTTGTTGAATGCCAGGACAACTTCCTCTAGTGGGAGATTGTGGAGGAAGGATCAGTTAATCGAACAGAGCTGGTGGCTGAAAATTTCTGGATTCAAATTGGAGAAGTTGCGGCATTCTTTGTATTTCTGGAGTTTACATAGTTGACAATGTCTAAGTATGTAGGTGGGGTGATGATCACTACGGGTATCAGGCAGTATAGAGGGGTTGTGATAGAGATTAGGATTAGAGGTGAGGACCCAGTCTGGAGTGGAGTCATAATTAATGTAGGTGTCAGGGAAATCAGTGTCAAGGGCATTCCCATTGATGTTAACATTGCCCAATATAACAGTTTCATAACAGATAGTTTGTGAGATCCAAGAGAGAAAGAGCTCAAGGGCAGGGATGCTGTTACCTGGGGGAATGTAAATGGAGACAATAGTTAATTTTTTGTGATTGTTTAATTGACAATTAGCAATGAGAATTGTGGCTGCATGGAAGTCAGAGGTAGAGACTGAAAGAGGTTGAAGAGTGATCCGGTTAGAGTAGAAAATAGCAACACTTCCACCTTTCTTCTAAGACGATCATAGAGGAGGATGTTATAACCTGGTGGAAGATTTAAATATGACTATCCACTTAGCAGAGTGAGATAAAGTTGTGTTCAGTTAATATCTCTCAAGAAGTCATCTTTGACAAATAATCCTCTGAGGATATCTTTCGGCTTTTTCCCGTTAGGCGTCACCACAGTGGATCACCAGTCCGCTCTTGATTGGCAGTGGATTTTAATGGTGTTGAGTTGCCAGCCCAACACCCAACCTTCACAGAAGGCATACACACTCACACACCTACCTACATGTCTTTAAACTTCACTCGACCGCAGGGAGGACATGCAGACTCCACACAGAAGGTGCTCTAGCCGACAATCAAACCAGAGAACCTCTTGTTGTGAGGGAACAATGTTAACTGCTGTAGCACTGCGGCCTAGATGATGATATAATTAATTCTGATGCTTTAAAGAATCCCAGAAGTTAAGAAGAAAATACTATCCTTAAGTCAGTAATGCTGGTAGCACCCCTTCATTTCATAGCATATATCAAAACAGACCTGCTCATCAAATAAATTATCAAGTGTACCATTAAACAAAAAAAAAAAACACAATAAATCAGATCGTAAACTTGACAAAAACAATAACTGCATTACACAACTTCAGCTACTAAAATACCATTCAACTAGTAAAATTACTCAGCCGAGTACTGCTTACTGTAAAATTAACACTTATATTTGTTTATATGATATGTTATTTAAAATGTTCATATTTTAATTTACAGGATCTTTTTCGGTATCTAAGGAAAGGACAGAGAAGCAAGTCTAGTCAAGAGATATATTGTGAGAGAAGACCTGAGGCAGGCATCCATAAATATCAAAGAAGGTAACAGAGTGGCTCTGAATCAAGAAACGTGGTGACAGTTGATGAGACATCCTGACTGCATGCAAAAATCAAAAATGAAAAACAAAATCATTATTGATGTCACTTCCTTATTATCTGTACTTCCGCTTTACAAAAAAACCCAAAAAACAGAAAGTAAAACATCTTGACACCTTACTTATTATGTGGCTGCTGTACTCGTCTTTATGTGGAAGGCTTTGCTTCCACCCACCTCTCTCACTTGCACATACTAACTCCATAGCCACATAAAAGTTTTAAAATGTTTGAGAAAAAGCAGAACATTACAAAGAAAACTAACCCAGCAAGAAAGGGAACATTTAAATGTGGGGCATGTAGCCAATGCCATGCCATCTTGGAAGAAAAAAGTATCACCATTCCATCCAGAAGGTTTAAAATCTACCCCACAGGCCATTTCACATGTGGTAGCAAGGGGGTGGTCTATTTAGGCTTCTGCACCACATGCAGCAGTTTCTACGTAGGCAAAACGGAAAGGGAATTCCGCAAGCGGATATACGAGCATTTTTATGATATAAACAAAAAGAAGGAAACCAACGCTTTTTATAAGCACTCCCTGACCTGTCCAAACATAAAACTGAAATTTATGGTACTGGAGCAAGTTAAGCCTGATGCCAGGGGGGGTGATTGGGAATCAACTTTAGAATATCGAGAACTCCTCTGGCAATTAAAGTTAGATGCTGGGAGACCCCCTGGGCTTAACGGCTTGATCAGTATCAAGCCGCTATTGAAACTAAGAAGGGCAAGACTTTAGTTTGACATTCCCCACACAATTACTTATGGCAAGTACTCATACACATGGGCATGATTTTCACTTAATGCTACACTATACAAAGTCTATGTTAAGGAAAGACCTATTGTACAGCATAGTTTAACTTGGTTAAGATATAGTGTTCTTTTCCAGCAGGGTTGTCAACAAGACCAAGAAAAGGAAAATATTGTCATACCCATACTAGGCATTAGCCTTATATTATACTTACACGAACAACAGTTGGTACGTCAAGTCACTCCATCTCATCCCAATTTTCAAAAGAAGTGCAACTCTTGCACAAAGCAAATTTTATTACAAAGTTAAACACTAAGGTAACAGTGCACAATGTTTTGTTTATTTTAAGCTATCAGCATTTTTAGTAGTGACAGATGCATTAATGCATTATTTTTAAGCAATCTATTGTATTTTTTATATATTTTGTTTTAAAGGAATTTTTAAGCATGTGGAATAGTGCACAGTCTCTTTAAAATGTTAATTGGTAGTGCTTTCTAATTAACCTAGGATTTTCAAGGTATATAAGACACCTGATTCAACAGCATGGTGTCACTTGATAAAGCTCAGAATTCCTCTGAGCGAAAGCGCTTGTGTGTTATTATTCTGTGGTTCTGAATAAAGGAATTATTTGAATTCGTTTGGTGCCTACCTGGATTTACTGAATCTGCCTTGGTGAACTTACAACAAACTGTTCCATTTCCTGGCTGTGTGTGCATTTACTTCCTAGTAAAATTACTCAGCCGAGTACTGCTTACTGTAAAATTAACACTTATATTTGTTTATATGATATGTTATTTAAAATGTTCATATTTTAATTTACAGGATCTTTTTCGGTATCTAAGGAAAGGACAGAGAAGCAAGTCTAGTCAAGAGATATATTGTGAGAGAAGACCTGAGGCAGGCATCCATAAATATCAAAGAAGGTAACAGAGTGGCTCTGAATCAAGAAACGTGGTGACAGTTGATGAGACATCCTGACTGCATGCAAAAATCAAAAATGAAAAACAAAATCATTATTGATGTCACTTCCTTATTATCTGTACTTCCGCTTTACAAAAAAACCCAAAAAACAGAAAGTAAAACATCTTGACACCTTACTTATTATGTGGCTGCTGTACTCGTCTTTATGTGGAAGGCTTTGCTTCCACCCACCTCTCTCACTTGCACATACTAACTCCATAGCCACATAAAAGTGGCCAAAGTGCAAACTTCAGGAAACAGCAACAGCTGACAAAAGGTGAGCACTGTAAAATTCAACAAATGCTTTCTGTTATTTAGCCAAATATATTTCATAGATCCATCTCATTGTGAAACAGATATTTCAGTTATTAGTCTATCTGTAAAAAATAAATAATTTATGCTACATATCTGAAATTCTAACTACTTCTACTTATAGATAATCTTTGTATCCCTCATATTAGAGTTTAAATTCCATGTTTTACCACAATATTCAATGTACAAATATTCAATGTATAGTGCAGATAGGAATGGTTGCTGAACAAACTTACATTGATTGCATCTAGCTTGACATGTCTGGTTCTAAACTGCACATAGGTGGTGAGTGAAGAAGAGACAAACTTAAGGTTGAAGCGCCTCTTCAAATCCTCTGGCTAGTGTACCTTGAATAACAAAGCACACACAAACCATTAGTCAATGTTTTATGAAAAATAAGCCCCATCTCAAAGGGATAGCAATAACTTTTCTAAATCCTGCATTATAAATTTGTTGAGTAAATCAGTACACATATCCAACTAATTCAGCGGATCATACAAGTGTAATAGCTTAATTTTTAATGTATAAACAGTAGCTCTCTGTGCAGATGTGAGAAAATGCACACCGCTTGTAGTGGTAATTATTAATTGAATCTAACAGAGTTCAATGACCTAAAAAAGGCCTTTGCTGCTGTTAGTTTTTTTTTTTTCCAAATCAGACTGTCTCAATTAGAAACAGTTTGGTAACTACATGTCAGGAGTATGCAGGCATCTATTGCTGTACTACAAACATATACAGAAACATCTTATCCATAACAGTTTTCTGTTTCTTCTCTTTACTCTGTTTGATGATTAATGTTTTCATTCATTTGTTCAGTTTTGTCACTTCAGTTAATAATCTCACTGCATGAAAACGTCTTTTTATAGAGGAGACCTGAGAAGAATACCTGCAATATATATATTATGTGTATCATGCCTTCCAGATGTTTAGATTTCATTTTGCTATAGTGCTGATAGCAAATCTGCATATAATATGACATACAATTTTAGGGTGCCTCAAAATCTAGCATGGCCTACTTTACCAGACAGTTTTGATTAACATCCACATATACCTACATTTTAAATGGAACAATACAACAGATGTCTGAAAATTATAATGACCCACTGAAAGGCCCCAAAGCAAATATATAATGGATTCCTTAATTGGAAGTGTCTAGCAGTACAGCAAGGGCAACAAAACTGTGTAATTGGAAGCAATAAAAAATGGGTATAAGAATACTAAATCTTTTTTTTACTTCTCAATTAACTGTAAGGATTAAGAACTGTTTCTGGAAATAATAAATCCTTTCCCTGTTTACAGTAATTAGAGAAAAAAATCCAGGAGGTAGTATTTTTTCTTTGCAGAAGCAAACTAACAGGGAATAAAAGAATTAGTATGTCATACTGCTTATTGGAAAAAATATGAAAGTGACGGGATTAGACAGTGACAGCAAACTGGGAGCCATTATTGAATCCCCAAATGATGTGGATACTCTACAAAAGGGCCTTACAGAAACAGATGCTTTGTGCTAGAGCCATGGGCTCAAGCTCAATGCCAAGAAATGTATAGTTATCCCCTTTGGGAAAAAAACATGTACCCGTGAATTACCACATAGGTGGCAGTACACTAAACACCAAAAGTGTGATGAGAGACTTAGGGACACAGGTGGACAGTGGTCTCACCTTCGATAACTACATCACCACAACAGTCAGGAAATCCTTCTATGTGGCACACCTCATCACTAAGGGCTTTTCATCCAGAAGAAAGGAGGTCATTGTCCCACTGTACTCATCTTTCATTAGACCCATTATAGAATACAACACCCCGTTTGGTATGTACCTCTCAAGACATCTGCAACAACTGGAAAGGCCACAGAAATACCTCACTAAAAGAATAACAGGCCTAAAGCAGATACCCTATGCTGACCATCTACAAAAACTCCACCTATACTCTGTCGCATATAATCTACTCAGAAACACAGAAAGGAGGAGCTTTTTAATGACTGAAGCACATAGTGATTTCTCAAGTACATAATGTGGGGTCCTAATAACATTGTTTGAGCATCAAATCTGAAGGCTTGGAGATGTGACTGTGCAGACCTGCACTTCAGTGAAAGAGGAACTGCTGAGCTTTATGTGTGAGTGAAACAGCAATACACAAATCTGAAACAATAGTACCAAATCTAAAAATGATAGAAAAGACAACTAAAATAAATAAGTGAAATGGCAGTCATTCTAGGTCTAAGGATGTTTTTGTCCTCATTAGACTCATTATTAAATACTATGTCTCCTGTCCAAACATCTGGGAAAAGTTAAAGGCTACGGCATTCCTAAGTAGAAAATGACATTGAGAAGGTACTGTGAGTTAAATGCAAGCCAGTAAATGCTGAAGTCACCAAGAATTATTTTTTCATGTGGGTTGTTACAAGAGTCTTAACAGGAAAAGTCTTCTGCTGCGTTGATGTTATTACTGCGAGTAATATAAACACCAATTTTAAATGGAGATGTGTGGTTATTAAGTTTGATATCTGCAATAAGAATTGCTGTGTTACTGAACTGTGGAGGGATGAGGGGATAAGCTGGAGAGATTTTTTTAGATATATCTGCAATGCCTCTGGACTTCTTGTGATTTCAGTCAGTTCTTAAAATGTAGTAACATGGAGGTAGAAGTTCATTGTCTTTAATACTTTGCTTTAACCAGGTTTCTGTAATGATGAGTTTGTCAGGGAATGGTGTGCTATCCATGCATAGAGTTCTAGTTAGTTTGTTACAGATACCCCTGGTATTCCCATAATTTATTTGTGGTTAGGATGATTTTGTGCAATAAGAAGAACCAGAGAAATTTGAGGAACAGACTTGGTATGAGATGTCAGCAAGGAAGAGTTTGGTCCAGGGTTGGGGACGTTGCCACCACTTAGGTCTAAGTTCAGTGGAGCAGACTGATAAGGGGATATTTTAAATTCAGTAGAGCAGACTGATGAGGTGATAGCCATCTGATTTTTATTTGCTTGATTGAATCCTAGTTTAAGGATTAGGGAATCATAGAGGTTGACCTTGTATTTGTGAAGGTGTATGCCTGAAGTGGAGGACACGGAGGGAGGGAGGTCTGATGAACTGGTTTAAATTAGTTTTATCTGGTGGAGTTAGAGATGATGTGTGGGGGAGGGGTGTGTCAAAGAAGTTGCTGTGCTTGTGTAATAAAGTTAAGTGGGTCATAATGAGAAGAGGAAGCAGTATGATTAAATGAAGAATGTCCTTGGTCAAGAAGAGCGAGTGTAGCCTGTAAATGATGTGTGAATGGAGCTATGTGGGGGGGGGGGGTTAGGAGGAGATGTTTCATGGAGGATGATTGTAGGGTATAAGAGTAAGTTAAAAAGTGGGAAAAGGGTTAATTAGGCTGGAAGAGGTAATAGGATGATGACTGCGACTGGAGAAGTATAAAAGCAATAGGTTACAGTGGCAGGCTAAGTGGTATGTTGTTATGAGGAGAAGGGTGGAGTTAGAGAAGATTAAATGTAGGCTAAGACAGTGTGGGTGTGTGGGAATTGAGGTAGGGTAGAGGAATAGAGTTAGCCCAAGTGGATCACAATGAGTCATCTGACATGTACTCAGTCAAGAATGTAGCTTTAATTGCTGGGCACATAATGTGTGCATGTGTGTGGGGGTGCATGTATGTCTGTGGACATTAAATAAATACATTAAAAAAAAAATACAAAGCAATTTAACAGATAGCCCATTATCTAAGTGCAGTAATACCCTTCAAGGTGACCTGTGACATTGGTCCTCACAACCCTCCTGGTTGATCCATTATTTGCTTGATAATGTCCACCCTTGCTTGCACAGATAGCCCATTATCTAAGTGCAGTAATGCCCTTCAAGGTGACCTGTGACATTGGTCCTCACAACTCTCCTGGCTGATCCATTATTTGCTTGATAATGTCCACCCTTGCTTGCACAGAAAAGTGCACATGTGTTTGTGTGGGGTATATGTGTATGCATGTGTGTGTGTGTGTGTGTGTTTGTGCATGTGGGTGTGCGTGTGTGTGTGTGTGTGTGTGTGTGTGTGTGTATGCAAGCACTCATATGTGTCTGTGTAATGTGAAATATTAAGCTAATGCAATATTTTCTGACACTACTTATGAAAAAGTTATTGCAGGTTGCAGTTTTAGATAGTGTATGTACCTTTAATACTGTCTGATAAGTTTTATCTTGCTAGAAAGAGGTTATATTGGGGTACATGCAGTATATAAAAAGAGCCACAGTATTTCTAGATGTTGCTATTTCTTTCATTTGATCCTAGTCAAATGACGACCATTTTGTAACAGTCTGGCTATTTTTGATTAGGGTGAAGGTGTCTGTGGGTAAAAGGAACTGAGACACTTCATTGCAGTGTGTGTGTGTGTGTGTGTGTGTGTGTGTGTGTGTGTCTGTGTGTGTGTGTGTGTGTGCCTTTATCTATTCACCTATCATAAAAGGGGTAGCAGTGGAGACCCAAACCTGATTCAAACTTTTATTAAAACCACACATACAGAAGTAAATATTTTTACCCTTTCAAATTTGAAAACAAGACTTCATCAGACTTATAGAGATGTTAAAACAGGCCGTAATAAATAAATGGAACATTTAAAACCACAAATTGTGCCCCCTTCAAATTAAATAATCAGGGTGATTTGTTTGTATACAATACATCATTTAAAAGAAATGCAACTATTCCTTTTTGGTTTTCTACTTTTTAAAACAAGTTTGGTTATCATTTCATTTAAACTTGACATAACATTTGCCACCAGTTATACCTACAAGAATGTTGTACAAGACATTGATGTCTAACAGCAGCTCTGTATCCATGCATTTTATATTCAGCTTGACTTTCTCTAAAACAAAAAATTATTTTTAAATTCATAAATTTAACAGAATGCCCATACAAAGCATTACATTTATCTTTTTCTTCTTGTTGAGTAGTTGTGTGACCATAATCCTTTTTTTGCAACTTTCTCTGTTATTTCTATATAAAATGAAGAATAAGTTTGACCTTTAGCTACATAAACTACACTGGTAGTCATACACATATATCTGACTGAATTAATATAGGTTTACATAGTATTCAAACCTACATATAAAGGAATGTTCATAAGCACACTTACATGACTTATATCCTTTGTAAACAAATTTAAGCTTCTAGATTCATAGGAAGGAATATGTACCTGAATATTATCTCACCCTTTTCCCAAAAACTCTTAAAATTCAAGCCTGCTTCACTGAAAAATAGTCATGTTTTTACAACTTCTTCACTCAAGCCAAAAAAAAAAAAAAAAGAATCCCAGTTGTTGTTAGTAATAGCTATGTTTTGCAATATTGTGGTGTTGTACTGCACACTTCCATTTGTGCTAACCAAATCTTTCATGTTTTGCTTCATTTTCTGCATAACATCTAACATTAAACATATTTTTATATCTCGTCTGTATACATATAAAACAGAAAAAAAAATCACAGTGATTACTACATCTTACTTGTTAATTCTAATAGCCTGATTCCTTACTATGTTAACTGTCATCTTCTTAGGGTATGCATTATTACAATGTCACAGATTATTACTACAGTACTTTGTTCTCTGTACTCTACTACCAGGACATTTATGACCAGTGTCTTTATATATTTTACTTAAGAAATCCTTATAGAACTATTTACAATAAAATTCAAACATTCATTACTATGCTTTATGTAGCTGACAGATTCATATAACTCTTGTTCATTTTCACAACACAAAATAAATACATTGTCAATAAAGTTCAAAAACATAACAATGAAATAAAAAAAACAGTTAATATTTCCATTTTCCTATCCAGCCACAAAAAAAAAAAAAAAAATTGTAATGTGGACTCCATCATAACCCCCATAGCCAAATTAGACTTTTACTGAAATAACTGCATTTGCAAACTAAAATAATACATTTACAGTGACAGTGCAGAGATAGAAGTGTTATTATCACAGATGATCTTCTGGTTTCTGCAAATTTGCTTAACTGATCAATACCATTCTTGACTCAAACAAGACTAAATATAATACAGCATTTAAAAAAGATGACCTTTAGCTACTTCAGATATCAGGTTTTTTGACAGAACTAACAGATTCTGACCTGGCTTATGGAAGGCAACAGCTCCACATATGGCAAGCACATTTAGGATCTTTGTTGAATGATGTCTAATTCTTCCTCCAAATCTAGTTATCCTCACTATAACAGGCCTGCTCCACTATTTAGAAATTATTTAGCAAATACCTAGAAGGTGTGTGTTTGGCCTGACACTGCTCTTTTTCAGTGCACAGGGCTTAACTATAACACTGTATCCGCATCATAAGATTTATATTACTGAGTCTCACATGCTCTTTTTTTCCCCCTAAAAACATGGGATTCAGTTTGTGTATGACATTTCTGTGTTGGGAAATACAACGTTCATTTTCCAGAAAAGAGAATTTGTGTGTCAGGTAGGTAATTTTAAATTTGTCTAACCAAGGATGAAAATAACAAGGCCCATCAACCCGACAATTTGGGAAATTAGCTCCAGCTGTTACCTGTGTTGGAATTCCTCCTTCTGCTGTTTAAATCAGAAGCTGAATGAGAACACTATGCTCTGCAAAAAAATGGCAGTACTGGGGCCTTATTCTTTGTAGGTAAAAGTATGAACAGTGAGTGACACATGACCACAAATAGACTAATAAGCTATGTACAAGCATATGACTAATGTGATTCACAAAAACGTAGCATCTTCAATGAAATCTCATGCACCCTAATAACTAACTGTCTCCCCATGCTTCAAGACCTGCTACAGTAAAGTGGTAATACTTAGAGAAATCCCTTCAGATTGATTACTGTCAATCACAAACTTCCCTGCATATAGTGTTGATCATCTCCTGCTTTCATGTTATCCCCTCCAGTCACTACTTCTCCCTTGACACACTAATATAAATATCAACACACACAGACACACACACACACACACACACACACACACACACACACACACACACACACATACACAGAAATACATGCACACACATACACAGACAGACACACACAAACACACACACAAATACACACACACACACGCATGCACACACACACGCACACACACACACACACACACACACACACACACACACACACACACATGCATGCACACAGAAATACATACACACACACACACAGACACTCATATGCACACACAAAGCCACTAACACAGGCAGGTCCTAGGTTCACAAACCTCTTCTGGATAATGTGCATTAACATGATTTCATGTGTGGTCCTTGTCATCTTAGTCACGTATAAGTAATGCTTCTAGCATGCTATATTACTTTGTTGTGAACCATAAAACACGTGCTTACAGTGGTTAAGTAAATACTCTTTAGGACACTAGGTTTCTAAACTGTCTTTTTAATGTAATGATCTGGCTTCACCAAAAAGCAAACTGACTGAAGTTCAGCTAACGTCATATTGGTGACAGTGGTGATCTTGAGACAGTAATAGTAATCTATTAATTAGGACTGGTATATACTTGACAAAGCATATCAGACATCTGAATGCTGTCATTTTGGTTGGAAGGCTGACCTGGCATCTGTGAGAATGGAAGACCGAATGATTACTGATTGGTTGACTAACAGACTTTCTGACAGTCTGTACCAAGCTAATAACACAACCACTTGGAGGAGTGGAAGAGTGGTTCAAAAAGCTAAAAAAAAAAGATCTGTCAAGTGCAGTTGTACACACACACACACACACACACACACACACACACACACACACACACACACACAAAATTCTTGCTTTACAATTAAATTAAAATAGTGTTTCTCTTTTAGTAAGCCTGATCGTATTGACAGAAAGCTTCACCTTATAAGGCCAGTAAATGAGATTTCCCTAGCATTCCAACTCTTCGATAACTGACCAAAACAGGACGATCAGTTTCAGATTGTCAAATGGACCGCCCATGTAACATTTTCATGGGGGGGATTACTGTTGCTTATGTGCATCATCTTTTAGAAGCTGGAGGAAAGCCAAATGTTAACACAATCTCTTAAAGAGTAACTAACAATTATTCTAGGAGACAGTGTGTATTTATCCGTGTATGCGCACATGTGTGTGTGTGTGTGTGTGTATGTATACAAGCATGTGTTCATGTGTATGTTTGTGTGTGTGTGTGTGTGTGTGTGTGTGTGTGTGTGTGTGTGTGTGTGTGTGTGTGTGTGTGTGACTTTCTATACATACAAGCAACCTCGCCATGTGTAGTGGGGGTGGTGCCATTTATAACATTTGTAATTCTTGGTAATGGAGAACAAGGTGAGCTGCAGTCAAAGAATGAGGAAGTGATAAGGCTATTAAAAGCTATTGTATAAAATAAGAGGTGTAAAAGAAAAACATTATTATTTTTTTACTTTATGCTGAATAAGAACAAAAATAACAATAGTGCCCTCAACAAGAAGACAAATAGAATTATAAGCCAGTTAGCTCTACATATGCTACATCTTTCTTAGAAATATTAGCAGGATATTTGCACTAAACATATTGATTTGGTTGAATTTATCACTGCTTGGTTGAATTTATCACTGTTTTTCAGTCTGGACTTGCTATAGAAACACCATATATTTGTTACTGTATTGCTTTAGGTTGTTTTAAAATTATCCTCATATTCCATTACCTCCTTTGATACTGAAAACACTGTTCTGAGTTTGCTAAAGTTCTCCTGAGTCTGCCAAAATATTCTTACTTTATGCACTTTGTTTTGTATTTTGTAGAACATTTCTCAGGGTTACTGAATTTATTTCCAAATATTCCTGAAACTGCAGGAATTCTATAAAGCATTTGATACTGCGTTTGACCTCAAAACCAGGTCTATTTACATTAAGAGGGGTCTTTTGCACTCTGGTGAGAGCAGAGCTGAATTCACACCATCCAAGTGGAAAACTGCTTTTTTAAAGTTTATTATGCTTTTATCTGATTAGCCTGTGGGATTAACTCTTTAAAAACCTTTCATGCTGCTGGTATAAAAGCAGCTCCCCATGCCTAGTATATAAGCAAACCTCTCCAGTTTAAAATCCTCTATAGGAAATGCTTGCCATAGTCTCCAACTGTTCACAGCTGTTCAAAGATTTCCCAGTTTGTGCAGATGGCAGTACCATCGCAGGTCATCTAACTGGAGCTGCTGAATGTTTGGCAAATTTTGCCAGCGGTCTGGAGAGATTCTGTTGAAATCCAAAGCATCCACTGCTAAAATGAAAAAAAAAACTTTTTGAGTTTTCTTTGTACTTTGCTGACTTATTTTTATCATTTTGCTGATTTTTACTGTATTTTTTTCTGCAAAGCTGTTCTGTTTCCTTAAGTAGCTAGTACATAGCATAGACTAGCTTCAGATCTGTTGAATCTAGACTGTATTGTTGCACTTGAGCACTATTCCAGCCATCTTACATTGCACCCTTGTGACAGAAGTGTGTAGTCAGAGCCTCATCTGAGTTGGAGGCTACTGGAGGAAAGCTCATTGTGTTCTTTCCCATTGGAGGTTTAGCTTAAAGTGTTTAATTTCACCTATATTTAAGCCTCATATTTGCATGTAGCTGCACACCACTCAATGGGGTTCAGTGGTGCCCTGTGTGAAGGCTGCCAGCCTAGCTAGATAGAATTTTGTAAATAATTCTATGTCATTGTAAATATTAATATGATCCCCAGGCTTGTGTAACAAATGTAAGGACATTGTATTATGTTCTGAGCTTCAAAAATGTAACCGCAGAGCACCCTACTGGAAGAAAGCTGATAAGTACAGCATTTTATGACTGATCTCAAGCTCAGAGACAGGATGTCTGGGCTGGAAATTCTTTCTATTGTTTTAAGACAAGAGATAATTACTAGGTTTTACATGAAAAATCTTTTTTATTGCTGTGGCTTCCTGCAGGTGCAGATTACAAAAAGAAATGCTATAATTGTAAATTCTGTGAGCCTGGGAAACTTAAGCAGAAGTGTCAAGAATGATGTAATCTGAAATTACTCAGCAGTACTGTGTATTATCAGCTTAAGGACAGAAAGAAAGAAGAGCATTTTGTATCTTGTCTTGGATCTGAAAACATTCCACTCACCAGCACTTGTTTTGCTCTGTAAGTAAGATATTTAGAACAGTGATTTCTCTTAAAGATAGACAGAAATATAGCCAGATTAGTCTAGCTGTTTTTTAAATTTATGTCAGATGTTCCTACAATATTGTTTTTAAGTATTTCCTGTGATTCCTGAACTCTCTATTAGCACTGGGTTGAATTGGCAAGTATTGTCTTGTGTTTTTATTATTTATTATTAAATATTTTTAAACCTTTCAACCGTGGCTGTTTTGTGTAGAGATAATTTAAGCTCCTAAGAGTACTTGCATGTATCTGATGATACTGTACTAAGCCACTCTAGAATAGCCTTAGCCCTGGGTCACACTTACTATTTGGATAATAGTAACAATAACCGTACACAGTGGAATTGGTCACCCTTTGGGAAGTGTCTTATAGTAGCTAAGAGTAGTTGGTGGCAGTGGATTACTACTTTATAGCCTGGGCAGAAAGGGGCATAGCTGGAGAACCTGTGCCAGCCTTCCCCAAGAGTGTCTGTGTGTTTGCATATAACTCAAATCATAAAGTGTGTGTGCGTGTGTGTGTGTGTGTGTGTGTGTGTGTGTGTGTGTGTGTGTGTGTGTGTGTGTGTGTGTGTGTGTCAGCTACTTGGGCAGGGACACAAAGTACTGGTTGGATAGAGAGGGTACTGGAGATTTTGGCTTAACTACTTGGCTGAGATCTGAACCCTATAGCTGTGTCAATGGGGAGTCTTATTGAGGATCTGGAGAGAAAGGGAGAAACCAAGCCCCAGACTGACTGTGATCTCTGTGTACTCTTAAGGGAAATTGTACTTTATGTGTGTGTACTTATTATCCTCCCAATGTGGATGCCCCTCACTGGTGCTAGTGGTGAGGATTGAGCCACCCTGTATAGACACAATCACCTTGATTGACAATTTTCTCCTAGACATCTGTGAACCCTCCCAAGCTTCCCTGCTGCATTGCAGGAAACTCAGTTGTGCACTGAGAATATTTGCCATAGTTTTCTCCCCTAGCCTTCAATAGAATAATCTCCTTTGTGAATTCTAGAGAAAAATCTGTTCAAACTATCCCCACTCCCCAATAGCAGTTATGGTAAAAACCTGCCATAATGGATGGTCAGTTTCCAATGATTTCTCTGGCCAGCCTGATTGACATGGGCATTCTGAGGCAATGTAGCAATTGCCTCATGTATACTGATCACCTCTCACACAAAATTAGGTCACAACAGATAAACCCACTAATGCAGAGGTACTCAGTAGAAGCCCACCAAAAGATCACACATGCACACACACACACACACACACACACACACACACACACACACACACACACACACACACACACACACACACACACACACACACACACACAGACCAGTGTCTCAGCAAATAACCCCATAAGGCAAAATACCTCAAAACCAAAGTTCTGGTCATAGGCAACTCCATAGTAAGACACACAGATGTCTCCCTCACCAGGCTGGACAAGAAGAAGGTCACGGTCAGCTGCCTGTCAGGTGCCAGGATCCTTCAAGTCATGCATGCACTCAAGTCACTCAACAACAATTAGGCTATGACTCTGTCACAGTACATGTTGAGTTGAATAACTTGAGACATATCACTCTAGACTATATGAACAGAGACATGAATGAACTCTCAGATTATGTGCCTTGGCAGGTATTCCCTAGCCCTAATCAGCATTCTACCTTCACCCAAGGTGATGCCACAATATAGACAAACAATAAATAAAAAAGACATTTCAGCACAGAAACATGACCAGAGGCAGCTTAATAAAACCAAAGCTATTTATTCACATCAGACAGGTAAGTGCTTTCACATTATTGCCAGTGCTTCATCAGACCATATAAATCAACATACCCTAACACATTTAAATAGAAAAAAACTATCAATGATCATCCAATCAGCTTAAATTAAATTTTAAATCAGCCATACATCACTGATAACCAACAAAACATTAAAATCACCTAAATAAATCTTTATCTTTTAACACAGGTCTTAAATAGGTGCTACCATTAAGTCCTAGTAATTTATCAACCTGCAATTTGATTATCTAATACAGCTCCCAGCTTTCAGTAAGGCTCTTATAATCACCCAGTTGTATACTCCTGGTAACCTTCTCTATAACTTTGAAATGAAAAGAGTGGCTATTACCATGTTCTATCACATGCTTAGCAAGTGCACTTCTAAAATCTTTAGTACATATATAATAAATATGTTGGCAACAACAGCAAAACAAATAAAATTGCAGCAAATACAAAGAAAACATAGACTAGGATCCCAGTATATCAAATTTATTTCTATCTCTGACGTCTCGGCATGCACTGCCTTCTTGGAGTACATCATTCATATCAAACACATGCTATATATACATCACTAAATGAGCAATTAAACAATAAAGAAATCAATTAATATAAAATACTTAAAAGACACTTCACTTAAAGCAATTCATGCCAATTAAAATCAACATTCAACCCCTTAGGGAACAAAGTATAAAATTTTAATATATAAACTGCTTCTTTATAAAGAAGCATATTCTTACTAATACCCTCACCCAAAAAAACACACTCTATTTTTTCCAAAATGGTAAGAGGTTGAACTACCACGTGCTTCTAAAAAAATGTTGTGCCACTGAACTTTGTTCTTCTTTGTTTACTATATCACAAACATGTTCTAATAATCTTGTTTTAAAAGCCTTTTGGACTCCCCCACATAAAACTTATTGCAAGGACATCTGAGGGCATAAATAATCCCGTCAGTGTCACATCTATAGTTCCCATGTACTTCAAATTTTTGACCATTTAGAAGTCAAAAATGCAGAACAATAAATTTGCATGCCTTGCATTTACCACATCCTAATGTACCTTTACTATTTAATGATCCATATAAAATCTCCTTAGGCCTATGAAATCTAGAGTTCACCAAAAAACTCTTAATATTATGGCCCATTCTATAAGAAGCAACAGGTTTCTTAGGCATCCAAGAACAACCAACTTTTAGATTTAATAAAAATTGCCATTGTGCTTGTACCACATCAAAAAGCCTATTACTAAATCCACTATATGTGGTGACAAAATACATATTATATTCAGATTCAAATATCATTAACTCTCCTAGGGACACCCTTCCATTTTCTATTCTTATTCCCTCTGTACTCATTGTTAAATCTAGACCATACTTTAGTAATTAGGTCTTCACCATAACTTCACTTTTCAAACATCCCAAAAGTATGTCCCATAATCTTGTTCATCATTGCATAGCCTAAAAAGACGTATGCACTCGCCATAAGGTAAAGCATCTATTGTATGCCCAGGGTGACTTGTTGCTTTTAAATAATGAATATCCCCTTGGAATTTCCTATGTACTTTCATAGTTAATATACCATCTTGATTAAGTATCAAATCCACATCCAGAAAGGACACAATCTTCCCTATCTGGATACCATCAAATGTACAATTGAATCTGTTGACATGTAGCTCATCCAAAATAATCTGCACTTCCTGTTCACCACCTTCGCATATCTAAAATAACACTTAACGTATTGACAATTTTTTTTTTTCTGTAGATATATTCTACTTCAAACAATTCCATAGTTAAATTAGCATATGAGGGGGCAAAAGCCGCCCCCATTGCTGTTCCACATTTCTGATGATAAACTTCATTATCAAACTCAAAATAATTATTATTAAGACAAAAAAATGTACTAAATCTACAATATATTCTGTGGTGGGTGATTCCCCCAGAAAGAATCGAATAGCCTCAAGACCATGGCAATGTTTAATGTTAGTATATAAACTTTTCACATCTAGGGTTACCCAGTACATATTATTTGTCCATTGTATTAACCTTAACTTACATAAAAAATCAAAAACATCTTTAACATAAGCTGGTAATGAAACCACCTTAGGTAACAACAGAAAGTGCAATAATTGACCTAAGTTATAGGTGAAATAATTACTACCTGAGACTATAGGATGCCCCGGAGGGGCCTGTAAACTTTTATGAATTTTTGGTAGAATGTGGCAATGCTATAACTATTCATAATCAATTTTTTCTGGACATCATCACTAGTTAAATAACCAAGTCTAACACTTCTATTAAGTAAAGATTTAAATTCATCCAATGCTTCCAAATAATTAATTATGTTTACCTTAGAGTAAACCAGATTATTATCCAAATGTTCACGGCACATCTTCAAATACTGTGATATATGCATAACAACCAATTTATTCCCCTTATCAGAGGATTTGAAAACCAACTGTTCATTTTTAGACATATGTAATAGTGCTATCCACTCCTCGTGTTAGATTATAAACAATATTCTCTTTTGCACTTAAAAACATATTTAATTCAGTTTCAGCAAAAAAATCCACAGTTTTATGAAAATAATTGATGTCAGCTTCACAAAAACCTGAAATATATCTGCTGTATGTCTTGACACAGCTAGTATCAAGTAAACTTCTTCTTTCGGCTTTTCCTAGTTAGGGGTCACCACAGTGGATCACCTGTCTGCTCATGAATGGCAGTGGGGTTTTACGGTGTTGAGTTGCCAGCCCAGCGTCCAACCTTCCACAGAAGGCACACACATGCATGCACTCACATCTAGGGCCAATTTAGAGTGTCCAATCCACCTACAGCATGTCTTTGTGATGTGGGAGGAAACTGGATCACCCGGAGGAAACACGCAACAACAGGGAGGACATGCAGACTCCGCACAGAAGGTACCCCAACTGAGGATTGAACCAGAGAACTTCTTGCTGTGAGCCGGCAACACTAACCACTGCACCACTGTGGCCGCCCCTAGTATCAAGTAAACCATAAGCATTATATTCCTCATCTGAAGTACAAGAAAAGTAGTTCTCCTCAATACTGGAATCAGTAACATTAGCAAATTCACTTTGTTCACTATAACTTTTAGAATTAAACATACATCTTAGATGTAATTTTCTAACTAGTCCAAAAATGTATTTTTTATGTTCATATAGCTTTGGGATAACAGTGGGAACAAACTTTAAACCACAGTTCAATACAGAAAGTTCAATTCCGGAAAACACATACCCAGACAAATTAATGACACAGCCATTATTATCACCATTTGGTTCATTTGTAATAATTGTTCTGGGGGGGGGGGGATTTGAATTCCACTGATTGGAGAACTGGTTCTCTCTTTGCTGTTTTCTGTTTGGTGGTTCTTCAATTTGGCCATTCGGCCCAGTCCGAAAGGTCTGGTGAAACTCTGTCGATTTTTGTGCTCTCAGGATACTCATCCCCTTTACAGTACTCATCTTCGCATGCTGATGTTGTGTATGTAGCACCCAGGGGAAAGAATGAATGCCACTCCTCACCTATCACACTTCCTTGAAACCTCACATGACCTCTGTTCGATCTCCGATTGGTTCTCCCCCCCAAAGGCAGTACCATCACCATAGTCTTGGGTGTCTCTTGCAAGTTTTTTCTTTTTCCTCTGTAGAATTTCTTCCACATGTGTTTTTAGTTTTGTATTAATGTCTATGAGCAACTTATCTACAGATTCAGAGCCAGAAGTAGAGATTAATTCGCTACACATACTGCTGATTTCAGTCCTCAACTCTTTTTGTTTCACTCTATCCCTTTCCACAAGGATAGAAAGACACTCTATAGTGCATTTATGTGCAGCTGCGACCCAGCATTTATAAAACAACTTGTCATTTTCATTTTTTAAGTCAAATGGTGTAGCTGCGTCTTTATAGGTTCTTAGCCCTCTAGGAGTTATATCAAGTTTTAAATACTTAGTAAGGCTCTGAATATTAAAAAAAGAGCAGTTTCTTTTTCATTAGTTGCCCAAGCTTATCACACATAGTCTTTAATTCCAGATTAACAGCATTACCATACCTTCTGCCAACAGTTGAAAACAGATTAAATAACGTGTGGTTTCTCTCTGCTTTCCATTAATCCCAAATAGTGGACTGGTTTTCAGTGAGTCTGTTATTATTGTTAGCAGCAAGTGCAGGTTGTAGTTGCTCACGATTAGATTCAGAAGGTTGAGTAACATAATTGTCCAACAAACATTGAGAAGTATTCATTGTAGAATTCCTGAAGACTCTAGGCAAATCCACATTTGGGTCACTGGCCATAATCCCACATCAGCAACAACAGCAAAACAAATAAAAATTGCTGCAAATACAATGAAAACAAAGACCAGGATCCCAGTATATCAAATTTATTTCTTTCTTTGACGTCTCGGCATACACTGTCTTCTTGGAGTACATAATTAATTCAAATCAAACACATACTTTATATACATCACTAAATGAGCAATTAAACAATAAAGTAATCAATTAATAATATAAAATACTTAAAAGGCACTTCACTTAAAGCAATACGTGCCAATTAAAATCAACATTCAACCCCTTAAGGAACAAAGTATCAAATTTTAATATATAAACTGCTTCTTTATAAAGAAGGAAATAACAAAAACAAAAAGGTCGTCGCTTTGCCAAATCCAGCTAACCGTAACTGAAGTCCAATAGTAATTAAATAAAAACGTAGCCGGATGCTGCTGTATATATAAAACAGTTTATTCCATAAACCAAGAACAACGTATGATGAGCGCTTTCGGGTCAATACCCTTCATCAGATAAAGTTATTACATCACACATCTGTTTTTAAACACAATCTAACCAATCAACAATTAATAAAAAAATTAATAAAAAACCCGCCTTTTACTAAGTGCTGGTTTGAGCGGTACTACATCATTTAGCCCCGGATCCCTGTGTGCTGTCAATTCAAGGATCCATTTAGTCTCAGCCAATTCTGTATCCAATTTAATATCACCCCCCCTATGGGTCAAGTGCAAATTCACTATAACTCTAAAGGTGAAACCATGTGAAGGATATCTCTTCAGATGCCTAAACAACGCATTACTTTCGTTTTTATTCTTAATATTGGACAAATGTTGAAGGATCCTTTCTTTCAACATCTGATTTGTCTTCCCGACATAATAGCTCGAACATGAGCTGCACTCAGCTATGTAAACAACATCGGTAGTTTTGCAAGATGCCCTGCCCTTAAAAGTGTATAACTTATTATTATTAGGGTGACGAAACTCAAGCTTATTCTTACTAACACCCTCACCCAAAAAAACACAATCTATTGTTTCCAAAATAGTAGCTTGTAAACCAGAGGTTAAACTACCATGTGCTTCTAAAAAATGTTGTGCCACTGAACTTTGTTCTTTTTTGTTTACTATATCACGAGCATGTTCTAATAATCTTGTTTTAAAAGCCCTTTTGGACTCCCCCACATAAAACTTAATGCAAGGACATCTGAGAGCATAAATAATACCCTCAGTGTCACATCTATAGTTCCCATGTACGTTTGTTTTCATTGTATTTGCTATAATAAATATGTTCTCTGATGCATTCCATCAGAGAATGATTTGTCTTCCCAACATAAAACTCACACAGGCTTTGCACCTTGCAAGATGCACAACATCAGTAGTACTGCAATCAGCCCGAACATTAAATCTAAAAACTACCCATGTTTGCAGATGAATGAAAGTATTAGAAGTATCAATATACAAACAAAAGTTGCACTTATTGCAACATTGCATACGAGGTGCATCATTTACATGAGACGTCACCTGATAGTGGCCCCTATAGCATAACTGTCTCTTCAGAGACTTCTTGTTTTTGAAAACAAACTAGGCTTATCCCCTACCAACTCTCTTTTACATTCTTCAGTCTGTAAAACATGCCAGTTTATTTTAATTATATCACAGATTGCACTGACATCGCTAGCATAATATAAAGGAACTGAAATCTTACGTGGTTTATAGCTTCCATCACTGTGATCAGGGCCAACATTATAAGCTTCAGGGTTTCTACTGGAAGAATAATAAGGCTAGGGCCTATCTCTAATTAAAATGGATGCCTCATGGCACATCTCATTCATCCCATTAGAGCTATATTCTCTCTCTAGGAAGTCACCACCTTAAAACCTGTAAATTCCATTGAAAGCCTTCCCCAGAACTACTCAGTCGGGAGGCCCGCATCACTTGCCCCTTAAGAATGTTCCTATAGATGAAACCAGGGTGTGTACTGCTGCATTGTAACATATCATTCCTCCTACAGGGTTTCCTAAACAAATTTGTATTAAATGTAGAACTCAAACCCCTGAAAACACATACATCCAAAACATCTATGGAATCATAGGAGTAATGATAAGTACATCTTAAAAAAGATTTAGTTGTACGTAAATAATCAACAAAGCATCTCAGCTGTTCCAGGGTCCCATCCATAACAAAAATATATCATCTACAAACTTCTTGTAGAACCTGATGCTGGTAGAATATTCATTTGATCCCAATACATGCTCTAATTCTCAATGGACAAGCACCATATATACATAGCTATTGGCACAAGACATCCCCATAGCTCCTCCAGCCTTCTGGATGAACATCAAGTCTTCAAACTTGAAGGCATTGTTCTCAAGCATGATCTCCAGAAACAAGCAGATCAAATCAAGCATCCTGATATCATGTGTACTATGCATACCAAGAAAATCTCTAACCATTTCTATCCTTTTCAGGTTCGAGATGACTATGAATAAAGATGTGACATCAAAAGTAACCATAAAGTAACCACTACATAAAGTATTTCCATTGGAGAATCTATACAGATCTTTCAAAAACTGTTTTGTATCTTTTACTATTGCCACTGTCTGATCAAGAACCATCCTCAGATTCTTTTCCACAAAGATTGAAAATGTATCTGTGAGCCAACCTTTGCCTGAAACTATCGGTCTGAATGGTGGTCTGCTAGGATCTTTCTGTATTTTAGGGAGTCCTTGAAACAAAGATATCAAGGGAAACTCCACTGACAGATACTCTGATAACTCAATCATAATCAAATGATTAAGAAGACAATCTTCAACGATCAGATGGACTCTATTTTTAAGTGCTAGAATATGAGCTTCAACAGGTTTCTAGGTGTCAGTATCAGTTAACATCTCAAGCATAGAATCATAATATTTGTAATCCATAATAACAGTGGCCCCTCTCCTATCAGCAGGTTTGATGACTAAGCCTCTATCATTATGCAGCTCGAGCAATGCTTCCCTCTCAGCCTTACTTAAATTATAAAAGTCATTCCTTAGGCCCTTGGTATTATTAAAAGCTAGATACAAATCAGCTTCACATTTCCTACAAAATGCTTCTACAGCAGGGTACATGACTGGTTGAAACAGGCTGGGTTTCTTAAATATATTCTGTTCAGATTCACCATTAAACATAGTTCTTAGCATAGCATTTCTTGCAAACAGTCCAATGTCAATAACAATATCACTAAAATCAGACCGTTGTGCAGAGATAAAAGAAAGCCCATGCTGTACCAAGGACTTCTGCAAACAGGTTAGCTGCATACTTGAAATATTCCAATTAAACACTTTTCATCTGGTTCCACATGCACTATAGTGACCTCAACTGAGGTTCCTCCTTGGAATGTCTCTGTCTCTTTCTCCCCTGCTCCATGAATGCTCCTTCACTTCCAAACTAGTTTGCTTGATCAGAAGGGGCAAAAGGGAGAGAAAACTGTTATGCCACAGCAACTTTCTTCCTTACATCTGGGGGCTTGGCCTGCTGCCCCCCTCCCCTGTGGGAGGACCAATCGAAGGTGATGCTTGTGTGGGTGTGGGTGTGCAGTGCCAATGCTATTGGTGGATGTAATCTGTTCCAACACTACCAGAATGTTCATCCCTCTCCTCTGTCTGCAAAGCACTGGATTCCAATGTTCTCTGCCAAGAAAAAAACATGTCTTGCTTTAAAATCCTGTGCCTTCCTGTGTCCTGACAGAGTGCTCTTCAAACTATCTGGAGATATACAGAGCTGAGTATATTTTTCTGGCACTTCAGAGTTGTGTACTGGTAATTGTTGTTTGACTAATTTTATATCAATGCTGGCTGACTTCAGAGTTGAGCACTGTTATTTTTGCTTCAGTGTATAGTTTTTTAGATCTCTGCTGAAGGTGTTGGTTTTCCCATACCCACCCTCTCTATTCCTGTGTTGTTGTTTAAATTTGGAGGCTTTTGCAGTTGCCCGCCCCCACTGTAGATTTGATCTGGGACACTCCCCCAAGTCCCATCTCTTTACCTCATACTACCTAATAGACTTCTTATGCACTTGTATTTAGTCATTTTTTATTTAATTGCATTTTTTAAACTGTTTGGTCTAACATTGCTACATACTCAAGTGTGCTAGCTTGCACTGCATTTGAATTGTTTTTACTGCTGTTTTAGCTACTTTTCTGTATATATATTAAAATATATATATATATATATATATATATATATATATATATATATATATATATATATATATATATGCCTTTTCTTTAAATAGTGTAGTCCAGATTCAAATTTGCTGTATCCAGGACTGTATGTAAGCTTCTGAGCCCCCCCAAGCTTTCTGTGTTGGAGGGAAGCCTTCTAGCTTATCAGTGGGAGTTGTAAGCACTAGGTAACCTATCTACCACATAAGGAGTGGTTCTGGCCCAGAAATTGTAGTTATTGGTCATTTGGGCAGTTTTTCCATCTCTCTCAACTTTCTGATTTAAAAGCCTGCATTTGCACTTGTTTTCCCCTTTCCTGTAACTAGTTTAGTCCAGATACAGATTCTTAGTTTTAGCACTTGAATTTGCTTATTCATGATCAGCACTTGTTCAGAACTTGTAAACACTAAATAACCTACTAATTACTACAGCACTCAACCTTCCTCATTACCTAGAGGAAAACAGTTTTGGTACTTACTTTCCTCACTTGCGTAGAGAAAAACAGCTCTTGTACTCACTTTCCTCACTTATCTAGAGGAAAATAGTTTTTTATTCAGGCATGTCCAAGGTTCAGTTCCCAGTGTTCTCTCCTGTCTATCTGATGAATCTGGGCATCTTGGGGCAATGTAGAAATTGCCTCATGTACACAGACAACCCACTCCTCCTACCACCAACACTACAACCTGTGAGAGATGCACTTATCTAGCCAAACTGGAGGTAAAGCTCTCTCCAATCAAGACTGAACTTGACAGTCAAGAGGAGAAGGTAAACACTTGCACCACACCACAATCATCACATAGTCTCACTAAATCTACACCAGCAAAATCCACACATAGAAACACAAAAACATTCGCGGAGGCTCTCAATAATAATCTGCTCAAGCAACAGAGACCTCCAAAGCAGAAATGCATGCAACCTCCACCCCAACACAACCCAAATGACACATAGCCCACAGACTCAGTGTGCCACTCAACCACAGCCAATAAGGCAAAACAACATACCCAACACACTAGTCATAGTGGCACACCTCATCATAAAAGGGTTCTCATCCTGGAAAAAAGAGGTCATCGTTCCCCTCTACTCAACACTCATTAGACCCACTATAGAGTACAACGCCCCTTTTGGAATGTACCTCACAAGACATCTGCAGCAGCTGGAAAGGCCACAGAAGTACCTTACAAAGAGGATTACTGGACTCAAACAAATGCCCTACACTGACCGCCTCAAAAAACTCCAGCTTTACTCCATAGCATATCGCCTACTCAGAGGTGATCTCTGCCTAACATATAAAGCTATGTCAAACCCAGAGCTGTTGGACATGCTACACCTAAAGAAATCCCAATCCCTCCGAGCTACATGCTCTAGTGACCTAAACCTTGTCACCACAATAAACAGGACATGCTGGAGGGATAGACTCCTATCCCAGTGACTTCCCATACTCTGGAAGAGGCTACCCATCTATGTCATGCAAAGTTCTTCATTAGCACTCTTCAAGAAAAATCTTGATGAGTGGATGGGAAATAGGAAATACACCCCGGGGATCACTTCTGTGTCTCTGCTTGACAGTGGCACAGGAAAATAACTTTCTTGGGTGGCATAAGCCAGGGAACCTTGTTGGCTAGGCTTATGTAGGCCCTTGGGCCAATAGCCTAGTATCTACCTATGAACCTATGAACCTATAGGTGACTCTATAGTCAGGCACACTGATGTCCCACTCGCCAGGCTAAACAAGGAGAAAGTTACTGTCAGCTGCCTGTCAGGTGCCAGGATCTGCCACATAACCCACGCACTCAGGTAACACCACAACAAGTACAAATATGACTCTGTCAATGTCCATGTTGGTGTGAATGACCTGAGACGTACCTCCCTGTACTACATGAAAAGAGACATGGAAGAGCTCTCCGATCTTGTAGCCCTGGCAGATATGACCCTAGCCCTGAGTAGCATTCTGCCATCACCAAGAATGATGCCGCAGTACAAGGACAAAATGATTGACTTCAACAATTGCTAAGCTTCTGGTGCCATTCTAAAGGGATCCAGTATCTGTCTGCCTGGGATGACATGGTCGACAGACCACGATGCTTTGCCAGAGATGGCCTGCACCTGTCACCTCTGGGATTCCAGATACTGGCTAAGGTTTTTACCGCCCCTATAGTGCCTTTTTTAGGCAAGGTTCAAATGACAAATTCACCACCATAATAGGAAAAGGCATGCAAAAACTGAGGGTGATGCTATTCAATGCTAGAAGTCTAAATCTCAAAATGCACTCACTCGAGGCACTCCTTAAAATGGAGAACATCGATATCTGTGCAATGACTGAGACCTGGTTCAAGGCTCCAGAGAGCACCCCTGCACTACCAGGTTATAACTCATACCACACTTTTCGGCCATATAACCTGGACCGGAACACCAAAGGCGGAGGTGTGTCCATATTCATTAAGGATATCCACACCTCCAGGCTAGTTGCTCAGCATAATGCAACCGAGGTTACCCAATTGCAACTAGCTCTGGGCAAAACTGCAATCCAAATTGTAGCTTGCTACAGATTACCCACCATGCCCCAGGATTCCCACTCCTCTTTTCTTGATGTACTGGAAAATATTAGGGTTCAACCAAACACCCTAATAATGGGCGATTTCAACTACCCCACCATTAACTGGGAAAACTACTCATGTACCAACTCCTCCACTCAATGCTTTCTGGAATTCATAAACTCCAATGCCCTGGATCAACTTATCCACACCCCCACCAATGGCAACAATATCCTAGATCTAGTCATTACCAACATGAGTGACCGGTGTTCCACACCTGAAGTCAACGCCTCATTGGTCCGATCCGATGATAAGCTAATTACCCTAGATATCAACATCCCACCCCCCATTAAGGAAACCATGGTAAAAAAATTCTCCAAAGCCAGCTTCATGCTTCTTAAGACAGAAGTGGTGAACTTCACAACACCTATGCAGATGGGCAATACAGTTACAACTACTGAATCCTACACAATTGCACCTTATAAGCACTTACATGACTGCATGGATAGTGCTATCCCAAACAGAACCAAGATGCTATCCTCCAAAAAAAGGAAGCCAATCTGGTGGTCCCCTGTCATAAACAAACTGTACAAAAGAAGGAAGAAACTGTTGCAAAAGAGAGTAAAATCCCATGAGTGGAGGAGCTCCCTGGTCAGCTTCAGTAAGAAGCTGCAATCCCTGATAAAATCCTTCAAAGCTAGTTACAAAAACAAAATTGCCACTGATTCTAAAGACAACCACAAAGCATTCTATAGCTATGTCAAGAATCTCAATGGCAACACTCAGATCTGCTCTGAGTTACAGCACAATGGCACTAAATATACAGTCCCAACTGATATTGCCAACATCCTGGCAGATAGGTTCAGTGCTAACTTTACCCCCCTCTCACCCCCTAAATAGCCCATCTTTATACCGGAAGAATGCAAAGTTCCTGTAATCACGGCTGCACAGGTAAAAACCACACTCTCCAAAGCCAAGAAAACAGCATCCATGGGACCAGACAACATCCCAGGCTGCATTCTACATGAACTACAGAACAAACATGCACCCCACCTAAGTACCATGTTTAATCATAGCATCACCTCAGGCTTTGTGCCTGCTGAATGGTGCACAGCGACTGTTATCCCACTCCACAAGGGGGGAGCCACCACGGACACCAGGAACTACTGCCCCATTAGCCTGACGAGCCGGGTCTGCAAGGCCATGGAACATATCATCATGGAACTTATAAACAAAGCCATTGGCAATCTCCAGACTCTGGACTCCACCAAGTTTGGGTTTGTAAAAGGCAGATCATGTCTCCTAAACCTGATAGACTTCTTTGAAGCAGTCAACAAAGCCGTAGATAAGGGTAAGGTGGTTCACACAGCCTATCTAGATCTTTCCAAGGCTTTCAACACCATCCCCCACTCTGGAATTATAGATAAACTCACTAAACTAGGTATAAATCCCTATGTCACAAGATGGGTTGCCAACTGGCTCACTGACAGAACCCACACTGTGAAAGTTGCAGACTCCAAATCCGACTTCAGACCAGTGACAAGTGGAGTACCACAGGGTTCAGTCCTGGGTCCTCTCCTGTTTGGTATCTAATTCTCTGAAGTACAGACTAACACAGAAGGTCTTTGGCTAATGAAGTTCGCAGATGACTGCAAACTAGGGGCCATAATTGAAACTCCTAACGATGTGGACATTCTACAAAAGGGCCTCACTGAGACAGATGCCTGATGTCAAAGCCATGGCCTCAAGATGAATGCCAAAAAGTGCATTGTCATCCCCTTTGGTAAAAACTCTATAACCATGAACTACAACATAGGTGGTAGTATACTTAACACCAAAAGTGTGATAAGAGACCTTGGAACACAGGTGGACAGTAGTCTCTCCTTTGATAATCACATTGCCACAGTAGTCAGGAAATCCTTCTACGTGGCACACCTCATCACAAAAGGTTTCTCATCCAGAAAAAAAGAGGTCATTGTTCCCCTCTACTCATCACTCATTAGACCCATTATAGAGTACAATGCCCCTTTTGGTTTGTACCTTACAAGACATCTACAACAACTGGAAAGGCCACAGAAATACCTCAGAATGGGGATTACGGGCCTCAAACAAATGCCGTACGCAGACCGTCTCAAAAAACTCCAGCTTTACTCAGTCGCATATCGCCTACTCAGAGGTGATCTCTGCCTAACATACAAAGCTATGTCAAACCCAGAGCTGTTGGACATGCTCCACTTAAAGAAATCCCAATCCCTCCGAGCTACACGCTCTAGGGACCTAAACCTTGTCACCACAATAAACAGAACATGCTGGAGGAATAGATTCTTGTCCCAGAGACTTCCCATACTCTGGAATAAACTACCTATCTATATCAAACAAAGCTCCTCATTAGCACTCTTCAAGAAAAATCTTGATGATTGGATAGGAAATAGGAAATTCACCCTGGGGATCACCTATGTGGCTCTGCTCGACAGTGACACAGGAAAATAATTTTCTTGGGTGGCACAAGCCAGGTTACCTTTTTGGCTGGGCTTGTATAGGCCCCAGGGCTGATAGCCTAGTACCTACCTATGAACCTATCATTCACACCACAATCACGTTTTTTTTTTACTTTTCTGCACACGTACATGCTGCTCATATGTAGAAATACTGTTTATAACCCCATCCAAAACTGGTAGACAAATCTCACTGGGAAAACTGGTTTAAAGTCACTGTAGCTCCTTATTTACATCCTCTATAAGCTCAAGCTCTAAGAGTTGGAAAAACTCTATCTAAATTAAGCTGCTGTCATCTACTCAGCAATTCAGTATAACAGTCCCCATAAGTGGGCATTTTTAAAACTCTCAGCCCACATGGAATAACACAATGGTAAAGGGAGGCTTCTAAATGCACCTCCTGCCACTGCAGATGCTTAAGCTTAAATAAATAATTTTCTAATTCTCGGATACCTGTTTGAAGATGAATTTCATCAAATTCCAATGAACTGAATCTAGAGTCCAAATTAGTTTTCCCTTGAGCCAACAATATATTGACATCTACTTGTATATGACTGGTGAATCAGTCAGTAGCTCCAATGTCCAGCATATTAGGATTATACTTCAATTCAACCACTCAGTTAAAGCCCTCAGCCGTGCTCCCAGGAAGGAAATAAATGCCCAAAACAATTGTAAAAAATCCTCCTCAAGAAACTAACTGTCCTGTGAACCACCACAACACAATGTCTTTTTTTTTTGTAACGGTTTAGAGTGGTGGTTCACAGCACAGTTAATTCCTTGAGGGTGATTTGTACAATGATAGACAAGAATGATTGACTGCTACAATTAGCTTAGCTTCTGGTTTCAATCCAAGGGGGTCTAGCATTTGTCAGCCTGGGAAGGCATAGTTGATAGACCACACTGCTTTTCTAGAGATGGTCTTCACCTGTCTCCACTAGGCTTTCGGATACTGTCAAAGACCCTTGCCTCTCCCATAGTACCTTTTTAGGCAATGTCAAAACAACAAAATTTCCACCGTAAAATAACCCACTCATGACACACACAATCAAGATTATGCTGCTTAATTCTAGGAGCCTAAACAAGACACTGCACTCCCTGGAAGCACTTTTCACCTTGGAAAATGCTGACATCAGTGCAGTCACTGAGACATGGTTCAAGGCCACAGACAGCACCCCAGCCATTCAAGGCTACAATGTCTTCCACACATTTACTTCCCAAAATGAGTGTGAAAGAACCAACAGTGGAGGTGTATCCATCTTCATTAAAGCCAAATACACCTTGAGTCTAGTTAAACAGTACAGCTCTCTTGAGCTACTCCAGGTCATACTAAATATAGGTAAATCACCCTACTACATCATTGCTAGCTACAGGTCCCCCCACCATAAACCATGAAAAGCACACTAGCTACCTGGACTTACTATAGTCACTCACTATGCAGCCAAACACTTTTGTCGTGGGTGATTTCAGCTACCCATCCATTGACTGGGTGACATATATGAGCACAAACATGCTCGCCCTAAGATTCCTGGACATTGTCAATACAAAGGCCCTGGAATAGCTAGTATGCACCCCCACAAGAGGCTGAGACATCCTAGACTTAGTACTCGCCAAACTGAGAGGTCACTGTATTACCCCCTGTGCACTGCCCTCCCTGGTAAGGTCTGACCATAAATCTGTCTCATCTGAAGTAACGATCAGAATTGACACCCCCCACAGGAGAAAAAAAATGAAAAATTTCTCCAAAGCAAACTACAACCTACTAGGTAACATAAAAAGTTTCAACCCCCCTGCTAACACAACCAACTATGAGTCCTATGCAGAGGAGTACACAAATTCCCTGTATAACCACCTAAACAACTGTATAGACTCAACTGTACCTGATCAGATCAAAACTAGGTCCTCTTGAAAAAAACAGGCCACCCTGGTGGACCTCAAGTATAAACAGGTTATTTAACAAAAGGAAAAAAAAAACGATGTCTAAGAAAAAGAGAGAAGTTACTCAGCAGAAGAGGAATACCCTCCAGCTTGAACAACAAATCAGATAGCTTGTAAAGCCTCTAAAGCTAGTTAAGAAGCTTAATTAGCATCCTTAGGTAGGGATAATCATAAGACCTTTTTTAGCTACGTCCGATATCTAAAACAGAACACCCAACTATGTGCTGAACTTGTAGTGGACAGTACCTCTCATACTGAGACTGAGGAAATAGTCAACCAACTAGATGATTTATCTGGTTCAAACTTCACCCGTCCCCACCATCCATATCTCAAAGCATACCTGACACCAGTCCTGTACCTAGTATCTTCAAAGAGCAGGTCACATCTGTGCTCTCCAAGGCCAAAACATAACTTCTTGGGGACCAGATAACATCCCAGGCTGCTTACTAAACAATCTAAAACATGACCTAGTGGAAGCACTTGGCACTCTCTTTAACATCAGACAGAGTACTGGCTTTATTCCAGCAGAATGGAGAAAAGCAATAATAATCATCTTGCACAAAGGGGGTGCATCAACCAACCCTGGGAATTATACACCCATAAGCTTAACCAGCCTTATCTGCCAAGCCATGGAAAGAATCATTGTGTACTTTATCAACAAGGACATAGGTGACCTTCAAACTATTAACCTGACCCAGTTTGGCTTTAAGGGTAGAAAATGCTTATTGAACCTGGTGAACTTCTTCAAGAATGTCAGCAAAGCCCTGGATGAAGGCAAAACAGTACATACTGCCTATCTTGACTTAGTCATTGCTTTTGATAAACACCCCAATCAGGTATCATTAAGAAACTATCCCAGCTGGGGATTAACCCATATATCCCTAGATGGGTAGCCAACTGACTCAGCAACAGAATGCATATTGTCAAAAGTGGGGATTCCACCTCAACCAGTAGATCAGTTACCAGTGGCGTACCACAAGGATCTCTGCTGGGTCCTCTACTGTTTGGAATCTATTTCTCAGAAGTCCAGATGAATGTAGATGGCCTTTGGCTTATCAAGTTTGCTGATGATTGCAAACTGGGCGCAATCATTGAGTCCCCAAATGATGTTAACATATTACAAAATGGGTTAACACAGACAAATGATTGGTGCCATAGTCATGGACTAAAACTAAATGCAAAAAAAGTACATTATTATCCCCTTTGGCATAGAGGAAGTCACAGCAAATTACAATATTGACAGCACCCCCCCACCAAGCTCAAACCCAGTGGTGCAAGATTTGGGAACACAGACTGATAACAATCTAAACCTCGATCATGTGTCCACAGTAGTAAGGAAAGCCTTTTACATTGTGCATCTCATAATTAAGGGTATCGTATCCAAGACTAAGGATGTTATAACTCCTCTGTAATAGACCCTCATCAGACCACTAATACAGTACAATGCTCCCTTTTGAATGTACCTCACCAGACACCTCCAGCAGCTGGAGAGACCACAGAGGTTTCTCACCCAAAAAATTCAGGGCCTCCAAAACATAACCTACATGGAAATACCAAAATCCCTGTCACTGTACTCTGTATCCTACAGGCTGCTGAGAAGCAACTTGTGCTTGGCCTACAGAGCAGTCTCTGACCCTGCCCTAATGAAAAACTTGCACATCCGCAAATCAAATGGGGCAAGAGTTGCTCACTCCAGGGATGTCAACTTAGCCTATGACATTAACAGAACATGCTGGAGAGACAGGTGTGTCTCCCAGAAATTGCCTCTCTTCTGGAATAAACTCCCAATTCATGGGATGCAGAGCTCTTCAATAACCTTATTCAAGTGCAACCTAGACAACTGGATGGGAGACCATAAATTCACCCCAGGGGTGGCACCTATTTCCCTCATGGACAGGGGCAGTCAGTGCTGATCACACACTCACTCTGTGAATAACCAAGGTCAGTTAGGGAACATGGGTATAACATGGCTAGGCTTGTAAAGGCCCTAGGGCCAATAGCCTAGTAACCTCCTATGAATCTATGAACCTATAAACTACAAACTAAATTACAAAAGCAAGTTATTATATGCAAGGTAACAAAACACAGACCAATGCCTTGTGTGTGTGTGTGTGTGTGTGTGTGTGTGTGTGTGTGTGTGTGTGTGTGTGTGTGTGCGTGTGTGCGTGTGTGTGTGTGTGTGTGTGTGTGTGTGTGTGTGTGTGTGTGTGTGTGTGTGTGTGTGTGTGTGTGTGTGCATGCATGCGTGTGTGTGTGTGTGTGTGTGTGTGTGTGTGTGTGTGTGTGTGTACTATCAATATGTTGGTTTTGTAGTAAAGGGTAATAACACCTTGAACAAAATCTAAGCCAACACAAAGATGACATATAAAGCTGTTCAACATCTGCACTTTGGCAACTCTGACCACATTACCATTATGCTATTACCAGAATGCACCAGTCAGAGAAAAACCCACTGTGAAGCAAGTGAAGGTGTGGCCAAACGGCACAATTGAAACAATCTAGGACTGTTTTATTAACACTAACTAGATCATATTCAAGGAGGCTGCAACAACTGATCAACAAATTAACTTGGATGACTATGCAGAAACAGTGGTGGCATATATTTGCATATCTGTAGATGATGTAACAACTAGCAAATATCATAATAAGAGCCAGTGAGAAACCTGGGCTCACAAGCAAAGTATATGAGCTTCTGAGGGAGAGAAATAAGGCATTCAAAACGAATGACAAGGAAACTCTCAGGGTGGCTAGGGCAAATCTGAAGAGAGGGAAAAAGGAAGCAAAGAGGGCCTATGGAAGGAAGGTCCAGAGCCACTTCACTGATACAAAGGACTCCAGGAGCATGTGGCAGGGCATAAAAGCCATTACAGAATACAAACCACTGTCAGCTAAATGTGGGGACAGCACAGAATTCCTGGATAGGCTAAACATGTTCTACAGCAAATTGCAGGAGAGGAACTGCTCAAAGACAGTAAAACTTCCAACACGTCCAGAGGATGAAGGGCTCAATCTAACCACAGGTGAGGTGAGGAAAACCCTGTGACAGCTGAACCCCAGAAAGGCTGCTGGACTGGACAACATACTGGGAAGGGTTTTAAAGGGCTGTGCTGAACAACTGAACACTGTACTAGTGGACATTTTTAATATCTCCCTTGTACAAGCAAAAGTACCCAAATGCTTCAAAAATACAAACATAAAACCACTGCCAAAGAAAGCAACTCCCTCAAGCCTGAATGATTACAGACCAGTAGCCCTCATACCCACTGTCATGAAAACTTTTGAAAGATTGGTCAAAACACACCTGTCAGCAAAATTATCAGCTGCACTCGACCTACTACAGTTTGCATATTGTGCCAATAGCTTCAAGGTGGATGCCATTTCAGTTGTACTACATCTCGCAATGGCACACCTGGAGAATAAGGACAGTTGTGTTAGGATACTATTTATTGACTTTAGTTGAGCATTCATCAGAGTTATCCCACAACAGCTAATAAAGAATCTTGCCCATCTAGGCATCAGTAATCACATGTGCAACTGGATACTGGACTTTTTGATCAAAAGACCACAAAAACTATGTGTGGGCAAGAAATCCTCAAGAAACATCACAATTAACACAGGAGTAACCCAGGGATGTGTGTTGAGTCCACTATTATTTATCATACTAACTTACAACTGTATAGCCATACTTAATACCAATCACATTATCAAGTTTGCAGATAACACTACAGTTGTGGGCCTCATCAGTAATAAAGATGAAGGAGCATATAGGGAAATGTGAATCTATTGACTGATTGCTGTACAGGAATGATTCTGAACAGTCTGACAGACTCTGTAGCTTCCTTCTACTGATTATAAGAGACATGCATTTCATTAGACAAGTCATCTTAAGCAACTGTGATGTCATTAACAGCACTGACGAGTTGCGGCTAGCGCTGGGGAATGTTCCGAACTTTTCCTTCAAAATGACAGTCACCCTGCAATCTAATTTTGCAAATAGAGACCCCCCTTTCTACTGGATATCTCCTCTGCCTTGTTTGGACCACCAGGCATGTACTGCTGTGGAAACAGTGTTGTTTGTCAACACAATTCATGGGTTCACACTTTGTCTTCCGGCATAATGGCTTAAAAGTACAATTTAAGCAATATTTTGATTGCCATTTCGACTTCGGTTGTTTACGCCACAGTGTGTAAAGTTTGCTTCTCTTTCTATATTGGCAGGTCTAGCAGGAGGCTGTCTGATCGAGCCAAAGAGCATTTAGCTGCTATCTGATTGGGAGACTGTTCTAATGCCCTTGGCAGGCACAGCTTCACTTGGTCCTCTTTCACTGGGTTCCAGTTTTTTATTTTGGATAAACTTGAGGTATTTTTTTGGTGACTGTAACTCCTTATTGGAGGTATGTGAACTGAAGTGGCAGCTCCTACTGGGAGCCGAGTCTGCCCCAAGACTTAATGACAGTATTAATTTTAAATGTGCCTTAAGCTGGCGTATCTAACACATTCTTTTAATGTTACTATTTATTCTTTTACTTCTACATGTATTTTATCAAGTGTTATTCAATGCCTTACATAGTCAGCAGTCTTCATGTATCTGATTCTTACTACACATTTTTACTATGGCTCAGGTTACAAGGCTCTTCCATAGCATAGCTGATTGTCTAATGATGGATAATTCAGTGTTTTCATTGGTTGACACAGACATCGTGATTTTTTTTAATTGGTCGTGCCACTCTATTGCTTTTCTATGATTGGGTCATGTTTTGTATATGCATTTTATGGCCTTTCTATACTTTTATTAAGGTGTGCAATGTTGTTCTTTATTATTTTCTGAAGAGGTTCTGTTCTACATTAAAAAGAACGAAAATACTCAAAATCAGTTCTGCCTCAAGTGCTTCATTTCTCTGTGTGCTTTTCTAAAAGTTTTTGTCATATCTCTCTCTCTCTCTCTATATATATATATATATATATATATGGGTCCACTTTGTAATTTCGAAATGCTGAAATCCCGAATTTCAGTATTTCAAAACCACAAAGCCGAAAACCCAACCAAAACTTACAAACTCGAAAACACACAACCATGAAATTCAAAATCCCGTACTCAAGGTACACATACAGCACACACATAAACATACACAAAACACGCCCCATAATCAAATAAACTAATCTAAACTACATATAAGATGAGGGGCAAGCCCCCCCTGCACCCCCATGTGGGGGCTTCTCCCCTCACACCCCCCCTACTTATATATTCTAACTCTGAGATCGCACAAACAGTAACACAAATGAAACTCACACACACACACACACACACACACACACACACACACACACACACACACACACACACACACACATATCTTACAGTCCTTCAAACACACACAACAGTCACAACACACACTTACACACACACTAAACCCCTAACCAACATACTAACACACACAAACTTACCAAAATAAAACCTAAATATCCACATTCTGTACCACTGGAAGCAAAATTAGAAATATCAGTACTTCGGTATTTTGAATTTCGTGCTTCTGCCGGTTTTGGAAATGTGAGTATTCGACTTTGTAAGTTCGAAATACTGAACTTTGGGATTTCAGTATTTCAAAATTACAAAGTGGACCCATATACATATGTGTGTATATATATATATCTATATATCTATATATATATATATATATATATATATATATATATATATAAATATATATATATAAATATATATAGAGAGAGAGAGATAGATATATATACACACACAACACACACATATACACACACATGTACACATCAAAATGTCTTTGATTCTTTCGTAGTAATATTTCATAAGGGCACCTGTTGACTGCTTTAGTTCAAACTAGTGTCTACTTGCATTCAAACTAGTGTCTACTTGCATTGCAATGTAATGTTACAAACTGGATGACTGCAATTATCATACTTTATTTATTTATTTTATTTATTTTCAGTTTGATTACTGGGGAAGTCCACTGGGCCAGAACGTTCCCATTTTCAGTGGAGGCCCGGGGAGAAAAGCTCCAAAAGCAATGCGATACAATAAAGGTTACATAATGTTATACATGTATAAAATTCATAGAGTCAGGAAATGCAAACGCATAAAATGTACATCATAAGACACAATTAAAGATAATAGAGAACACAGTTTACAGGTATTTCCATTCAGTGCAGCAAGTTTCAACTGTCTGTAATATAAAGATCTGAGGTTTCTTGATATTTACAATATTTACATACTTGGAGTCAAGAGAGAGAAATTACTTAATCTGTGAATGTCAGCTTAAGTCTATTTTAGGAGAATAGAAACTAATAGTTTGAGGGTAGAGTGGAGAAGGAGTATAGAGAGCTCAATGGGGAAATTCCCTTGAATTTACGTAGGCTGAAAGCAGGAACATTTCTGTTTGGAAGACAGGTATGAGAAAAGTTGGGTCTTGAAGGATTCTGAGTTTAGTATAGTCCTAAGTGAAGGAGGGAGAGAGTTCCATTTCTTACCTAGAGAGAAGGAGAGTAGAAGCTGGCCAGCAGGACATTTGGGTTTGTGGATAGAGATTAAATTTTGGTGTTCAGATCTCAGAGATCTATTTGGGATGTATGGGGGAAGGATGTTTGTTAAGGCTGGGCATTTATCTGGGTAGAATATTAATTTGTGAGCGGTGGTTAGTTGGAGATAGTCTAGGTGGTTAGAGAGTTCTAGCCAGTTCCGAGATTGTAAGGTAAAGCAGTGGTGAGTAGAGGTTTGGGATTTAGTTGCAAATTTAGAGATCTTATTATAGCAAATTTCAAGTTTTGAGGTGTTGGAAGAAGACAGGTTAGTTAGAAGAGGGCCTCCATATAGTAAAGAAGGTAGGTAGTTGCTAAGGTATGCCTAGAGGAGTTGGACAGAAAGCAATTATTCCTATAGAGCATACCTAGCTTTTGGTGGTTTTTCTTTATGTTTTGTTGTATGTGGGTATCGAATTTAAGGTGTTCGTCTATGGTAATGCCAAGGAGTTTTGCAGAAGGGACCACTTTTATAGCAGTGTTGGTTTGGCTTAGGACTGTGAAAGTATTTTTGTCAAAAGAGAAAGCCCTGGAGGGAGGGAAAAGAAGTATTTTAGATTTATTAGAGCTGAGAGAGAGATAGTTTTGGTGCATCCAGTTCTCAGTAGTGGAAAAAACTAGTTGGGTTTTAGTCAGTAGTTCAGGAAGGTTACAGGCGGCACAGACTAAGGTAGAGTCATCAGCATATTGGATAACTGTTGTTGGATGACAGTGTGAAGGTTTTTAATGAAGATGTTGAAAAGCATGGGTCCAAGGATGGAATGCCGGTGGGTGTTGGCAAGAAGGAGGAGGTAGAGTTCTTCCATCTAACAGCTTGAGATCTGTCTGATAGGTAACTGGAGAACGAGGATAGAGTATTAGGGGAGAGATGAAGGTTGGCAAGATGAAAGAGAAGGTGTTTATGGGAGATGGTGTCAAAAGCTTTAGAAAGATCTAGCAATACTGTGGATACTAGTAGTCCAGAATCTTGGGCTCAATTGACTGTTTCTAAGAAGGATAGTAAGGCAGTTATGGTGCTGTGGCCAGGGTGGAAGCCGTGTTGGGTGGGTGTTAGGAGGGGGTTTTGAGTTAAGAAAGGCATTAGTTGGTGGTGGACACATTTTTCTAGAATTTTCGATATTGGCGAGAGTAGGGCAATGGGGCGGAAATTGGAAATATTGGTGTTTTTGCCTCCTTTGTGAAGAGGTAGAATGTAGGCTGAACACCAAAGTTTGGGTACATATGACTCTTTTAAGGATCTGTTAATTAGGATGCTGATTGGGAGAGCAATACCTTCAGCAGCACATTTGAGGAAGGAGGAGGGTATGTTGTCAGGGGCATTAGAGCATGGCTTTAGTTTGGATAAGAGCCTTTTTATAAAAATGGTTGAAACAGGTTTGAGCTGGAAATTGAGAGGACAGTTATTATGGTTGTTGGGTGTTGAGGAAAGAGAGTTGGGAGGATTATTGTTTGGGAAAGTTTTGGTTAGCTTAGCTATGGATTCTGTAAAGAATGTGTTGAAGTGGGAGCTCCGTTCCATGTCAGTTATACTAGGGTCAGGGCAGAGATTATTCCTGGACCTTGGCTGGAGTAGGGAATTAACTGATTTCCAGAATTGTTTTGGGTTCTTATTATTGTTGGACTGAAGCTTATTGTAGTAGTTTTTTTTTGTCCAAGGTGATAAGTTTTTTCACTTGGTTGCGAAGTTGGGTGTATTGGAGCATTGTAGAAGACATTTTATTTTTCTGGTAAAGCTTCCAGGATTTGTCCCTGTGATGCATGATTTGTTTGTTTCTGTGGACAGCCAAGGAGCAGAATTAGCTTTGACTCGTTTGTTTCTTAGAGGGGCTAGGGAGTTAAGAGTATTTAGGAAGACAGAGTTAAAATGTTCTACAGCATTGTCAAAGGGAAGAGTATTTATGATTTGCCAGTTAATATGTTTAAAAATGTTTGAGAAAATTGTGGGGTTGAAGTTGCTAAGATTACGAGTGTGGATGTAATGGTGTTGATATTAGGTGGAGTTAGCTGAGCCATGAATAAAAGCGGGGAGATGGACACTAAAGGTGTCAGGAATAGTGCCAGAGAGAATTATTTTGTTTGGATGGGAGACTAGGATCCAGTCAATGATGGATCCTGGGGGTAGTTTTTGTTAGGACGAGTGGTTGAGTGGATTACTTGGGTGAAGTTGTAGAGGTTAATGAATAGGGAGGGGGAAGGCAAGTTGATTTTATTCCATTCAATATTAACATCTCCTAGAAGTTGAGGCCCAGTAAATAATATTTTCAAGGGTAGAGATGTTGTTGTCTGGGGAGATATAAAGTGAGATAATGCAGATGTTCTTATGTTTATTTAATCATAGGAGACTAGCTGTTAATTCAGAATTTTTGAATTGTGGAGTTGGGATTTGTAGAGGGATTAAGGAAAGAAGGTTAGAGTAGATTAGAATAGAGCCTCCACCTTTTTTATTTAATTGGTCACTTCTGTGGATATGGAAACCAGGAGGTAAGATTTCAGAGTCAGCAATATGGGGTTTTAGCCAGGTCTCAGAGATGGCTAAGATGTCAGGTTGGTTGTGGCTTATCCAAGCTTGTACTTGGTGTATTTTGCTATTAAGACTCTGGGCATTGATAGTGAAGAACTTAAGAGTGTTAAGAGAGAAAGCAGAAGAAGAAGTGGGAGGGGGGAAGGGTTGTATGTAGTAGGAGAAGTAGGGGGTGGGGGGGGAGGAGTTGTTAGTAATGCGGCAAAGGCCAGGGTTGGGATGGATATCTCCAGATAAGGCTAGGTCATTACAGGGAATAGCTTTTAGCCTTTTAGGTTTGTGTAGTAGGAAGTTGTTTGGGGCTAGCAGTAGTTTATGAGTGCAAGTTTATGTTGTGGTGGTGAAGTGTTTGGGATGGAATAGGTACAGTAGGTTAGGAGGAATAAGAGAGAAAGATATGTTGTGGAAGTGAGTGAATAGAAGTGGTTGCAGGTGAGTGCAAGGGATAGTTTCAGTATAAGGTAGGCATGGAGGAGCTGTGGAAGAGTAAGAAGTAGCATAATAAAGAGGAATTAGTAGTACAAGAAGGGAGCAAGGGGCCTGGATAATATATAGGATTTGGGAGGGCATGTTTAGAATGCAGGAAGTTCGTATTTGGATTGGCAAGGAAAATAAATGGGATATCATTTTTTTGTATAAACATTATTGAGTCAATATAAACAACAAACAGGTAGAACAAGAAATACACGTATTGTAAATACAATGGTATTATAGAGATAAGAAATTATGATATTTAACACTATTCCACAGACAACCTTGGCTGATTAGTTTGTTTGTTTTGTTATTTATTAACCTCCTAAATTGTTTTTTTGCATCCCCTTTTCAACAACAACCCAAACAACAAGGTCAAGGGTAAACACAATACATATATGTACATATGTATATCATATCTATATATATATATTATATATATATATATATATATATATATATATATATATATATATATATATATATATAGCGAGAGTGAGAGAGTGAGAAAAAGAGTGCAGTGCAGGAAATCTAGCAACACTGTTTGTGAGATGAGAAGGAATATGAGCACCCAGACTAAACCCACACAGACATGGTGAGAACATGCAAAACTTCTCATGAATAGTCTGGAGGTCAGGACTGAACCATTATGCTTTGTGGCCCAGATCTTAACACTACTCTAATGTCTATATATAAACCCCCTTGCATCTTTTGGAGAAAATATATCATTTTAAAAGCATGACTTCAACACATGAGCGCATTGAATGAAACAGATACTCTGCTTACAGTACTTAGGACCTATGACCTCTCACCTCCTTCTTTTTCACACTGTCTCAGATGCTAAATTACTGCTGGACTAAATCACAACTGAGGCACTTGTTTTAAATTCCCAGCTGTATCATTTTGCTGTTAGTTTGTTAAACTTTCTTCCTTCAGTATATCTACCAGCACTTCTTTTTTCACAACGTGAATTGCAATTTAACTTGTGTTAATGATTGTACTTGCTACAGGTTGTCTGACTATTTATAAACTTCATCATCAGAATGCGTCAGAAAATGAGCACCTTGTTTATTGATTCTTCCCATTCGACAAAGTATTAATTAAATATATGAATAAGTAGCAATATAAATAAGCACAGTAACAAATTGACCATTTTAGAGCTTGCCAGCATCAGGTAGAATTAGATACTGCAATGAAACAGCATCAGATAGACAGAAAAAGGATTATATCGCTGTAGTACATAGGGAAAGTATTCTAAATGCATGAGAAAAAGTTGGGGTGAGAGAAATGCAAGAAAGTATGTGTATGCAATGGTGAAATATTAACTAGTACAAGTAACACTTAACTTTTAAGTGTTATCAGAACATTCCAAAAGTCTTCCGTCATTTGTTTTAGACAGGAACTATTTGTTTCAAACTGCCTCAGGCAGTTAGAAGACAGCATGGTGGAAAACATTTGGTATACATTTTAAATCAGTCTCCAAAAACTGACGGAACTCACATAAAGGAAATTCTTTCAAACTTCACTAACTGCTGTATTGTGAATTTTGCTAACAATTCAGCTTCTGTAAATGCTTAGAAAAGGTGTGTTGTATCTATTGTGCATGTACCAAATGTAATATTGTTATGTATGCCTAGACAGCAGCAGCTTTAATACCTTGTGGTGTCTATCCTGGTCTGGCATGTGAATGTAGTATATATGTTTCAGCGATTCTGCTCAGATATGAAGTGTTTGATTTAAATTTTGTGTACACAGCAGCTGTCTTAATTACTTTGCCTTTCTGAATTCTTTCACTCTCAGTACTGGGTTTCTGGCTGACACAAACAAAAATGTTGATTAACTTGATGACAGTGTTTATGCTAAAAGCAAAGCAATTTCTTATAAATAGAAAAAAAGCTTGTAGTATTAAAAAAACACAATAGAACACAGAAATCGGACAACAGAGCAAAGTACACGATATATTTGTTTGAGGGAACTGGCCAGTCTTCTGCTTAGACTAACAAGCTAATGCTCTTCCTCTTCTACCTTCTATTTTTTTCTCTACAGGTCAATCCATAGTGAAATTCCAAAAGAGAGATCAGCTTCCCAGTTACTACCTGCCCCAGTGGCCTATGTCTATCAAAGAACACCATTACCTCTTTGCATGAGACACCCTGAGCCGGTCATACTTTTCCTCATCAACGTTTAACAGGGTAATTTTTGAGAAGTACTAGAAGCACTATTTAGTATTATAACTTAGTGCACAGAATGGTCTTTAAAAGAATAAGGTAACAACCATTAAACAAGCACTGCCTAGTATTATAACTTAGTGCACAGAATGATCTTTAACAGAATAAGGTAACAACCATTAAACAAGCACTGCGAAGTATTATAACTTACTGCAAAGAATGGTCTTAAAAGAATAAGGTAACAACCATTAAACAAGCACTATCTAGTATTATAACTTAGTGCACAGAATGATCTTTAACAGAATAAGGTAACAACCATTAAACAAGCACTGCCTAGTATTATAACTTAGTGCACAGAATGATCTTTAACAGAATAAGGTAACAACCATTAAACAAGCACTGCGAAGTATTATAACTTACTGCAAAGAATGGTCTATAACAGAATACGGTAACAACCATTAAACAAGCACTATTAGTATTATAACTTAGTGTACAGAATGATCTTTAACAGAATAAGGTAACAACCATTAAACAAGCACTGCCTAGTATTATAACTTAGTGCACAGAATGATCTTTAACAGAATAAGGTAACAACCATTAAACAAGCACTGTCTAGTATTACAACTTAGTGCACAGAATGGTCTATAACAGAATAAGGTAACAAACATTAAACAAGCAGTGCCTAGTATTATAACTTAGTGCACACAATGGTCTATAACAGAATAAGGTAAAAACCATTAAAAAAGAACTGCCTAGTATTATAACTTAGGGCACAGGATGGTCGTTAACACAATACGGTAACAACCATTAAACAAGCACTGCCTAGTATTAGAAATTAGTGCACAGAATGGTCTTTAACAGAATAAGGTAACAACCATTAAACAAGCACTGCCTAGTATTATAACTTAGTGCACAGAATGGTCTTTATCAGAATCAGGTAACAACCATTAAACAAGCACTGCCTAGTATTATAACTTAGTGTACAGAATGGTCTTTAACAGAATAAGTTAACGACCATTAAACAAGCACTGCCTAGTATTATAACTTAGTGCACAGAATGATCTTAAAAAGAATAACATAACAACCATTAAACAAGCACTGCCTAGTATTATAACTTAGTGCACAGAATGATCTTAAAAAGAATAACGTAACAACCATTAAACAAGCACTGCCTAGTATTATAACTTAGTGCACAGAATGGTCTATAACAGAATAAGGTAACAACCATTAAACAAGCACTGTCTAGTATTATAACTTAGTGCACAGAATGGTCTTTAACAGAATAGGGTAACAACCATTAAACAAGCACTGCCTAGTATTATAACTTAGAGCACAGAATGGTCTATAAAAGAATAAGTTAACGACGATTAAACAAGCACTGTCTAGTATTATAACTTAGTGCACAGAATGGTCTTTAACAGAATAAGGTAACAACCATTAAACAAGCACTGCCTAGTATTATAACTTAGAGCACAGAATGGTCTATAAAAGAATAAGTTAACGACCATTAAACAAGCACTGCCTAGAATTATAACTTAGTGCACAGAATGATCTATAACAGAATAAGGTAACAACCATTAAACAAGCACTGCCTAGTATTATAACTTACTGCACAGAATGGTCTTTAACAGAGTAAGGTAACGACCATTAAAGAAGCAATGCCTAGTATTATAAATTAGAGCACAGAATGATCTATAACAGAATAAGGTAACAACCATTAAACAAGCACTGCCTAGTATTATAACTTACTGCACAGAATGGTCTTTAACAGAATAAGGTAACAACCATTAAACAAGCACTGCCTAGTATTATACCTTAGTGCACAGAATGATCTTTAACAGAATAAGGTAACAAATATTAAACAAGCACTGCCTAGTATTATAACTTAGTGCACAGAATGGTCTTTAACAGAATAAAGTAACAACCATTAAACAAGCACTGCCTAGTATTATAACTTAGTGCACAGAATGATCTTTAACAGAATAAGGTAACAACCATTAAACAAGCACTGCCTGCTGTTATATCTTAGTGCACAGAATAGTCTATAACAGAATAAGGTAACAACCATTAAACAAGTACTGTCTAGTATTATAACTTAGTGCACAGAATGGTCTTTAACAGAATAAGGTAACAACCATTAAACAAGTACTGCCTAGTATTATAACTTAGTTCACAGAATGATCTTTAACAGAATAAGGTAAGGACCATTAAAGAAGCACTGCCTAGTATTATAAATAAGAGCACAGAATGGTATATAAGAGAATAAGGTAACAACCATTAAACAAGCACTGCCTAGTATTATAACTTAGTGCACAGAATGGTCTATAACAGAATAAGGTAACAACCATTAAACAAGCACTATCTAGTATTATAACTTAGTGCACAGAATGGTCTTTAACAGAATAAGGTAACAACCATTAAACAAGCACTGCCTAGTATTAAAACTTAGGGCACAGAATGGTCTTTAACAGAATAAGGTAACAACCATTAAACAAGCACTGCCTAGTATTATAACTTAGTGCACAGAATGATCTTTAACAGAATAAGGTAAGAACCATTAAACAAGCACTGCCTAGTATTATAACTTAGTGTACAGAATGGTCTTTAACAGAATAAGGTAACGACCATTAAACAAGCACTGCCTAGTATTGTAACTTACGGCACAGAATGATCTTTAACAGAATAAGGTAACAACCATTAAACAAGCACTGCCTAGTATTATAACTTAGTGCACAGAATGGTATTTAACAGAATAAGGTAACGACCATTAAACAAGCCCTGCCTAGTATTAAAACTTAGTGCACACAATGGTCTATAACAGAATAAGGAAACAACCATTAAACAAGCACTGCATAGTATTATAACTTAGTCCACAGAATGGTCTTTAACAGAATAAGGTAACCATTAAACAAGCACTGCCTAGTATTATAACTTAGTCCATGGAATGGTCTATAACAGAATAAGGTACAACCAATAAACAAGCACTGCCTAGTATTATAAGTTAGTGCATAGAATGATCTTTAACAGAATAAGGTAAGAACCATTAAAGAATCACTGCCTAGTATTATAACTGAGTGCACAGAATGTTCTTTAACAGAATAAGGTAACAACCATTAAACAAGCACTGCCTAGTATTACACCTTAGTGTACAGAATGGTCTTTAACAGAATAAGGTAACAACCATTAAACAAGCACTGTTAGTATTATAACTTAGTGCACAGAATGGTCTTTAACAGAATAAGGTAACAACCATTAAACAAGCACTGTTAGTATTATAACTTAGTGCACAGAATGGTCTTTAACAGAATAAGGTAATGACCATTAAACAAGCACTGCCTAGTATTATAACTTAGTGCACAGAATGGTCTATAACAGAATAAGGTAACAACCATTAAACAGGCAATGCCTATTATTACAACTTAGTGCACAGAATGGTCTATAACAGAATAAGGTAACAACCATTAAACAAGCACTGTCTAGTATTATAACTTAGTGCACAGAATGGTCTTTAACAGAATAAGGTAACAACCATTAAACAAGCACTGCCTAGTATTATAACTTAGTGCACAGAATGGTCTATAACAGAATAAGATAACAACCATTAAACAAGCACTATCCAGTTTTATAACGTAGTGCACAGGATGGTCTTTAACCGAATAAGGTAACAACCATTAAACAAGCTCTGCCTAGTATTATAACTTAGTGAACAGAATGGTCTTTAAAAGAATTAGGTAACAACTATTAAACAAACACTGCCTAGTATAATAACTTAGTGCACAGAAAGGTTTTTAACAGAATAAGGTAACAACCATTAAACAAGTACTGTCTAGTATTATAACTTAGTTCACAGAATGATCTTTAACAGAATAAGGTAACAACCATTAAACAAGCACTATCTAGTATTATAACTTAGTGCACAGAATGGTCTTTAACAGAATAAGGTAACAACCATTAAACAAGCACTGCCTAGTATTATAACTTAGTGCACAGAATGATCTTTAACAGAATAAGGTAACAACCATTAAACAAGCACTGTTAGTATTAAAACTAAGTCCACAGAATGGTCTTTAACAGAATAAGGTAACAACCATTAAACAAGCAATGCCTAGTATTATAACTTAGTGTACAGAATGATCTTTAACAGAATAAGGTAACAACCATTAAACAAGCACTGCCTACTGTTATAACTTAGTGCACAGAATAGTCTATAACAGAATAAGGTAACAACCATTAAACAAGCACTGCCTAGTATTATAACTTAGTGCACAGAATGGTCTTTAACAGAATATGGTAACAACCATTAAACAAGCACTGCCTAGTATTATAACTTAGAGCACAGAATGGTCTATAAAAGAATAAGTTAATGACCATTAAACAAGCACTGCCTAGTATTATAACTTAGTGCACAGAATGGTCTTTAACAGAATAAGGTAACAACCATTAAACAAGCACTGTCAAGTATTATAACTTAGTGAACAGAATGGTCTAAAACAGAATAAGGTAACAACCATTAAACAAGCACTATCAAGTATTATATCTTAATGCACAGAATGATCTTTAACAGAATAAGGTAAGAACCATTAAACAAGCACTGCCTAGTATTATAACTTAGTGTACAGAATGGTCTTTAACAGAATAAGGTAACGACCATTAAACAAGCACTACCTAGTATTGTAACTTACGGCACAGAATGATCTTTAACAGAATAAGGTAACAACCATTAAACAAGCACTGCCTAGTATTATAACTTAGTCCACAGAATGGTCTTTAACAGAATAAGGTAACCATTAAATAAGCACTGTCAAGTATTATATCTTAGTGCACAGAATGATCTTTAACAGAATAAGGTAACAACCATTAAACAAGTACTGCCTAGTATTATAACTTAGGGCAGAGAATGGTCTTTAACAGAGTAAGGTAACGACCATTAAACAAGCACTTAAACAGAAGCTTCTTTAACAGAATAAGGTAAGAACCATTAAACAAGCAATGCCTAATAATATAAATTAGAGCACAGAATGGTCTTTAACACAATAAGGTAACAACCATTAAACAAGCACTATCAAGTATTATAACTTAGTGCACAGAATGGTATTTAACAGAATAAGGTAACAACCTTTAAACAAGCACTGCCTACTATTATAACTTAGTGCACAGAATGATCTTTAACAGAATAAGGTAACAACCATTAAACAAGCACTGTTAGTATTAAAACTAAGTCCACAGAATGGTCTTTAACAGAATAAGGTAACAACCATTAAACAAGCAATGCCTAGTATTATAACTTAGTGTACAGAATGGTCTTTAACAGAATAAAGTAACAACCATTAAACAAGCACTACCTAGTATTATAACTTAGTGCACAGAATGATTTTTAACAGAATAAGGTAACAACCATTAAACAAGCACTGCCTACTGTTATAACTTAGTGCACAGAATAGTCTATAACAGAATAAGGTAACAACCATTAAACAAGCACTGCCTAGTATTATAACTTAGTGCACAGAATGGTCTTTAACAGAATAAGGTAACAACCATTAAACAAGCACTGCCTAGTATTATAACTTAGTGCACAGAATGGTCTATAACAGAATAAGGTAACAACCATTAAACAAGCACTGCCTAGTATTATAACTTAGTGCACAGAATGGTCTTTAACAGAATAAGGTAACAACCATTAAACAAGCACTATCTAGTATTATAACTTAGTGCACAGAATGGTCTTTAACAGAATAAGGTAACAACCATTAAACAAGCACTGCCTAGTATTATAACTTAGTGTACAGAATGGTCTTTAACAGAATAAGGTAACAACCATTAAACAAGCACTGCCTAGTATTATAACTTAGTGCACAGAATGATCTTTAACAGAATAAGGTAACAACCATTAAACAAGCACTGCCTATTATTATAACTTAGTGCACAGACTGGTCTATTACAGAATAAGGTAACAACCATTAAACAATCACTGCCTAGTATTATAACGTAGTGCACAGAATCTTCTTTAACAGAATAAGGTAAGAACCATTAAACAAGCAATGCCTAGTAATATAACTTAGTGTACAGAATGGTCTTTAACAGAATAAGGTAACAACCATTAAACAAGCACTGCCTAGTATTATAACTTAGTGCACAGAATGGTCTTTAACAGAATAAGGTAACAACCATTAAACAAGCACTGCCTAGTATTATAACTTAGTGCACAGAATGGTCTTTAACAGAATAAGGTAACAACCATTAAACAAGCACTGCCTAGTATTATAACTTAGTGCACAGAATGGTCTTTAACAGAATAAGGTAACAACCATTAAACAAGCACTGCCTAGTATTATAACTTAGTGCACAGAATGGTCTTTAACAGAATAAGGTAACAACCATTAAACAAGCACTGCCTAGTATTATAACTTAGTGCACAGAATGGTCTTTAACAGAATAAGGTAACAACCATTAAACAAGCACTGCCTAGTATTATAACTTAGTGCACAGAATGGTCTTTAACAGAATAAGGTAACAACCATTAAACAAGCACTGCCTAGTATTATAACTTAGTGCACAGAATGGTCTTTAACAGAATAAGGTAACAACCATTAAACAAGCACTGCCTAGTATTATAACTTAGTGCACAGAATGGTCTTTAACAGAATAAGGTAACAACCATTAAACAAGCACTGCCTAGTATTATAACTTAGTGCACAGAATGGTCTTTAACAGAATAAGGTAACAACCATTAAACAAGCACTGCCTAGTATTATAACTTAGTGCACAGAATGGTCTTTAACAGAATAAGGTAACAACCATTAAACAAGCACTGCCTAGTATTATAACTTAGTGCACAGAATGGTCTTTAACAGAATAAGGTAACAACCATTAAACAAGCACTGCCTAGTATTATAACTTAGTGCACAGAATGGTCTTTAACAGAATAAGGTAACAACCATTAAACAAGCACTGCCTAGTATTATAACTTAGTGCACAGAATGGTCTTTAACAGAATAAGGTAACAACCATTAAACAAGCACTGCCTAGTATTATAACTTAGTGCACAGAATGGTCTTTAACAGAATAAGGTAACAACCATTAAACAAGCACTGCCTAGTATTATAACTTAGTGCACAGAATGGTCTTTAACAGAATAAGGTAACAACCATTAAACAAGCACTGCCTAGTATTATAACTTAGTGCACAGAATGGTCTTTAACAGAATAAGGTAACAACCATTAAACAAGCACTGCCTAGTATTATAACTTAGTGCACAGAATGGTCTTTAACAGAATAAGGTAACAACCATTAAACAAGCACTGCCTAGTATTATAACTTAGTGCACAGAATGGTCTTTAACAGAATAAGGTAACAACCATTAAACAAGCACTGCCTAGTATTATAACTTAGTGCACAGAATGGTCTTTAACAGAATAAGGTAACAACCATTAAACAAGCACTGCCTAGTATTATAACTTAGTGCACAGAATGGTCTTTAACAGAATAAGGTAACAACCATTAAACAAGCACTGCCTAGTATTATAACTTAGTGCACAGAATGGTCTATAACAGAATAAGGTAACAACCATTAAACAAGCACTGCCTAGTATTATAACTTAGTGCACAGAATGGTCTTTAACAGAATAAGGTAACAACCATTAAACAAGCACTGCCTAGTATTATAACTTAGTGCACAGAATGGTCTTTAACAGAATAAGGTAACAACCATTAAACAAGCACTGCCTAGTATTATAACTTAGTGCACAGAATGGTCTTTAACAGAATAAGGTAACAACCATTAAACAAGCACTGCCTAGTATTATAACTTAGTGCACAGAATGGTCTTTAACAGAATAAGGTAACAACCATTAAACAAGCACTGCCTAGTATTATAACTTAGTGCACAGAATGGTCTTTAACAGAATAAGGTAACAACCATTAAACAAGCACTGCCTAGTATTATAACTTAGTGCACAGAATGGTCTTTAACAGAATAAGGTAACAACCATTAAACAAGCACTGCCTAGTATTATAACTTAGTGCACAGAATGGTCTTTAACAGAATAAGGTAACAACCATTAAACAAGCACTGCCTAGTATTATAACTTAGTGCACAGAATGGTCTATAACAGAATAAGGTAACAACCATTAAACAAGCACTGCCTAGTATTATAACTTAGTGCACAGAATGGTCTTTAACAGAATAAGGTAACAACCATTAAACAAGCACTGCCTAGTATTATAACTTAGTGCACAGAATGGTCTTTAACAGAATAAGGTAACAACCATTAAACAAGCACTGCCTAGTATTATAACTTAGTGCACAGAATGGTCTTTAACAGAATAAGGTAACAACCATTAAACAAGCACTGCCTAGTATTATAACTTAGTGCACAGAATGGTCTTTAACAGAATAAGGTAACAACCATTAAACAAGCACTGCCTAGTATTATAACTTAGTGCACAGAATGGTCTTTAACAGAATAAGGTAACAACCATTAAACAAGCACTGCCTAGTATTATAACTTAGTGCACAGAATGGTCTTTAACAGAATAAGGTAACAACCATTAAACAAGCACTGCCTAGTATTATAACTTAGTGCACAGAATGGTCTTTAACAGAATAAGGTAACAACCATTAAACAAGCACTGCCTAGTATTATAACTTAGTGCACAGAATGGTCTTTAACAGAATAAGGTAACAACCATTAAACAAGCACTGCCTAGTATTATAACTTAGTGCACAGAATGGTCTTTAACAGAATAACAGAATAAGGTAACAACCATTAAACAAGCACTGCCTAGTATTATAACTTAGTGCACAGAATGGTCTTTAACAGAATAAGGTAACAACCATTAAACAAGCACTGCCTAGTATTATAACTTAGTGCACAGAATGGTCTTTAACAGAATAAGGTAACAACCATTAAACAAGCACTGCCTAGTATTATAACTTAGTGCACAGAATGGTCTATAACAGAATAAGGTAACAACCATTAAACAAGCACTGCCTAGTATTATAACTTAGTGCACAGAATGGTCTTTAACAGAATAAGGTAACAACCATTAAACAAGCACTGCCTAGTATTATAACTTAGTGCACAGAATGGTCTTTAACAGAATAAGGTAACAACCATTAAACAAGCACTGCCTAGTATTATAACTTAGTGCACAGAATGGTCTTTAACAGAATAAGGTAACAACCATTAAACAAGCACTGCCTAGTATTATAACTTAGTGCACAGAATGGTCTTTAACAGAATAAGGTAACAACCATTAAACAAGCACTGCCTAGTATTATAACTTAGTGCACAGAATGGTCTATAACAGAATAAGGTAACAACCATTAAACAAGCACTATTTAGTATTATAACTTAGTGCACAGAATGGTCTATAACAGAATAAGGTAACAACCATTAAACAAGCACTGCCTAGTATTATAACTTAGTGCACAGAATGGTCTTTAACAGAATAAGGTAACAACCATTAAACAAGCACTGCCTAGTATTATAACTTAGTGCACAGAATGGTCTTTAACAGAATAAGGTAACAACTATTAAACAAGCACTGCCTAGTATTATAACTTAGTGCACAGAATGGTCTTTAACAGAATAAGGTAACAACCATTAAACAAGCACTGCCTAGTATTATAACTTAGTGAACAGAATGGTCTATAACAGAATAAGGTAACAACCATTAAACAAGCACTGCCTAGTATTATAACTTAGTGCACAGAATGGTCTATAACAGAATAAGGTAACAACCATTAAACAAGCACTGCCTAGTATTATAACTTAGTGCACAGAATGATCTTTAACAGAATAAGGTAACAACCATTAAACAAGCACTGCCTAGTATTATAACTTAGTGCACGGAATGGTCTTTAACAGAATAAGGTAGCAACCATTAAACAAGCACTGTCTGGTATTATAACTTAGTGCACAGAATGATCTTTAACAGAATAAGGTAATAACCATTAAACAAGCACTGCCTGGTATTATAACTTAGTGCACAGAATGGTCTATAACAGAATAAGGTAACAACCATTTAAAAAATACTGCGTAGTATTATAACTTAGTGCACAGAATGGTCTTTAACAGAGTAAGGTAACAACCATTAAACAAGCACTGCCTAGTATTATAACTTAGTGCACAGAACGGTCTATAACAGAATACGGTAACAAGCATTAAACAAGCTCTGCCTAGTATTATAACTTAGTGCACAGAATGGTCTTTAACAGAATAAGGTAACGACCATTAAACAAGCCCTGCCTAGTATTATAACTTAGTGCACAGAATGGTCTTTAACAGAATAAGTAACAACCATTAAACAAGCACTGCCTAGTATTATAACTTAGTGCACAGAATGGTCTTTAACAGAATTAGGTAACAACCATTAAACAAACACTGCCTAGTATAATAACTTAGTGCACAGAATGGTCTTTAACAGAATAAGGTAACAACCATTAAACAAGCAATGCTAGTATTATAACTTAGTTTCAGAATGTTCTATGATAGAATAAGGTAACAACCATTAAACAAGCACTGCCTAGTATTATAACTTAGTGCACAGAATGGTCTTTAAAACAATAAGGTAACAACCATTAAACAAGCACTGCCTAGTATTCAAACTTAGTGTACAGGATGGTCTTTAATGGAATAAGGTATCAACCATTAAACAAGCACTGCCTAGTATAATAACTTAGTGCACAGAATGGTCTTTAACAGAATAAGGTAACAACCATTAAACAAGCACTGTCCTGTATTATGACTTAGTGCACAGAATGGTCTTTAACAGAATAAGGTAACAACCATTAAACAAGCACTATGTAGTATTATAACTTAGTGCACAGAATGGTCTATAACAGAATAAGGTAACAACCATTAAACAAGCACTGCCTAGTATTATAACTTAGTGCACAGAATGGTCTTTAACAGAATACAGTAACAACCATTAAACAAGCACTGCCTAGTATTATAACTTAGTGCACAGAATGGTCTATAACAGAATAAGGTAACAACCATTAAACAAGCACTGCCTAGTATTATAAATTAGTGCACGGATTGGTCTTTAACAGAATACGGTAACAACTATTAAACAAGCACTGCCTAGTATTATAAGTTAGTGCACAGAATGGTATATAACAGAATAAGGTAACAACAATTAAACAAGCACTGCCTAGTATTATAACTTAGTGCACAGAATGGTCTATAACAGAATAAGGTAACAACCATTTAAAAAATACTGCCTAGTATTATAACTTAGTGCACAGAATGGTCTTTAACAGAATAAGGTAACAACCATTAAACAAGCACTGCCTAGTATTATAACTTAGTGCACAGAATTGTCTTTAACATAATAAGGTAACAACCATTAAACAAGCACTATCTAGTATTATAACTTAGTGCACAGAATGTTCTTTAACAGAATAAGTTCAAGGAGAAAAAGATGGCCGCCGTCCTATAAGCAGTGTAACGCTATAGCTCTGCTACTCTCTATAATACATCAAACATTTCCATTGGGAAAGAAGCTAATTCAGTGCTTAATACCATCTCTTCAGTGCTAAGGAACTTACCAGGTATATGCTTCCGCATCTGGTTTTGTTAACAGAAGACCCTGTCTGAAGGATTGAATCTGATCTTTGGCCTCTGGTTTCCCTGCTGCCTCCTGTACATGTGGTCTGGGGCTCTTGGGCCTACATTCTCCTGTATATAAGAAAGATAAGGGGGAAAAAAAAGAGAATCCTGATATGTCACAGGAACCTGACTCCATGGAAACTCAAAGCACTAAAGCTAAATTTTCTACTATATCATCTCCAGAGAAAGATGTAACTCCTAAAAGGGCTAGTACTGCCAAGCAACAGGAAACTTCAAAACCACCTACAAAAGTGAAAAATGATCCACCCAGCATGGAGGACTTAAAACTGGCCCTGCAGCCTGCACAAACAGCAATTCAAAGCTTTTCCCAGCAGCTTAAATCATTCAGTGAATCCATAGACAAAATTCTCAATAGAATTGACACAACAGAAGCAAAAGTGTTTGATAATGATATAAAAATTGACCAACTACAGAAAGACCAAAAATCTAATGCTACAATTATTAAGGACATGCAGCAGAAATTATTGGACCTGGAAGCTAGATCTAGACGCAATAATCTTATTTTAAGAGGCATACCGGAGCATACTGAGCAACTCTCATTGCTTGAAAACATTCCTGCAATATTTGATTTGTTCCTGGATAAATCACCTCCTTCTGACCAAATAATTATTGAACGTGCTCATAGAGCCCTAAGACCAACATATGATAAATCAAAGCCGAGACCCGTCTATGCAAAGTTACTCAACTTTCAGCATGTAAGTAAATTACTAATGGCGGCTCGAATCAAAAAGCATATAATTTGGAATGGGTCTAAAATAACTCTCTCAGCTGATCTGATCTCCCTTCTCCGATCAAGCTAGAAAGACAAAAGCTCGCTCCTTTCTGCGCTTACCTAATTAAGAAGCAAATTAGGTTTTGGATGAATTATCCCAATACTTTGTCATTTTATCACCAAGGAGCCAAACTCTCGGCTAAAAACTGCAAGGAAGCAACCGCGATTTTCCTCCAGGTGTTTAATGAATGTCCGGAAGCATATGTTCAAAAGTTCTAACTTACATAATGCTTGGGGTGACTTATGATTGCCTATCTGTAAAAGCATCAGTCTGCCTTGTTTCCAGCTGAACTTTCCGCTATGCAAAATCGGACCCTGCTCAGTGCTTTGAGAGGACGATATATTACCCCTCTCCCTCATGTATCCCTTAGAATGCTGCCATAATTCTAACGCACCTCCATGTTGGTAATTAGATTAACGAACTTCGACCCCTAATTTTTCCATGAGTACATGGGACTCTTAAAGTGGAAATACTGTCCTATTTCTAACCGTGGATGTCTTGGAATAAACCAGTACAAGCTCTAAAGATAAAAGACCTACAAGATCTCTGCCCTGAATGGATACAATCTGCTAGACTTTCCGATATACCCAAATCATGAACTGTTTGGTAATACTTTTTTGTTAATCAAGCTTGACTCTTAGTAGTGCACAGCTCATATTCGGAACGTTCATTGAGCGTTATATTAGTCGTTCTAATGCATTTAGCCTTGTCTTAAAATATATATAGCACTAATTTCCGTGTTTTTGAAAAACTGAGTCAATTACCAGCATGTTTCTTTTATTTAAACAAGAAACTGTAAATAACACTTTATCTCATGACTGGAAAAATGTACTGGATCAGTATATTTTAGTTACAACTTAATCCAAAAAAATGAATGAAACTGTGTTATGAATAACAATATGTAAATAACTCACGTTTATGTTTATTGTAGTATGCAGGGACTCCTAATGAGGAAATTCTGGATATTGATATATCAGAGGTGGTTACCAAAGCAATGCCAAATAGAAGTATTAACCTGTCATAACTTGGTATAACCTGCAAGCAGATCCTGATTATTCTAAATGTATCTAATACTCAGGTTCTTAAGCAACTGCAAGTAACAAACCTTCAGAGTTAGATATAACGTCTTTAACATTTATAACACAAAATTATACAGTTTTTGATGCTGAGGGTTTGATCTCAGCTGTTGATGCTTGCACATTTGTCATGTATTCCTGCATTGGGAGTTTTATTTATGTTGCCATATGAAACTCTAAAACCATGATTTTTAAATGGGGTGATACTTGTGGCTCTCATAGGTCTACTTGAATAATCAACTTGCATAGATATTGCTGAGGATGCCTTATCTTGAGAGCAGTGATGTAAAATATTGACTATGTCAAAATGATTTTGTACCACTCTGTCTTTAGGAGTTGTAAAACGAGTTATCTAGGTAGTTTGTTATTATTGTAGGAAAGTAGTTCATCTTAAAACTATATGTTATCTCCGGTTATACTTATTTGTACTAGGACTATAGTATGGTCTTAATTATTATTATCTTTCAAGGTTTATCTGTTACAATAAGGGGATAAATGCTTCTTCCCATACAATTCTGGTGTCAGTTAGTCTTCAACAGCTTTCTTTTTTTCTTTACAAAGCTTTCAACATTTACATAAATATTTTATAAGTTGGATTACTATTCAGGTTGCTATATGCTAACTGACACTATTGTTACTGTGTATCACTATATTCTAACCAATTATATTGCAGAGTTATGAGTGTTTTTTTCTATGTAACTGCTTGGGATAGGAATGCATCTTAGTTTCTGGTGTTATAGGAGTTGCTTTCTGGGACTTAACAGTTTCTCTCTTGGGGGGAGACTAAAGATCTGCTGTAATAGGATATAGGATATCTTACTGCCTGTTATTCTTTAAGTTCCCAGTCCCTTCCGGGCTTAGTGGGTGGTGGGTAGGCACAGAATTAATGCAGGAAGGGATCCTTATACTTGCCCAAACCTTTCTAATACATTTTGTAAAAATGATAGTTAGCTATGTACTCTCCATCTCTCTTTTTTCTCTTAATCTACCTCTACTAGCTTATAAATGTTGGATGTAGAATCATGGAACATCAAAGGGTTACATGCACCGAATAAAAAAAAACTCTTTATGCACTTGACGCTTAAATCTACTTCTAATATTGTTATTATTCAGGAAACTCATCTCCTTAACCATCAATGGGACCATGATAGAGGGAGACCTTGGGATAAGAAGATCATAGCATCTGGGGCTAGATCTAATAGTGCAGCTGTTGCCATTATAATTAAAAAGAAATTTCTGTTTGACATTGTGAAAATGGACTCAGATTCTGACGGTAGATGGTGTTATTTCACTATGACGTGCCCTTTCTTTGACAAACCCATTCTATTTATTAATATATATTCACCCTGCTCAGCTCAACAAAATTTTATTATGCAAATATATAATTTACTTGCTTTATTTCCTAAACACTACTACATTATTGGCAGTGACCGGAACTCCGTACAAGACCCAAAAAATGATAGGTCAAATAATGAAGCTAAATTTAATATATCAGCAACCCTTTCCTTATCAGAATTGAAGGAAGATTTTAACTTGTTCGACCCCTATCTCTATCTCAACCCAACACATCAAAATAACAAATACACCTTCTTCTCCAACTGTGCTAAAAGTTGGTCTAGGTTGGACTTCTTTCTGATCTCTTCAGTATTCAATAATCTAGATATCTCTTTTACCAATAACCCTAGAAGCCTCTCCGATCACTCAAAGATATCTCTATCTATTCAATGTCAGGACACAAGCTACCCAAAGAACTCAGCTATTTGGTGGCATTTAAATCCTAACCTTCTTAAAAAGGAAGAAATTATATCACAAGTTGAATCGTATCTAGACCAATTTCTCCAATCCACTACTTCCGAGCAGACTCCAGTAGACTGTTCATGGGCTGCAACTAAAGCTATGATTAGAGGTTTTCTTATTAATAAAGCCTCATATTATAAGAAACTACTCAAAAAAAGGAGCTAGATATAACCTCTAAACTTCACAATATAGAAATTGAAATTCAGCAAAATCACTGTCCTGATTTGGAGAAACAAATGATTCTGCTACAAAAGGAACTTATTTCTCTGTACGCAGAGAACCTTAACTTCCATGAGATTAAATCTTTGGCAAATTACTCTGAGTTGGCTCAGTTCCCCTCTAAATTTCTGGCCAGAGTGATAAACCTGAATAGATCATCTCCCTTTATTTCCAAAATTTCCTATCAGGGGAAGGAATATCGGAAGACTACTGAGATTATTAAATTATTTGAAAGCTTATACACCCAGTTATATGGTCATTCCGGGAACTCTCCTAAAAAAGAAGAAATACAATTTTTCTTCAACAATCTAACCTTTCCTAAGTTGTCAGAGAATCAAAACAAACTTCTGGATAAAGAACTTACATTGCAAGAAATCAATGCGGTTATTAAAAGTCTTAAACCCAATAAATCTCCTGGCCCGGATGGTTTTACAGCAGAAATTTATAAAACATTTGCAGCAAATATTTCTAAGGTCTTGCTCCTGTTGTTTAACAATATCATCTCTTTTGGTTTCAGAGACATTCATCTGAATGCCTCTAGAACTATGTTTATTCCAAAACACAATGGTGACCCCAAAAACCCTTGGGAATACAGACCCATCTCCATAGTTAATTCTGATATGAAGATTTTGGCCACAATTCTAGCTAATAGACTGAAAGTAGTTATCACGTCTATTGTTTCACCGGAACAATCTGGTTTCATTATGAGCAGACAAACAATGGACCACACCTTATCTTTAGAAGCTATGATCTATCTTTCCTCTATAAATAAATCCCCCCTGTTCGCTCTAGCTATCGATGCTTCCAAAGCCTTCGATTGTATTAGCTCAAAATTCCTATTTGATACTCTCCCCTTTTACAACATACCTAATTCATACATTAATAAGATTAAAACTCTTTAGTCTAGTGCTTATACTAGTTTACAAATCAATAAACAGACATCTAATAGAATCAAAATTCTTAATGGTGCTAGACAAGGCTGCCCTCTTTCCCCTTTATTGTTCAACCTTTACATCGAACCTTTATTCCTTTTAATCAAACAGAAAACATTTCACTTCTCCCTAGTATTTTTAATACTAAACTTTATCTATCGGCATACGCATACGACTTAAACATTTACTTTACACTCCCCAATTCTGACCCGATCAAAATCTTATCCTCCATTAACACATTTTCTAACCTTGCAAATTACAAACTCAACAGAAATAAATCACTAATTTTCCCGATAAATATATATTCACCTTTTCCCAAAATATTCTCTAATACAGGTATAAACATTACACAACAAATTCACTATCTAGGTATATACTTCTCTCAGGGTAACACCACTCAATTCCAGGATAATTTAGCTAAATGCTGGCCTGGAATCCAGGGTGACCTTGGTAGATGGTCTAAACTTAAGCTTCCTTTTCTGGCCAGAACTGCAATCATTAAAATTAATATACTTCCTAGATTACTGTACATATTCAATCCAACAACAAGTATAGTACACAACAATTTCTTTAAAAATATTATATCTCTTATTTCAAAATTCATTTGGGCCCCCAAATCTGTCAGGATTAGTTATTTGAAACTTACCTTCCCTAAAGAACAAGGTGGTCTGGGTCTACCTGACTTTAGAACATATTATGAGAAAATCAATGGAAGTAGAATTATAAATATTGCTTCTTACAATAAGGCACACTCTTCATGGTCACCTACTTGGGTTGGCCTCTATAATAATTATGTTAAATCTCTGAACATAAACCCAGCTGCCTTCCCTTTCTTGAACAAAGTAAGCTTTGGCAAACTTAAATTACTAAAAAGTATTAAATTTAGTATAAGGTCTATTCAAAATCTCTTTAGTTCCCTGAATCTAATTTATTCCTTTAATACTTTGCAACCGCTACATCTCAACCCTAATCTAACATTGAATGGTCATATGTTAAATCTGGATCATTACCCTCTTCTTAAGAACTTTTCTATCTCCGATCTATTCCCTTTCAAACACCAGGCTCTTTCGGATCTAAGATCTAATTTGAATTTACCAAAAAAATATACAATTATATTAAGACAAATTAGAGATCTTGCCCATACCTATTTGGAACACGACATGGTCTCCGATAAGGATATCGCAACCTGCAAAGTATTGTGGAACCTGTTTCTTTCTAAAAAAAAAAATGATCTCAAATACGTACAAAGCTATTATCAAAACACAAAATGGACTATTTTTTTCCAATTTTTGGCTAAAACACAGCCCTTCTATTAAGCATAATCAGATTTCTAAGGCCATAAGTATTAGCTCTAGATTCATACTTTTTAAAAAACTTAAATAAACATAACTAATGATAATGAACAATGCATATCTTACTTCTGAAATACTTAAAATTTCTTCCAAATAACCCCCTAACTGTCAATTTTGCCCTAATCAAACCAAGGATATTCTACATGTTTTCTGGAGTTGCAAACACTCCTATAAGCTATGGTGTGCTTTGAGAGTCTTACTGGAGAAAATGGGATATGAAAAATCTGCTTTCTCTTGGGAATTTACTATCCTTCATATTCCACCTCCAGGCCTATCCGAATGGAATTATAGAGTCCTGATTTCTATCTTCTCATTAATTAAATATTATATTTCTTTGAATTGGAAAAATAGATACACCCTGACCTGGGAAGGCTTTAAATCTTTAGCTATTAAGATTCTCAAGGCACACAATTACCTATTTCATAACTCCAGTCATAAATCACTTCTTAAAGATTTTTGGAGAATAGTTTTTGATCACATTTTAAAATGATTATATGTTTCTAGATGTTTTTACCAAATGCTATTTGTGAACTCTCTCTATATATAACTGGGCAATGTATAATTGTACATAGTTTACAAGGTATATGTCTTTTTTTTTTCATATTGTGTCTTTTTGTTTGTTTATGCTATATGTTGTTAGTCCTGTTTTTATTATGAAATATAACAATAAAGAGGAATTTGAAAAAAAAAAAAGAATAAGTTAACAACCATTAAACAAGCACTGTTAGTGTTATAACTTAGTGCACAAAATGGTCTATAACAGAATAAGGTAACATCCATTAAACAAGCACTGTTAGTATTATAACTTAGTGCACAGAATGGTCTCTAACAGAATACGGTAACAACCATTAAGCAAGCTCTGCCTAGTATTATACCTTAGTGCACATAATGGTCTTTAACAGAATAAGGTAACAACCATTAAACAAGCACTACTTAGTATTGTAACTTAGTGCACAGAATGGTCTATAACAGAATAAGGTAACAAAAATTAAAAAAATACTGCTTAGTATTATAGCTTAGTGCACAGAATGGTCTTTAACAGAATAAGGTAACAACCATTAGACAAGCACTGCCTAGTATAAAAACTTAGGGCACAGAATGGTCTTTAACAGAATAAGTTAACAACCATTAAACAAGCACTGTTAGTATTATAACTTAGTGCACAGAATGGTCTATAACAGAATACGGTAACAACCATGAAACAAGCTCCTAGTATTATAACTTAGTGCACAGAATGGTCTTTAACAGAATAAGCTAACAACCACTAAACAAGCACTGCCTAGTATTATAACTTTGTGCACAGAATGGTATTTAACAGAATAAGGTAACAACCATTAAACAAGCACTGTTAGTATTATAACTTAGTGCACAGAATGGTCTTTAACAGAATAAGTTAACAACCATTAAACAAGCACTGCCTAGTATTATAACTAAGGGCACAGAATGATCTAAAACAGAATAAGGTAACAACCATTAAACAAGCACTGCCTAGTATTATAACTTAGTGCACAGAATGGTCTATAACAGAATATGGTAACAACCATTAAACAAGCTCCTAGTATTATAACTTAGTGCACAGAATGGTCTATAACAGAATAAGGTAACAACCATCAAACAAGCACTATCTAGTATTATAACTTAGTGCACAGAATAGTCTTTAACAGAATAAGCTAACAACCACTAAACAAGCACTGCCTAGTATTATAACTTTGTGCACAGAATGGTATTTAACAGAATAAGGTAACAACAATTAAACAAGCACTGTTAGTATTATAACTTAGTGCACAGAATGGTCTTTAACAGAATAAGTTAACAGCCATTAAACAAGCACTGCCTAGTATTATAACTATAGGCACAGAATGATCTAAAACAGAATAAGGTAACAACCATTAAACAAGCACTGCCTAGTATTATAACTTAGTGCACAGAATGGTCTATAACAGAATAAGGTAACAACCATTAAACAAGCACTATCTAGTATTATAACTTAGTGCACAGAATGGTCTATAACAGAATAAGGTAACAAACATTAAACAAGCACTGCCTAGTATTATAACTAGGTGCACAAAATGGTCTATAACAGAATAAGGTAACAACCATTAAACAAGCTCTGCTTAGTATTATAACTTAGTGCACAGAATGGTATTTAGCTGAATAAGGAAATGACCATTAAAGAAGCACTGCCTAGTATTCAAACTGAGAGCACAGAATGGTCTTTAAGAGAATAAGGCAACAACCATTAAACAAGCACAGTCTAGTATTATAACTTAGTGCACAGAATGGTCTTTAACAGAATAAGTTAACAACCATTAAACAAGCACTGTTAGTATTATAACTTAGTTTAGGAATGGTCTATAACAGAATAAGGTAACAACCATTAAACAAGCACTGCCTAGTATTATAACTTAGTGCACAGAATGGTCTTTAAAACAATAAGGTAACAACCATTAAACAAGCACTGCCTAGTATTCAAACTTAGTGTACAGGATGGTCTTTAACGGAATAAGGTATCAACCATTAAACAAGCACTGCCTAGTATTATAACTTAGTGCACAGAATGGCCTATAACAGAATAAGGTAACAACCATAAAGCAAGCACTGCCTAGTATTATAACTTAATGCACAGTATGATCTTTAACAGAATAAGGTAACAACCATTAAACAAGCACTGCCTAGTATAAAAACTTAGGGCACAGAATGGTCTTTAACTGAATAAGGTAAAAACCGTTAAACAAACACTGCCTTGTAAATAACTTAGTGTACAGGATGGTCTTTAACGGAATAATGTATCAACCATTAAACATGCACTGCCTAGTATTATAACATAGTGCACAGAATGGTCTATGACAGATTAAGGTAACAACCATTAAACAAGCACTACCTAGTATTATAACTTAGCGCACAGTATGATCTTTAAAAGAATAAGGTAACAACCATTAAACAAGCACTGCCTAGTACTATAACTTAGTGCACAGAATGGTCTTTAACAGAATAATGTAACAACCATTAAACAAGCACTGTCTAGTATTATAACTTAGTGCACAGAATGGTCTATAACAGAATAAGGTAACAAACATTAAAAAAATACTGCTTAGTATTATAACTTAGTGCACAGAATGGTCTTTAACAGAATAAGGTGACAACCATTAAACAAGCACTGCCTAGTATAAAAACTTAGGGCACAGCATGGTCTTTAACAGACTAAGTTAACAACCATTAAAAAAGCACTGTTAGTATTATAACTTAGTGCACAGAATGGTCTATAACAGAATAAGGTAACAACCATTAAACAAGCACTGTTAGTATTATAACTTAGTGCATGGAATGGTCTATAACAGAATACGGTAACAACCATTAAACAAGCACTGTTAGTATTATAACTTAGTGCACAGAATGGTCTTTAACAGAATAAGGTAACAACCATTAAACAAGCACTATCTAGTATTATAACTTAGTGCACAGAATGGTTTATAACAGAATACGGTAACAACCATTAAACAAGCACTATCCAGTTTTATAACGTAGTGCACAGAATGGTCATTAACAAAATAAGGTAACCATTAAACAAGCACTGCTTAGTTAGTATTATAACTTAGTGCAAAGAATGGTCTATAACAGAAAAAGGTAATAACCATTAAACAAGCACTATCTAGTATTATAACTTAGTGCACAGAATGGTCTTTAACAGAATAAGGTAACAACTATTAAACAAGCACTGCCTAGTATTATAACTTTGTGCACAGAATGGTATTTAACAGAATAAGGTAGCAATCATTAAACAAGCACTGTTAGTATTATAACTTAGTGCACACACTGGTCTATAACAGAATAAGGTAACAACTATTAAACAAGCACTGCCTAGTATTATACTTTAGTGCACAGAATGGTCTATAACAGAATAAGGTAACAACCATTAAACAAGCACTGCCTAGTATTATAACTTAATGCACAGAATGGTCTATAACAGAATAAGGTAACAACCATTAAACAAGCACTATCTAGTATTATAACTTAGTGCACAGAATGGTCTTTAACAGAATAAGGTAACAACCATTAAACAAGCACTGTCTAGTATTATAACTTAGTGCACAGAATGGTCTATAACAGAATAAGGTAACAACCATTTAAAAAATGCTGCGTAGTATTATAACTTAGTGCACAGAATGGTCTTTAACAGAATAAGGTAACAACCATTAAACAAGCACTGCCTAGTATAATAACTTAGTGCACAGAATGGTCTTTAACAGAATAAGGTAACAAACATTAAACAAGCACTGCCTAGTATTATAACTTAGTGCACAGAATGGTCTTTAACAGAATAAGGTAACAACCATTAAACAAGCACTGTCTAGTATTATAACTTAGTGCACAGAATGGTCTATAACAGAATAAGGTAACAAACCTTAAAAAATACTGCTTAGTATTATAACTTAGTGCACAGAATGGTCTTTAACAGAATAAGGTAACAACCATTAAACAAGCACTGCCTAGTATAAAAACTTAGGGCACAGAATGGTCTTTAACAGAATAAGTTAACAACCACTAAAAAAGCACTGTTAGTATTATAACTTAGTGCACAGAATGGTCTATAACAGAATAAGGTAACAACCATTAAACAAGCACTGTTAGTTTTATAACTTAGTGCATGGAATGGTCTTTAAGAGAATACGGTAACAGCCATGAAACATGCACTGTTAGTATTATAACTTAGTGCACAGAATGGTCTTTAACAGAATAAGGTAACAACGATTAAACAAGCACTATCTAGTATTATAACTCAGTGCACAGAATGGTCTATAACAGAATAAGGTAACAACCATTAAACAAGCACTATCTAGTATTATAACTTAATGCAGAGAATGGTCTTTAACAAAATAAGGTAACAACCATTAAACAAGCACTGCCTAGTATTATAACTTAGTGCACAGAATGGTCTTTAACAGAATAAGGTAACAACTATTAAACAAGCACTGTTAGTATTATAACTTAGTGCATGGAATGGTCTTTAAGAGAATACGGTAACAACCATGAAACAAGCACCATCTAGTATTATACCTTAGTGCACAGAAAGGTCTTTAACAGAATAAGGTAACCATTAAACAAGCACTGCTTAGTTAGTATTATAACTTAGTGCACAGAATGTCTATAACAGTGTAAGGTAACAAACATTAAACAAGCACTATCTTGTATTATAAATTAGTGCACAGAATGGTTTATTACAGAATAAGGTAACAGCCATTAAACAAGCACTATCTAGTATTACAACTTAATGACTAGAATGGTCTTTAACAGAATAAGTTAACCATTAAACAAGCAATGTTAGTATTATATCTTAGTGCACAGAATGCTCTATAACAGAATAAGGTAACAACCTTTAAACAAGCACTGCTTAGTATTATAGCTTAGTGCACAGAATTGTCTATAACAGATTAAGGTAACAACCATTAAACAAGCACTATCTAGTATTAAAACTTAGTGCACAGAATGGTCTATAACACAATAAGGTAACAACCATTAAACAAGCACTGCCTAGTATTATAACTTAGTGCACAACATGGTCTTTAACAGAATAAGGTAGCAAACATTAAACAAGCACTGCTTAGTTAGTATTATAACTTAGTGCACAGAATGGTCTATAACAGTGTAAGGTAACAACCATTAAACAAGCACTGTCTAGTATTATAACTTAGTGCACAGAATGGTCTTTAACAGAATAAGCTAACAACCATTAAACAAGCACTATCTAGTATTAAAACTTAGTGCACAGAATGGTCTATAACACAATAAGGTAACAACCATTAAACAAGCACTGCCTAGTATTATAACTTAGTGCACAACATGGTCTTTAACAGAATAAGGTAGCAAACATTAAACAAGCACTGCTTAGTTAGTATTATAACTTAGTGCACAGAATGGTCTATAACAGTGTAAGGTAACAACCATTAAACAAGCACTGCCCAGTATTATACCTTAGTGCTCAGAATGGTCTTTAACAGAATAAGGTAATCATTAAACAAGCACTGCTTAGTTAGTATTATAACTTAGTGCACAGAAAGGTCTATAACAGTGTAAGGTAACAAACATTAAATAAGCACTATCTTGTTTTATAAATTAGTGCACAGAATGGTCTATAACAGAATAAGGTAACAACCCTTAAAAAATACTGCCTAGTATTATAACTTAGTGCACAGAATGGTCTATAACAGAATAAGGTAACAACCATTAAACAAGCACTATCTAATATTATAACTTAGTGCACAGAATGGTCTATAACAGAATAAGGTAACAACCATTAAACAAGCACTGCCTAGTATTATACCTTAGTGCACAGAATGGTCTATAACAGAATAAGGTAACAACCATTAAACAAGCACTATCTAGTATTATAACTTAATGACCAGAATGGTCTTTAACAGAATAAGGTAACAACCATTAAACAAGCACTGCCTAGTATTATAACTTAGTGCACAGAATGGTCTTTAACAGAATAAGTTAACAACCATTAAACAAGCACTGTTAGTATTATAACTTAGTGCACAGAATGGTCTATAACAGAATAAGGTAACAACCATTAAACAAGCACTGCCTAGTATTATAGCTTAGTGCAGAGAATGGTCTATAACAGATTAAGGTAACAACCATTAAACAAGCTCTATCTAGTATTAAAACCTAGTGTACAGGATGGTCTTTAAAGGAATAAGGTATCAACCATTAAACAAGCACTGCCTAGTATTATACCTTAGTGCACAGAATGGTCTTTAACAGAATAAGGTAACCATTAAACAAGCACTGCTTAGTTAGTATTATAACTTAGTGCACAGAATGGTCTATAACAGAATAAGGTAACAACCATTAAACAAGCACTATCTAGTATTATAACTTAGTGCACAGAATGGTCTTTAACAGAATAAGGTAACAACCATTAAACAAGCACTGCCTAGTATTATAACTTAGTGCACAGAATGGTCTTTAACAGAATAAGTTAACAACCATTAAACAAGCACTGTTAGTATTATAACTTAGTGCACAGAATGGTCTATAACAGAATAAGGTAACAACCATTAAACAAGCACTGCCTAGTATTATACCTTAGTGCACAGAATGGTCTATAACAGAATAAGATAACAAACATTAAACAAGCACTATCTAGTATTAAAACCCAGTGTACAGGATGGTCTTTAACGGAATAAGGTATCAACCTTTAAACATGCACTGCCTAGTATTATAACATAGTGCACAGAATGGTCTATAACAGAATAAGGTAACAATCATTAAACAAGCACTGCTTAGTATTATAACTTAGTGCGCAGAATGGTCTATAACAGAATAAAGTAACAACCCTTAAAAAAATACTGCCTAGTATTATAACTTAGTGCACAGAATGGTCTTTAACAGAATAAGGTAACAACCATTAAACAAGCACTGCCTAGTATTATAACTTAGTGCACAGAATGGTCTATAACAGAATAAGGTAACAACCATTAAACAAGCACTATCTAGTATTATAACTTAGTGCACAGAATGGTCTATAACAGAATAAGGTAGCAACCATTAAACAAGCACTGCCTAGTATTATACCTTAGTGCACGGAATGGTCTTTAACAGAATAAGGTAACAACCATTAAACAAGCACTGCTTAGTTAGTATTATAACTTAGTGCACAGAATGGTCTATAACAGTGTATGGTAACAACCATTAAACAAGCACTATCTTGTATTATAACTTAGCGCACAGAATGGTCTATAACAGAATAAGGTAACAACCATTAAACAAGAACTGCCTAGTATTATAACTTAGTGCACAAAATGGTCTATAACAAAATAAGGTAACAACCATTAAACAAGAACTGCCTAGTATTATAACTTAGTGCACAGAATGGTCTTTAACAGAATAAGGTAACTACCATTAAACAAGCATTGCCTAGTATTATAACTTAGTGCACAGAATGGTCTTTTAACTGAATAAAGTAACAATCATTAAACTAGCACTGTTAGTATTATAACTTTGTGCACAGAATGGTCTTTAACAGAATACAGTAACAACCATTAAACAAGCACTTCTTAGTATTATAACTTAGTGCACAGAATGGTCTTTAACAGAATGAGGTAACAACCATTAAACAAGCACTGACTATTATTATAACTTAATGCAAAGAATGGTCTTTAACAGAATGAGGTAACAACCATTAAACAAGCTAGAGAAACGTACTTAAGCAGGTCGAAGTTCCCATATCACCCTTAGAAATTGACAATACTGTCTATTAGGTCATTCTAATATAAATAAAACTCAAAACAATATTCTGACAGGCGTTGTTCCCTATTTTTGGCCATTGTTTGAACCCATACTTGAATAAAGTATATGGAATTACACTTGCAATCCAGACACATTTCTGTTTCCATATTTAACAATTATATCAATATTTTGTGTGGGTTCCCATTCACCAAGTCTTGCCCTATTTCTCCTCCTATCTGTACCATCTAAGCAATAATACTTGGCAGGGCTGGCATTATGGGGAAAAATAGACCACCTGGGGTGCCATAATGCCCAATACCACCGGTAGAAGGCTTTCTGCCTAAAGAAGGACCATTATTAATACTCACCTTATAATTCTTTTTTATACTTAAAATACCTCTGTGCTTGTAGTTCTAATTAACGTGTAACATTTCTTGTGTATATGTCTTTTGTAAGTTTTTATTGTGATAAAATACCCATTTTTATGTATTGTGGCAGCATTATGCTATGCCAATGATTATACCATTTCTTTAAATGAAAGTTTATTAAGTACATAACAGTTTAAAAACTGGAGATAATGAAATTAAAAGTGTGTTTTATTCTAAAGAAATCATGTTTATCTTTACGGCTTTTTCTCGGTAAGGGGTCACCACAGCGGAACTACTGTCCGCTAATGATTGGCAATAGATTTTCACAAAACGCCGAGGTGCCAGCTCAACGCCCAACCTTCAACAAAGGCACGCCCATGTATGCACGCATTTCTTTCGAATGCTACCCAACCGTGGGGAGGACATGCAGAATCCACACAGAAGGCACTCCCAAGCCACACAGAGAATCGAATGGGAGAACCTCTTGCTTTGAGGTAACAATGCTATCGCCCTGCCACCGCGGCTTACATTCTAAAGAAATCATATGGTACATTAATTATTGCAGTTTATTGATATATTTTCTTCTTATTCTAGCTGATAAAAGAGAAAGATGGTTTGAAGTATTTTTACTATAGCTTTATTTATACTGTTTGCTTATTTACTTATTTTGCTTTCCTCTTGTACTGCTTTGCATGTTTGTTATTTCAAATGTAAGAAAACTAACTTATTCTAAATATGTAAGGCAAAAAGATGTTTCAGTTTTAAAAGATTTTTTCACACTTAAATTTACTGTGACTCAGAAGTACAGGTACTTGCTTCCCATCCTGCTACTGAAAAGAATATGACCCCTCATTAAATGAGTCCAGATGAGGAAAATGAATATCAATAGAATGTTTTACAAACATGCACACTGTTTTCCAGGAAACACAACCCAAAAAAATGTTCATCAGGGAATCATTATAGTGGCAACTCCAAGACCTAATAGATACTCATATGCAAGCAGTAATGTTCTCTCAACATTTCATTACACTGCTTTCCCTGATGGTATATTTTTGTCTTTATTAAATTGGGTTTCCATTGTAATTTATGTGTGTGTTTGATTATCATTTAAATGTGCATTTGTATTTATGTAGTGTTTTATTTTTTGTGCTCTAAATGTTTATGTCTTAAAATAGTGTAACTGAGTTTCTGTTTTCACATGCTGTGAGGACCTACTAGTCCTTTCTACTTGTATAATTTATTCGTATCCTATCCTTGCCTGCACTGCTTTATTTCTCCTTTATGGTGTTTATTCTTTTAGTTTCATAACCAAGTTATTTTTCTATCATCTTGGATGCCTTTTACTGTTCCTTATCAAACAATGTACTTATATTTGAGTTTCAGGCTTTTATTATTGCAAAGTGTATTATATTTGTGTGTCAGTTTTGACTTCTGTTTAGTTTTAATTAACCTTTTATTGAGATTTAGTGATGCGTTTAAGTTGGATCTTATATGTTTCTTCTGTTTGATGTTGTTTCTTATTGATTAATTACTATGATTTTGTACTGTGAGCATGTCTGTGTTTGGCAATTTATGCCTGTTTTAATGACTTTTTAATATTTTAATATGGTGATTATTTGTTCTTTGAGAGTTCTCTGTGGATGTCTCAGTTACATTTGGTTGTAAATTATTTGAAGGATCTTATTTTTTAGAGGGGCAAGCAGAAATAATAGCTCTGTTATTGTTTCCGTGTGCCCATTCAAGTTTAAAGTATTAGTTAGGCTGATTTTTAATATGTGCTACCTAACCAGTGCTACAACGATATCCATTTCTTCCCAAGCCTGGGTGAATAATTCCATAGAAGGAAATACAAACAACATATTATAACGTTAATCCACGCATTGTTATTGTTGACAAATCATTTTCATTTACTGCTCCCTTTCAATGACAAAGTACATTCCTGGCAGACAGCTACGAAAACCATGTCACTCTGTGCTGATAAATCTTCATTGGGAGGTTGTAGAACTGTAAGTCAGTTATAGTGATTTTTAGAAGAAAGGGAAAGGGGACTAAATGGGAAAACATTCTGATAAATGGGGAAAGGACTGCAGAAGTCAGAAAAAGATGCTTGAATATGAAAAGAAAACAAGGCCTAATAATTTTGGTTACTGGATATTCAACATGTCATGTAGAAGTATTCTGCATTGATAAGTTATTTATTATTCTTGATATTTTAGTACTTAAGGTAGATATTTACACATTTATGGAGGGAAATATGGATAGAAACAGAAAGAGAGAGTGCATCTACAATTTAATTCACATGAATCCAGTGTTCTTTTCAGATAATATTCTTTATGTTCAACAGCTAATGGAGTTTCTTTACTGATTAATCCCTTTAAAAGACTATGCACCAGTAATCATGCATTCTCAATTCCAGACTTGCCACATGGGACTAATTACATACAAATGCCAGAAATGCAACTAACCTCAAATCCTTCAAGTTAAAACTTCAAGCACACTTAACGTCTGATAAAAAGTTTGCATGATATGAGTTTTCACATTACCGGAATCATCTCCCTTCTCTTTTATTACTTTAACTTTTCTTAAAGTTTAATTTAGTCCCACATCTTTGTTTCACTTCTAATAGAATGCGCGTGTCCATTTTCCAGGTTTGCTTTTCCATTCATTTCTCTGTGTTTTATATTCTTTCCACTCTTTTTTCTGTCTCTCTTCTTTTGCTTTGCTCTTCTGTTATTTAGGTAACTGCCATATGCATGAAATGTTTGTCTTAGTTACTTCATTCTTTACATGTCACTTGTCTTGTATGAATAATCATATTTTAGCAAAACTAAATAGTATGTGGCAAGAGTAACTTCTGAAATCATGTTAAGCTTCTGTCATTATATAAAAAAACACATTTGAATTTATTATATTAATTTGCATGTTACTATTTGTATTTTATCTGATTAAGTTAACTATTTGCCCAGGCAATAACTGAAATGAGCCCATTCAAACCAACTTACCCTCCAGGTAATTAAACATTCATTCATTATTTCTTTTATCCTATGATACTTGTCTTTTTCATTTCAGGGCTGAGAAGAGATGGAGTCTATGCTGTAATGCAATAGATGCAAGGCTGAAAACTATACTTGGCTGAGATGGCAGTCTGTTACAGGATGTGTGCGTGTGCACATACACACACATACACAGATATATACACAAATGTATATACACACACACACACACACACACACACACACATACACACAAATACACACATTGAAATAACAGTAGCAAGTAATACCTATGTGCTATTTGGAGGACTGGCAATTTGCCTGCTACATATAATTGGGATGTAGGAAGTGACCAAAGCTCCCAGTTAAAAAAATAAAACATGGATCTCCTGGTAAAAAAATAAAAAATACATATGGGGCATCAAATGCGTACTTTGAATAAGAGATAGTCCAGCAAAGAGATGAAATGGAGAGCCAGCAGAACTAACTGTTACACCACTGTCATGCTCAGTAATTAAGCAATAATTAAATAAATAACAACTGTATTGTGGTGCTCAGTCCTGATGTTTGTATATTCATTGTTGTACTATATCACTCTAACTACTATGTATAACTTAGAATATATCATGCTATGTTACTCTGAATTTTATGTATTGTAATTATCCTGGAGCTTTTCTCCTCGGGTCTCCACTGAAAATGGGCTTCTGGCTCAGTTAGACCAACCTGATTAACAAATATCAAATAAATAAATAAATAGCATCCTACAGTTGTCTACTGAAACAATGAAGGAAAAGATTCTCATTGTTTTCACTAGAAAAAATATTTAATGACTGCGGTATGAGTGGGTTAAACCTCTAAGCTGGTTAGGTAAAGGGATTTAAGTGCATGTATTTCTGTTGAGGTGTTAAGCCAAGGTCCCATCTTCTTGAGAGGTAGCTCAGGTGGATGTAAAAGATCCCATGTCACCTATTGAAAAGAGTCAGTGAACTTTATTTTATTGACAAGACCAGCAAAATGTGCCTACATCATTCTCTAAAGCACCCAACAAAATAAACATTAATACTATAGAAAGGATAAATCAAATCAAGATAAATTCCCATATTCTTTCTGCGACAGCCAACATTTCAGTTTTTGTAACACGAGTGCACAATTACATAGTTTGTTATATAGAAGAATGTCACATCATATTCTTTTAAAACAGGACTCAAAACTTTGACATTTTTTTATTCCACAAATTATACCATCAGTCACAATATTTATCCCATAAAACCTATCCAGGAAAATCATTTTCACTCAAACTTGTCTTATAAAGAACATAATGTAAGTGAACCGAAGCCAAATACACAACTGGGTTTATCAAACCCAGTTCACCATTCTCAGTCATTTTTTATTGGATTAAGTTGACAACCCTATATAAAAAAAACTGTTTTATTTACACCTAAGCAGGGGAAAACCACCACCAAAATAAATCAATTTATTCAAAACCACAGAATGTTAATACATTAATTTTTTTATGCAGACCCCACCTATGTAACTTGGAAGAAATCGAAAGGAACAGATCACCCAACTCATCATGATCATGAAACTTTAAACCTGTACCAAAAATATACACAATATGGTAATGGGATCATTGTAAATAGGAATAAAGGAATCTAGAGATATAAATACATACTCGACACACTTTTCCATATTAAAAAACAGATCAACAGCATTACAAAACTTTAAAACTAGCATACACATTCTTTAATCAGTCAGATAAACTCAAAATAAGCTTTAAATTATCCACATATGACAAACAAACAGGAATACAAACATCAATCAAAATTTCCAACCTTACTCTCATATACAAAGGCGCACAGGTCATCAGTATAGTAGACATAGCTATGCAAAACAATAAACCACTCATAGGGCATCCTGCCTTATACTATTCTGTATCAAGATTTGTCCCACCTAACCATTGACCAAAAGCTAAACAAAACTTGTTTTATATTGTCTTTAGAGAATGGGCAACCTGTACATCGCCACTCTGATCAGAGAATGAAAATTCTCCAGCAGCGTGTTAATGTACAGGTAATGCCCACTAAAAAATGAGTTGGCAGCCATTATTTTACACTTGCTAAGCAGCACTTTTGCTGTTTAGTGAGTGTAAAATTAAAACAAAGAAACAAACAAAACAAAATTAAAAAAAAAAAAAAACTCTGTGTGTGTGTGTGTGTGTGCGCGCGCGTGTGAGTGTATGTATGCATGAAAGTGTTGCTAAGTGGTACATTTGCTGTTTAGTGATTGTAAAAATAACATAAAATGGATAATTACAAAAAACTGAGTGCATGTGTGAGTTTGTTTATGTTTCTGTCTGCTTGTGTGAGTGTATGGGTGCTTGTGTGCATGAAAGAGGAAGTGTGTGTGTGTGTGTGTGTGTGTGTGTGTGTGTGTGTGTGTGTGTGTGTGTGTGTGTGTGCATGTGAGAGACAGAGAGCAGCAGTGGATGCAACTCATTTTAAAATTAAGAAGTATGCATACCAGTCAACCTCTTAACTCAGGAAATACACATAAAGACAAAAAATGGGGGTCAAAGTCTCAAAAATAGGGACAGATTTTAAAAATTGCTCATAAAATTAGAAAGTAATGACAATATTTATGTTAACATGCATTTTCTGCAGGATATGAAATCCATACCTGTCACCTGAGGGCCACCCCTGATTTTGAAGAAAAGTTTAGCTCTGCCTTCCTTAATCCCTCCTAAAACTTGCAACTTTTGTAGAAAAGGAGGTGAATTACAGGTAATAAATAATGGCAATAAATACAATTTAAGAAGTGTCTTTGTTCAATATTTTGGTGTTTAGATATTATCAGTACAAAATGCCTTCTGGGAAGGTTGGGCACTGGGCTGGCAACTCGACACCGTAAAACTCAACTGCCAATCATGAGCGGACAGTTGATCCGCTGTGGTGACCCTGACCAGGAAAAGCTGAAAGAAGAAGAAGATATTATCGGTACAATGAAATAGCGTTCACTATTTTCATCGTACGATAATATAATATAGAAGCTGAAAATCAAATGTAAATTATTATTCAGTGACTTCATCCCCTCAATGATTTGTCTGCATATACTACAACAAGTTTGAAATAGAAGACGGAGGAACTATTTTACATTAAAAATATTAAAAATATAAAGATTATTCTTGTTTTTTTTTTTTTTTTTTAATTGCTAACAAAGGCAAAACAGTTTAATAGTAACAGATAGCCCATTATCTAAGTGCAATAGTGCTCTCCAGGGTGTGCTATTGTGTAAATAATTCCCTTCCAGGGGTGTAGATTCACTCCATCTGTGCCACTGGGCCTCAGAACATCCCTGGGTAGGCAATATTTACACAATAACACACACCCTTGAGGGCATTATTGCTTGCATAAAAGCTGCAGACATGAAGGACTAATCTCATAAGCACGTAAAATCAGCTACAAGGCAACATCTGATAATATATCCAAAGCCCTAGGTATGTCACTAGACAGCAATATAGCATTATTTTTCATGTCTATTAAGAGAGTCAATAACTTCACACAATAATAATAAAATATCCTTATTTTTTTCCCTTTAACCCTGCACACACCTTCATAAAATTTAGAAAAAAAAATATCAAATTTGTCTGTAAGAATTTTGCAGAAAATTTTGTAATCAGTGCTCCTGAGTGTTAAAGTTCTCCCAATTTGCCACATCATCTCTAACCCTTTTTATAAACGTAAGGCACTACACTTTCACAGATCTCAACAGATATATTTCTAGTACATAACCATCCATTCAAAATACATATAAACACCTTTTTTGAATGAAATTCATTTTTGCATAAAATGTATATGATATCCCATAAGGACCTGCAGAAGAGCCTATGTTGACAGATGCCAAAACAATATCTAGTTCATCCAAAGTAATTACATTGTCTAAAGAGATTCTATCTTCCTCACAAAGAAGAGACACATTCCATGCTTGGAGAGATACCAAAAGAGGATTGTACAGAACTTAAAGATACTGTTCTATAATAGAAAGAATCTCACACTGTGATGTCACTACTGCGCATGCATTTTTCAATACAGCCATAGAAAAATACTCATGATTAACTATTTTCCTATTGAACTAAGAAAATATAGCAGCAGTACCAGGTATCACATACTTTTCTCTATACATCACTTGCTTTACTCTATTAAACATTAAACAATCCAGCAAATGACAATACCTATCAAAAGGTTTACAGACCAAAAGTCTATATTCATAATCACATTAAACCATATAATAATGTTTTTTTTTCATATTATCCAACACACATCACTCAAAGTAAGAAAGAACTTTCTACACTTACCTTTAAAAGTAACCCACCAGTTTGTCTTTGTAGTATTAAGAGACAACATACTAAGATACTGTTGCTAAAGAATCTTCTTCCAATAAATGAAGTTTGGAACAAACTAAGTTGTCCTGGGACATCTTCATGGGGGGGAGGGGTTAGGTTAAGATTAAGGGGAGTTAAGTGGGTTGGGGTGGTGAAAGGGTTAAGTGGAGGCAGGGATGGTTTGGAGGAAGTGAGATAATGATGGGGAAGGGCTTAAGAGGTTTAGTATAGTGTAGTTGGGTTAAGCATTCACATTTTGGCGTGAACTTGCTATATGCAGGTTCTTTTTTTGGGGGGGGGGTTGGCTCCTTTGCCTTCTGATTGTATGTTATTGAAGGGACAAACAACTTTGTGAGATATACTGCTACTAACGTAGAAATGCAACTGAAGACAGTAGAATAAGATTTTCGTCCTGACCAAAAATAAATAATTGCATAAACCAATACATAACACCAAGCAAAAGTATTTAGCATTATTTTCCCTTTAAGTGAAGAAACACATTATGTCTACAGGTTAATGTTTAAAGAAGCTGTCAAAAACAACATTCATCATCATCAAAAAAAAAAAAAAAAAAGATACATAAGCAGATTATGTACCTCAGTTATTATTACTATTATTATTATTATTATTATTATTATTATTATTATTATTATTACTATTATGTATTTAATTTTAGTTGTTTATCAGGTGAGAACTTTAATCGCAGAAGGCCATTTTAGGCTTGGACCAGAAGACAGTATGTAAAGACGAATGAGAAGACATAGGAATATTAATACACAAATGTAAGATTATAACAGAAGAGTAATAGGGTCTATAGACATGTATATAATGGCTCCTGTACACGTAGTCAGTGTTTAAACCCTCAAGCATCTGCAGCCAAAAAAAAGCACTGAGGAACATAATCTTGATCACAGTTTTACATAAGAAATCACTACCAGTGTATTTTCTATGTGTTTGTTGGCAATGGTTCATTTCTTTTGGGACAGTTTTCCAGTTTTCCCTTGCTCGAGTTGGTGCAAACATGGAAGTAGTATATATATAAGCTTGGGAGTCCAACAATCAGAGGTGGCGGGAGTTCTACGGGGGTGGGTACTCTTGCGCCTGTGCAGTGCAACGTAAAAAAAAAAAAACCTGACGGGGTATGGGTCCGCTCATTCAATTTATATTTGGTTTGGGGCAGCTGCAATTGGGGTCCTTTGGTGAATCGGGGTTCGGGATTGGTGTTGGCGGTGTCAAAGTTGTGGTTTTCACATGCAGGTGACTTTAAGACTTCATGCTCTACAGAAAGATCATGAGGCAGAGCCGGTATCTTGTCGGGCCTGTAAAGGTAGACGCATTTGGAAAGCATTACTAATGGTGCTTGGGGTCTACTTTTGCATGCTGCCTTGTGCAGACGGGTTGCTTGCAAGCTTCATAAGTATGTTATTAAAGATAAGAACACTTTAGACATTTGGATTATGATGTAGTACAGAATGTCCAGGTCTTTCACATTTTAGTCTGTTCCTCAGAGTTTTGGTGATTCATTGTGCTGTTTGTCGCAGGCATTGCGGTTAATGTAAAGGCTGCGTGGTTATTTTCCAGTAATCACTCTCATTACTAGTCTGTAATCAAAGTTTTGCAATTAAGCTGCAATGCTCTGGAAGTGGCATATTTAAGGAAGCATTAGTGTCTCTAGACCATTCACAACCGTGTGCAGAACAAGTGACATGCTTTCAGTTATATTAAACTTGGAAAGTCTGTGTTTCTGCTTATAACGCTATCATGTTTTGCAGGGGTTAGATGAAAATTACTATCTGGGTACAGACATGTGCTATTTCTCCTTGCTTCATACTGGATATGATGGCCAACTTGTATAACAAAAAAAAAGTGGGTTGGCAAACCAGCTGGATGACAATAGAGCAGAGGATCAAGCAGTGGTGTCTCAAAGCATGCCTCTGTGGGCTTTTGGGCCTGTTACTCCTGAAAGCTTCATGGAAACCTTTGTAGATCACTTGGGAAAGTAAAATAATTATTTTAGTTGGTTGAATAATTTTATTTTAGCATAGCTTGATAGATTAAGGTTACCTTTGCATATGCCAGAGGTGGAGCTTCTTTTATAAAACATGTGTGGGCATTAAGCAGGAATATTTGGCTGATGTTTGTTGGGTGAACTCATTTTAATATGTCTCTTTGGGCTTTATTACACTAAGAGGCTGAGAGAAATTGGACCTTACTTATGTCTATTTTAAAATATAAATATAAAAACAGGAGTGTGCAGGCCAGGACAGGCATTTGAGTGCAGACTTTGAGGACTTCTCACTCCCCCCATTTTACTTATGGCTTTAACCAGATTCCTAATCACCATTTAGAAAACAGATGCCTCAACATTTGGAAACTAGATTTGTCACTGGTCTAAAGGTGGCTCAGAGGAGGTGATGTCAGTGGATGATTCTCTTGCTGGGAAATTTACTGCGGCCTACTGGCAAATCATTGCAATTTTACGTCAAAGTATAACAATTTTTTGAGTTGCAGACTTCATACCATTCTGAATATCAACCTGTACTATCAACCTTTAAAGTTGGTAAGAAGAATATTTAAAAAAATAAATAAATAAATAATACCTAACTGTATTTTGTAAGCTGCTAGTAAGCTGTTAGGTTTGCTGTATTTTGACCATTTGCTTGGCATTATGTTGGTTAGGGTGCTTCATTTGGAGATGGATGATTAAGAGCTAGGTAGATGGTTTTTACAATATAACTTAGCTTGGCTTATACAGTTCACTAAGTGATGTGGTATGGAATTGCAAGGTTATCCTGGTTGTGGATACTGATAGGTCCCTTCAGGTGTGGGGTTTAGTTGTAACATACTCAGTTGGTAGTTGAATTTATAGTGGGTGTTGGATAGGTTTGTTGTAAGCATAGCTTCAGTTAGGGCTGCTTGGTCATAAAGGTGTGGGGCGATGGTACCCTCCTTCCCGGGTTGGTAGGATAGGTTGTTTTGAAGATGTCTTGAAATGTGCATTATGTCTTTTTAGATGATTTACATCTTTTCTTTCTTGCAGACATGTGCTATTTCTCCTTGCTTCATACTGGATATGATGGCCAACTTGTATAACAAAAAAAAAGTGGGTTGGCAAACCAGCTGGATGACAATAGAGCAGAAGATCAAGCAGTGGTGTCTCAAAGCATGCCTCTGAGGGCTTTTGGGCCTGTTACTCTTCAATACAGCTGCTATAATTTGGAATAGGTGGGTATAAGGTGCAGCATTCTCTTTACATCTTATTGGAATTCTTTTTTTCCTTTTCTTTGTAGATGGTGGTGTGATAAGTACCAGTGGTGGCGCTACACAGTGAGATCACAGATGATGGAAGCAGTGGTGAGCAAGGAATTACATATGTGGAGCACAAGTAGCCTACAGTTACTGACTGAAATTGCTGAAGTACAAAAGGCATCATGCGGTGGCTTGGAAAGGGGATCTGAAAGATGGGTTCTTGGAATGCTGTGGCTGTACTTTGGAATAGGTGGGTATAAGATGTTGCCTTCTCCTTACATATTAGAGGATTTACTTTTGTTCTTTTCTTTGTAGATGATGGTGTGACGAGTTCCAGTGGTGAGATACAGAGCGTTCCCAGATGATCATGCTTTGGTGTCAAATAAGCGGTGGGGTCATTGGACAACACTGAGGTGGCAGATGGGATGTGCAGAGTGGATTTTACTTGGTGGGCTAAAGGAACGTGGACTCGACAGGCAAGACTGAAGGCTGAGGAAGGTGGCAGCTGATGGAGGGGATGAAAGAAGTTTGGTTTTCCAGCAGTGCAGCTGAATATGTACTCACAAGGTAATGTCTTGTTTGCTTGAAATTGTTGGGGATTATCAGAAATGAACTTCACATTGTACTGTTAGCTGGGGTCTTCCTTGCTAGGGGTCAGGTAGAGTTGATGATTGGGGTTGAGTATTTTTGCTCTAGTGGCAGGTGAGGCTTTGCTAAGCATTAGGTAATTGCCAAGGACTGGTAATGTCCAGGTAATTATTGTACACCAAATGATGTTTGGCTTGACCCTTCCCTTTATAGGAAGTGGATTGAACAATTTTTGGGTAGAAGGGAGGGGGAACAGCCTGGTCAGGCTGGTTGGCAGAGTAGAGGGAAAGGCTTGCCCTCTTCTGTTCCCCCTATGATGTCTGGATGTTCATTTCAAGGACCTGGGGAAAGGAAATGAGTAGTTGGAGGAAGCTTGCTGAATAGATAAGCAAGCTGAGGTAAGGATGGTGTTTATTTGGTGGATGGTAATTCAATGGATGGTGTATGAAGTGAGTTGGGATGCTACTTCATAAGTAAAGTAAGTGAGCAGAGGTATGGACCCTGCTTGTTGGGCAGGGTGAGTAGGTACACTGCACTGATTAACATTACAATGAATGGTGTATGAAGTGAGATGGGACGCTGCTTCATAAGTTAAGTGAGTAGAGGTGTGGACGCTGCTTACTGGGGCAGGGTGAGGAGGTACGCTGCCCTGATTAACATTACAAGGATGTTATGCTGTATTTAGTATCAATTATATCATGAATAGTTGTAATTAATAAAGTTGGTGATCAAAGCTATGTTATGGAAATGTAATAAAGGTCATCAAATGTCATTTGGTGTGATGTGTGTTATTGAAGGGGACCAGGACATCCATTATTTATTTTCTAAAAGCCAACCATTAATTTTCAAAATGTCTTCTGATAATATACAGAACATTTACAAAAGTTAACAGGAAAGAAAGGCACATCATGATGTATGAACTCCAGACTTTACAACTCAAAAGTGAAAAATTCAATGTTAAATGTGTAAGCAAAGAAATCAGTCTCATTGTGAACAGTTCCTTATGCTTCTCTCTCCAGTAAAACAGTAGGGACATACAAACAAATAATACAAAATACATCATTATATCTGCTAAAGTCACAAACAACAACATGCACTGGCTCCACAACAATCAAGTCCAATAAAGTGATACATGATTTGTAAAGTATAGCAATTCCACAAATGCTTCAATAAAACACCAAAGTACTTTATGTTCCCAACAATGTTCAGTTTGTTCTCTGTGAGAACCTTGCAACTTCCTATCATCGATCAAACAGAAAGAAATCATGCTGGATGACTTTACAAAATTCTCTAACTGGATATCTGCAAGTTTTGTTAATAATATTGTCATCATTTAAGCTGCAAAAGGAAACACTGTCCTTTTCCTTTCTTACTGGTATGTGTAGTGCTCTGTCTCAGTTTTAGAGCACTTCATCATCTATTAGAGGCAGACATTTTAGAATTTTTAATATCGCTTGCATCAGCATCTGTACTATCTGTAAGATGGTTGTCTATTGACCCTTCAATATCATCACCCTCAAACTCACTACTAAATATGTCATCACTGGTATAAACAGAAACATCACATCTGACAATGTCAGTATCTTTTCAGCTTTAAGCTTTGTACTGTCAATAATTTGCAGAAAATAAAACCAAAAATGTCCAACCTACTTACACTTTCTATGTCATAACACATTTTTTCCAGTATGTCCAGTTTTCCCATTTTCATGTATCACAGTCAGTTTATATGATGACTAATACACAAATGAAACAGGCCTTTGTTTGCCCCCTTTATTCAGTATGAGCTCTATACCCAGCAATATTAACAACACTGGGGAATTATTAACAGCATCCCCATCTTTAGATAAAGTCACAAAATGTTCCAAGTCATCAATCCATAAATGTCTCTCATCATATCTCTTAATGTCATGTACAACAGCACAACTTTAAGAAAAACGGCTCCTAACATTACTTTTAGAAACCTCAGCAGTTCCAAACTGAAAAAAGATATATGTCTGAAGTGAAAGATTTAAGTCCAGAAAAATATAATTACGCCACAGGTGTACATAGACTTGTTAAGTCAAACTCCAGTTAAAATCTTTCAGCAACATCATGAGATCCAAATGCTACATCCCAAAGAGTTTTGTTTGCAGTATGCATAAAGGCATGTACATCAGAAACACTAATACCCAATCACTGCTAACATATGCCAAATTGCATCTCTGTATATGGGCACATCCTTCCTATCCTGAATAAGCACTATAGGCAACTTAAACAACTTGGAAGTAGGTGGCTTCAAATTTAAACTAGAAGAACCACTGCATATGTGGTATTTGAAGAGCATGACATCAGATCTCCATCCAAGCTCCAACATGTTTCTGATGACTGCCAAACTGAAAGAAAAGCAGGAAATGCACATTTAAAGGTACCATACAGAAACTCCTAATGTAGATCATCCAAAGCATCCAACTTCTCCATTATCTGTCTCGACAGAACAGTTACTGAATCAAATGGTTCTTCAGTATCAAGCAAAGAGTAAATTTGTCATCGAGTAAACTGCCTTTAGACACACAAGCCACAGAAACACTGTTAGGCAAAGCCATCTCAACAAATACATCCTCACTAGTTTCAGAGTCCTCCTCAAGTTCTATAATGCTCTCACCATATGGCCCACTACAGCAACCCCAGAAATGAAGAGATTAAGCCAAGCTTCCCGATGATCAAACTTAATTTCCCATAGTAAGAGAAATACCACCTCGGGTCTCCCCTGAAAAGAGACTATTAGCTTAGTGGGATAAACCCAATTAACAATGGATAAATAAATAAACATACTAGAAAATCAATCATCTACTTTAGAGAGGTACAGAGATAATAGAGTTAGACCCAATTTGCATGCTATGGGAATTTTGTCAGTAATGATGAAACATTCCATACTTTAATGAAGAATTGGGTGTAGGAGGCTTGCTATGGAAAAAAGAACATGATCTAAAAATGGGAAGATGAGCAATGTTCACATTAGACTGGCTGGCTGGCAGGTAATTTCAGTTTAGTTTACTGAAAGAATAACTGACATGAAAGAGAGAAAGTGGGACAGACACAGAGGAAGATTATATGTTAAGTTTGTCAGAGAGTGGATTTAGGTATTTTACAGTGGCTGGAAGTGTACAGATGTTAGGAGCTGAGGAATATAAAAGTGAAGCTGGAACATTAAAGACATATCTGCAGTGATCCACTCTCCTAACTTTAAATCTAGGAGCTGATTAAGGATACCTTTTTCTGGTACCCCACCAAACCAAAACTATACATCACAGTTTGTTATGATAATTTTGCAGTAAACACTCCTTTTGTGCTGTGATGATTGGGGAGAGATGGGCAAAAGCTGCCAGCCTAGTCAAATAAAATTTGATACATAATTATATCAACTGTATAAATAAATGTAAAATACAGGCTTGTGTTTTTAAATGAAAGAAAACACTGTAAAATGTGAACTTCAAGATTGTTGCAACATTGCCATCTGCTGTAAGGAAAACCAAGCCAAGCATTCCAAATGTCTTTGAAAGTACAATTATCTAAAAAATGGTTCCAGTGCAGCTGGATGAAGGTTTCCTGTCCATTTTTTTAAGGTTAAAGTTTATGACCAGAATTTAGATGTGGAATGTGTTTTATTGCTCTGGTTTCTGCTAGCATATACATGTGAAATGTCTTCTACTGTTGTAAGTTTCTGTGCAGGTGTTAGCTTGCGAAGGGGGAATCTGTATACTGGAACAAAGGGTTACTGTACAAAGAGTGAACCCCTGAGGGAGGGCTAGAAGGTGAGAGAGTACAGCAGTGGTAGTGCCTACAGCTTACCGGCTGGCGCTTCTAGCCATAGCCCATTATATTCTCTTTGCAGGTCATATGGGCAAAAAATGTACAAAGGGGCATATTATGCAAAACTTCTATTGGCCTGGAATTTACAGAGATGTAACAGGGTACTGCAGGACCTGTGAGCAGTGCCAAAAGGTAGACAAGGCAGGAGACAAGGTGAGAGCTCCTTTGATGCCTTTGCCTGTGATTGAGAAGCCATTTCAGAGGGTAGCTATGGATATTGTGGGTCCTCTGAGTACCCAGAGTTCCACAGGGAAAAAGTATATCCTAGTGGTAGTGGATTATGCTACACAATACCCTGAGGCAGTGGCTTTGTTCTCCATTGAGGCAGAGAAGGTGGCAAATGCTTTGATAGAGATTTTCAGCAGGCTAGGTTTCCCAAAGGAAATACTGTCTGACAGAGATGCCAATTTTATGTCAGTCCTGCTGGCCTGTCAGTGGACGTTCTGTGGAGTGAAGCACACGACGACCACCCCCTACCATCCCCAGATTAATGGTCTTGTTGAGAGATTAAACTCTACAATCAAGTCCATGCTATGGGCATTTGCAGATCAGTTTAAGAAGGATTAGGACAAATATTTGCCCCATCTGTTGTTTGCTTACAGAGAGGTTCCCCAGGAATCCACGGGTTTTTCACCCTTCGAGTTGCTGTATGAGCAAAGGGTGAGGGGACCTCTAGCTTTAATTCGAGATTAGTGGGAAGGTGAGTGTGAGTCTCACAAGGAGTCTGTTGTGGCATATGTCCTGAACCTCAGGACAAGGCTCAGGGAACTCATGGGCCTGGCCCAGGAGAACCTGGCAAAAGCCCAACAACAGAAAAAGGTGCAGGAATGCTCAAGCTAGGGAGTATGCTGTAGGGCAGCAAGTGATGGTTCTCATTCCTGTCAGACACAACAAGTTGCAGGCAGCTTGGGAGGGACCCTACAAGATGGTAAGAAAGGTAAGTGATGTTAACTACATGGTGGAAGTGCTAGGCAGATGACAGGGTCACAAACTGTACCATGTTAACATGATGAAACCTTACCATGATAGGGAGGCCATTGTGCTAAGCATTTGCAGTGGATTGCAGGAGGAGTCTGAGAGAGATCTTGTGACTGATCTCCTCAGTGAGGCTCGGGCTGACACCTCGGTGCAAGGGGTAGCAATGTCCCAGCAGCTATCTCCTACCCAGGTTCGAGAAATCCGAGCAGTGTTGCAGGAGTTTGGAGGCATGTTCACTGGGAAACCAGAGAACACCCACCTGGTGCAGCACCAGGTGGATACAGGACCCCAAAGGCCTATCAGGCAGGCCCCTTATAGGGTGCCTGAGAGAGTCAAACAGACTCTGAGGGAGGAGGTACAGGAGATGTTGGAACTAGGGGTGATTCAAGAGTCCAACCATCCCTGGGCCTCACCACTGGTACTGGTGCCAAAGAAGGAGAGCAGCACCAGGTTCTGTTTGGATTACAGGAAATTAAATAGTCACAAAGAATTGGATGCTTACCCCATGCCTAGGATAGATGAGGCCCTAGAGCAGCTGGTCTGGGGCTAAGTATCTTACAACCATTGATCTTACCAAGGGTTACTGGCAGGTGCCCTTGGCTCCCAGTGCTAGAGAGAAGTCAGCTTTTGTGACTCCTTTTGGCTTGTATGAGTTCATAAAGATGCCCTTTGGGATGAAGAATGCCCCAGTGACTTTCCAGAGGCTGGTAGATCATATCTTAGCACGAGCAGGAGGGTTTGCCCATGCTTACATGAATGATATTGCTATCTAAATCCATTCCTGGCAAGAGCACCTTCAGCATGTCAGGGAGGTGCCGGGCAAACTACAGACGGCAAGGTTGACCATTAAGCTGAGCAAATGTCAGGTGGGTATGGCAGAGGTCTCCTACCTAGGACATAGAGTGGGGAGTGGTAAGATAAGGCCAGAACCTGCCAAAGTGGAAGTATTCAGGCATGGCCTGCACCTGTTACCAAAAAGCAGGTGAGGGCATTCTTGGGGACATCAGGGTACTACAGAAAGTTCTTTCCCAATTATAGTACCATAGCTGCTCCCCTCACAGACCTGACAAGGAAGAACAGGCCAGATAAGGTAGTGTGGACCCCAGCATGTGAGCAGGCATTTCAGAAGCTTAAGGAAGCTTTGGGAGGACCTACTGTGTTAGCCAGTCCAGACTACAGCAAAAACTTTGTTATGCAGGTGGATGCTTCAAACTATGGGGTGGGGGCTGTACTTAGCCAGATTTCTTCAGACGGAGAAGAGGACCCAATGGTTTATCTCAGTTGTAGGCTCCAACCCAGGGAGGAATGCTATGCAGCGGTAGAAAAGGAATGTCTAGCCATAGTGTGGGCACTACAAAAACTTCAGCCTTATCCGTATGGAAGAAAATTCACTGTGATAACAGACCACAACCCACTAACATGGTTAAACAGAGACAGTCAGCAAAATGACAAGCTGCTAAGATGGAGTCTGGGGTTGCAAGCACATGATATGTCAGTGCAGCACTGCAGTGGGAGTAGCAATGCCTATGCAGATGGGCTCTCAAGACAGGGAATGGGGTGAGGTACACACAGGTAGACCTGACACTCTCAAGTGATGTTTCTAAAGGGGCACTTGAAAAACTTGCTTGTGTTCCCCAGGGGGGAAGAGATGAGACGATTGGGGAGATTGGGTGAAGGCTGCTAGCCTAGTCAAATAGAATTTGATACATAATTCTATCAACTGTATAAATAAATGTAAAATACAGGCTTGTGTTTTTAAATGAAAGAAAACACTGCAAAATGTGAACTTCAAGATTGTTGCAACATTGCCATCTACTGTAAGGAAAACCAAGCCAAGCATTTCAAATGTCTTTGAAAGTACAGTTATCTAAAAATGGTTCCAGTGCGGCTGGATGAAGGTTCCATGTCCATTGTTTTAAGGCTAAAGTTTATGACCAGAATTTAGATGTGGAATGTGTTTTATTGCTCTGGTTTCTGCTAGCATATATATGTGAAATGTCTTCTATTGTTGTAAGTTTCTGTGCAGGTGTTAGATTGCTAAATAATGCAGTTTGTTTGCCTGGGAAAATCTAAGTGTCAAAAATGATGTAATTTGGGAAAGGCCTTAGAGATATGTTTGTTAGTAATGTTTAAATACTATTTCTCACAAGAGACCCTATGCATTTTGATCTTGACATCCAACTTACCAGCACTCTGCTTATGCTCACATATAAGTTTAGCACTGTGATTTCTTGTAGGAATAGTTAAAGCTAGTAAAGATTAATTAGGTATTTTTCTTTGAAATCAGACCTGTCCTACTGTATTATTTTAAGTTTCTGTGTGATCTCTGAACTCTTAGATATCTCTGTGGTGTAGTAGTTTTGTCTTGTGTTTTAATTCTTCTTCTTCTTCTTCATCTTTCGGCTTTTCCCGGTTAGGGGTCACCACAGCGGATCACCTGTCCCCTCATGATTGGCAGTGGAGTTTTTACAGTGTTGAGTTGCCAGCCTGGTGCCCAACCTTCCACAGAAGGTGTACACACACACACACACACACACACACACACACACACACACACACACACACACTCACACCTAGGGCCAATTTAGAGTGTCCAATCCACCTGCAGCATGTCTTTGGGATGTGGGAGGAAACCGGAGCACCCGGAGGAAACCCACGCAACCACAGGGAGGACATGCAGACTCCGCACAGAAGGCACCCCAGCCGAGAATCAAACTGGGGAACCTCTTGCTGTGAGGTGACAATGCTAACCACTGCACCACCTGTCTTGTGTTTTAATTATTTATCATTAAATATTTTTAAAACCTTCTACCTGTGGCTGCTTTGTGTAGAGATAAGCTCTAGAATACATTGCATATTTATAGAGGTTATTGTAATAGGCCACTCTAAAGTAAGCCTTGACTGTTAGTCATACTACCATTGGATAATAATACTGCACAGTAATAATTGGACACCTTTTTAAGGGCCTTTTAGTAGCTGATATTATTAACTGGTTGGTGACAGTAATTACTACTGTATAGTCTGGGAAAAAGGGGCACAGCTGTAGAATCTGTATCAGCCTTTCCCAGGAGAGTCTGTGAAGTTGTATAAATACTCATCTCAAAGTGTGTGTGTGTTGTGTCAGCTACTTGGCAAGGACACAAAGCACTGGCTGGACAGAGGGAGTACTGGAGGTTCTAGCTTGCCCAGTTAGGCTGAGACCTGGACCCTGTAGCTGTGCCAGTGGGGAGTCTTACTGGGGCCTAGTAAGCAAGGGAGCAGCCAGCCCCAGACTGACTGTGACCTCTGTGTGCACTTAAGGGAAATTGTACTTTACTGTGTGTATTAGTTATCCTTTCCTCTTCTAGGAGACAACCTCCCTGGTGTTGGAGGTGAGGATTGATGCTCCTTGATTACTGGGCCAGGGCACGGTCGTCACATGTGTTATAATAGACCTTTTATATTTTCATGTGGTACTAAAATTGATCTACCTCATTAGTCAAGATGTAAATAAAATAAATGGTTAAGGGTGAAAAAGTGAAATTTTTTTTTGTTACGAAACAGCACCAGTCTTTCCTTTGAAGGAAGAGAGTGGAAAAAGGTAATACCTGGTTCTTGATAACTTTTTATATCTTCCAAATGTAACATAATGTCTTGTACAATAAAAAGTATAAGTTGCCTCCCTCTATATATACATTGTCTCTCTCTCTCCCATTTCTTTAGTTCAGGATATCTGTTTTTCTTAATGGGGTTCAACACCCTCTTTATAGTGCAGAAGTTTAACAAACATTATTAGTATATGTGAGAATGTTATGCATATAGCCTCAGTAAATATCATGCAGTAGATGAGGAGTTACTGTGTGGTTGGATCCCAAGATGAGCTATGAGTCAAAGTCATATGAGTTAAGAGATGAAGAATATGAACTTCACATTACACTTGTCATAGTCAAAGCTGTAAAATAAAAAAAAAATCTGCAAAAGCTAGAACATATGCAAAACCCAATCCAACTGCTCTATACCTCTAATTCTTGAAGTCAGCTAGCCAAGCAATTGTCATTCCCCTAACTCATAGTTTCAAGCTCTCTCATCAGACATTGTTCCATCTCAATTCAAATATGACTCATTGTCCCCCTGCAAGACCCACTCTCCTATTGAGTCTCAAGACTATATACCCATCTCTATCTAATGCCTCATTACTGAACTATTCAAAAGATTACCATACAGCACTTCAAACTGTTTTTTACTTATTGTTTTAAAACCAAATAAAGATTACCAAAACAGCTGGGCCTTATAAATAATACCCTTTCTACTATTATCATGTCACTAATTTAGAGACTTAAAATGGTAAACTCAATTTTCTTTTGTCCTACAAAGTTAGATTTCATTCCTCAGCTATTTTCCAAAGTTATGACAATTAATAAAAGTAGCACTGTAACTGGTTGTTAGCAAATCCATACTTTTCCTGCCAAGCTACTTACTGCAATCCCTCCAACTAAATTTAAGTAATTCCTCCAACTTCTTATTTTGTCCACTCAACTTCATTACTTTCAACTAATTCTTCCTCCTCCCCCAATTATTTTATACATCAATGTGTCTTCTTAACGGAATCACTACAGAATATCAAAATTACACAATCCCGAGACTCTGAATCCTGAGGACCAGAATCTCGTGATTGTGGAATCTCAAAACGTAAAAAAAAAAAAAAAAGTAAAACATAAAAGTTATTCTAATGTGTATGCAGGAGGGCAAGCCCCCCTACACCCCCTGCAACTTAAATATACCAGCTCTGAGATCGCACTACAGAGGAGTGAATGGCAAAGTTCCTCTTCCGCACTGTACGACAATCCCCATTCACTGCGTTCGAGATACTGCAATCTTGAGATTCTGGTCAGAATTTCGCGATTGTGGAATTTCGGTATTCTGTAGTGATCCCCTTCTTAACACCATATTCCTTTCATAGTTTATTTTTTTATATTTTATATTAATTTTTATCTTTTCCATTATTTAAATTGTAATTTTTGTTCCTTCAGATCGGTTATTTGTTAATTAACTTGTTCTCTTGCTAATTTAATTATATGATATATTAAGTAGCTATCTCTCTACAACATGTCTGTGTTTTTATTAAAATCTGTATATTGTACTTTCACATTAAATTGTATACCTCAATGTTTTATTCTGTGTAGCCACTGGCCTAGGCCATGACCAGAAAGTATCTTTGTTAATCATGTAGGTGGACTGATCCAAAGTTAAATAAAAATATCCATCTAGAAGTGCAATTATTAAAATTATGCAGTTAACAAAGTTAATGACACAGTATGTGCAATTCCTAGAGAATATGCGTCATGGGGAAGATTACATTATTCTGATGTTCTGAAAGTAACACCCATTAATCCTACTAACTAGTAAGCTGGCTGTCCCGAGAGTTCATAGGTTCATGGGAATATGCCAGGCTAATGACCACAAGCACACGTGTAAGCCTAGCAAGCTTCTCAAATGTATACAACAAGTTTTGTTTTGGTGTCCTATAGGTTATTTCAAGGGGTGATTTTAACGGTTATATGTAAGCTAGAGCATGATTGTTCAAGCATTTACAGGAGGACTCTGTCCATTAAAGACATAGGCTAAAGGTCAAGCAAAGGTCTTGATGACATTTGAAATCATGACCCCTAGTTTAGTAGATCAGTGCTCTAACCTCAGAGCTACAAGTCAACAATTGAAAAGCCATAGATGTAAAATATGAGGGCTGGAAGTTTGAGCAAACTTGAGGGAGGCATATAATGTCACATCATATAATAAAGTTGACAGATATAGAATTCTATACTCTTAGTATCTGATAAGCAGCAAAACAGAATTCAATAAAAAATTTTTCAAGTATAAGTGGTACCCGAATTTCATGAAATAAAGCTGTGATTCCACATCTAGCCTTTAGGCAAACAAGTCTGCACAAAACAAACTTTCATACAACTGCAGCTTATACAACTGCAACATTATAAAGCAGCAATCAGCCACACCAGAATTATAAGTTCAAAGGGTGCCAACGTGATGAAGTCGGATTTTACTTTTCATTACTATTGAGGGAATTGGGGCCACTTATCTAATTGTCTTATGTGGTTTTCACTTTAAAAAGGAGCATCTCCTCTGTAATTCATGAAACAATGCATATATTGCTCAGGATTCCATGAAAGCATTCTCATACATTAACTATAAAAGCTTGTTGTATGGATTTGTACTGAAATTCAGCCTATACTCAGAAATAAAGTAATTCAAAAATGTCTGCAGGGTCGTATGAATGCCTTTGTTCTTAATTCAGAAATTTATGGAAAGAAAAAGTGGCAGCAGTGTTTTTAAATTGAAAAAGAGTACCCAAGCAATCTTGAATAACTCAATAAGCTTCATAATAATTTTAGCAGGTGCTTATTTGGACATTTAGCTTCTTTAAAAGTTACAATACGTTTGAATGATTATTCATTATTTTACTTTGATATCAAAATATTTTGTTTTCTTTGAGCAAACTTTAATTGTATTTCTGCTTTATCTTCTACTGCAATAGGTACTTAATTCTTCCATAGCTGCTGTGTGTTTCAGTATACTATTTCAGTTTATAATGCAATCACAAATGATTTGAGACATGTTAATATGATTCAGAATTAATTTCCTATCCAACCTTCACTATAAATTCTACTCATGAATCTATGTCTCAGTGCTTCATGTAAAGTCCAACCAAATCCATGTTTTGCAGCAAACTGTTCCAGTTTAGCAACAAACTGCATTTCGGTCTCATTTGTCTTTTTGCTGCAAGGATTATGACAAATATTTGTCACCATTATTGTGTCTTTGCTCAACATGTCACTTTTACTATTTCATCCATCATTAGATATGTTTTTTTTTCTTAGTTTCTGGGGTACAGACACAATTTAAGCAGCTATTTTTCAGATACCTACACAGATTTCATTCATCTCAAAATTTGTTGTGCACTTTGAAACATTGAAATATACAAACATCGAATAGCGAACAATCAATGCCAAAAGATCAAAAACCAAAACAATGAAAAAATAAAACAGTTATGTTTTTTATAGAGGGCAAGTCCCCTTGCACCCCCCCAAACCCTACTCTAATTAAATATATCAACTCCAAGGTCGCTCTACAGTGGAGAAAGAGCAATTTCCCTAATCCCCACTTTGCACAATCTTGCATGGACTTAACACCAGCAGAAGTGATCAAATGACTTTTGATCACTTCTACCGGTGTCAAACACATTCAAAATTATGAAAATAGAAACAGTGTGTATCCATTATGATAAAAAATGTTCAAGTACCAGTTGTGCACATCCAATCATCACTGCAGTTACCTCCTACTGCTCCTCTAAGCATCAAATATTACTTGTTCATATTTGCATTAATAATTCCAAAACCTTGCTTCATACAAGGTATCAGAATATTTTATCTTGAAGCATACATGATGGCAAACACAATTGTACTGACATTTGACCTCTGTCAATGAGTATTTGTTAGCACTGTAAGGTCCATTTTTAAAAGGCTCAAGCCACACTCACTGGGAATTAAAGGTACCCACTCAAAAGAGGTTTACTGGAGGGAATGAGTTAAATCACTATTTTATTTTGTGCTGTGATTCAAGTTTTTATTTACTATACTAAAACTGATGTCTTCTCTTTTAGAGTTATGCTTATGTGATTTAACAACTGGTATTTGAACATTTTTTTTACCCCAAAGACTCCCTGTGGCACTATTTGAGCCTAATTTTGTACATTCAACATTACAACTGTTTCATCATATGGACTACTCACGCACACAAACACACACACACACACACATATATATATATATATATATATATATGCTGTTAATTTAAATGGCCTGCTAGAACTAATGTATATAAAGGAAGTGAAAATGGTTGCTCAGACTTATGAAACATGTCTTTCTGAAGAAGTCTTGATAATAAATAAGACAAAAGCGCTAAAGTTCTACAAGAGTTGTTGGTGTGATTTACTATTTTTTTGAATGCTTTTATTGTCACTAAGTTCAGTTCTTAGTTAAAATTTCTTCTCTTCGTTCAATTTTTTTGAGTGCGGTTAATTTTATATATATATATATATATATATATATATATATATATATATATATATATATGGGTCCACTTTGTAATTTTGAAATACTAAAATCTCGAAATTCAGTATTTCGAACCCACAAAGCCAAAAACCCAACCACAACTCACAACTTTGAAAACACACAACCGTGAAATTCAAAATCCCATAATTATGCTACACATACTGTACACACATAAACATACACACAATGCCCCCCCATAACCAAACAAACTCATCTGCGCCCCCCACACCCCTTACTTATATATTCTAACTCTGAGATCGCACAAACAGAAACACAAACAGAACTCACACACACACATCTTACAGTCCTTCAAACACACACACATAGTCACAACACACACTTACACACACTAAACCTCTAACCAACATACTTACACATAGAAACTTACCAAAATTAAACCCAAACATCCACACAACTTACTGCCAGAAGCAGAAATACAAAATATCTGTGCTTCAGTATTTTGAATTTCGCACTTCTGCCGGTTTCGAAAATGTGAGTCTGCAGCTTTGTAGGTTTGAAATACTGAATTTCGAGATTTCAGTATTTTGAAATTACAAAGCTATATATATATATATATATATATATATATATATATATATATATATATGTATGACCTTCTGGAATGGGAAAAGATTGGCCTTGGTGGAAGTTAGTCTGAATAGAACTGGTCCAAACAACAATACTTGCAAATAATTCAAAGTAATAAACATGGTAACAATAGATCTTTCAAAGAAACAAGTTCTGTGTGTCTGAGAGATACCACTGAGAGAGAGGTGTCAGTGGATTCCAAACATTACTGAGGAAAAGACTTGCCTAGTACCATGCCAGATCGTGATTCGCCATGAAAAGGAACATTAATGTTCATGAAACAGAGAATCCATACATTGAGTCTGTTGACTTAGATGTTTTAGCTATACAAAACAAAACACTTAGTTCAAAATTGTTTTATGACTGTTTAAGAAACTGGTGCACAACTAAATGACTTTGGATGGCTAGAAAATCACCAACAAGTCTGACAAATTAACTATTAAAGTGATAATAAATTAATTAAGAAAAACACTAAGAACTTTGGAAAAAGCCCACGAAAACCTCTTGATGCCGTAAAACGTATTTAATGTTCACTTCACTTCATAAAAAATATAAAAACACTTAAAAATACCTCTTAAGTTTGTTTTTGTTTTTTTTTTTGCTGTATTATAATAAATTAACTAGCACTTGATATCTCATCAAAGAGACATTTTGCTGCCTGCTGTCTTCCATTTATATTAAATAGTTCATGCACGGCTCTGATTTCTCTACAAGCAGGCCTGTACAATGGAGTAAAATTGACAAGTATATTGAACAGTGTATGCATAGTGCAGGGCTCCATAATAGGTGACCATGCATTCAGTATAACTAATTGTTTATGCAGACAGTTGTGATGTAAAGGACTTACAAGTGCACAAATGGCCCACTGAGTATTTTTCTAAATACAAAATGCCAGCTAGTTTGTGTTGAAATTTTCTGTATTCTAGTAAATTAGCACACAACATTATTTGGTGAATAAAAAATGGGTTATATTCGTATGGTAATCCATAGAATTGCTCAAATTCTGTAATGTTTTTAGTTTTAGTGGTTTTCATTCAGTACAAGACAGTTCTTCAGTCATAATTTCTTTCATAGTAAAGTCAGCAATGTCGTGATTCCAGAAATCCAAACTGCCAACACTTCATTGCTCTTCCTGTCTTCCTATTAAAAAAAGAATACTTAGAGCAAGTGTTGTACTATTTAATTTTAATGAATTAATTTGTGAAAATGATATTGATAACATCTATATCTATTTCTTGCTAAATGTATTTAATTATTTATTTGTATTTCTTGACTAGAACAATTTGACTGTGAAAAAAACATGTTCAATAGCGCTCTATATAGATAGGCTCTCCAATCTTAATTTGCTTACCAGTTTACACTGTCTTCTATAGTCCTTATAGTAGGTATGAACTTGAACCATTAGCTAATAAATGCTTTACAGTGAGAAGCACTTAGCCTATTGCATGCTATTTGCAGTACATTGTATTGTACAGTCCTTTATATAGTTCTAGATTTTACAGCATTTTATTTATTGAATTTCTTCAATTTTTTTCTTTTTTTTTTTAGTTTGAATTCATGTCATAGATAGGTGGTTTGGTTGAAGAGTCCTTCTAGCTGCTTAAGAAATAACTTTAATTATACATAGATATCCACAGATATCCAAAGTATTTATAATAGTGTACTGAAAAAAAAAGTTTGTTTAAAAGGAAAAAAATACACTGTATACTCCAAATAGATTCACTTCACTCAGACTAAAGCACTGTGGTTGTTCCGTACTGAATGTGGTTCTACTCCTGCAAATTGTGTGCACTGAGGTGGGTTTAAGAGTACAAAATAAAAAAAATAAATATTTTCTTGGCAGTAGAAAGACACTCAAGTTTAGATGTCTCAGTCAATTCCTTAGCCCCAACTATTAGGTTAAGTCCAAGGAAACAGCTAGCTTCCACAACCTGGAGACTGAAAATAGCACCAGAAATAATTAACAATCAGTAAGTGATGTATGAGCGAGGCAAAACACATTAAATAAATAAAAAAATAGTAAGGAGCAGAACAGATTAAAGATGTATTATATACACAGCAAAAAACAAAATAAAGATAATGTCAGAGCATCATACAAATTAAATTATTCTAGAATTATGTTTAAAAGTATATACTAATGTTTACAGTCACAAAACATAATATAGTCATTTTTATTTTACTGAGTCAAGAAATGGGTACACATTCTTTAAATCTGTTTGTGATATTCACAAAAATGTAGCATATTTTTTTTGCTTTACTGAACCTAAAAGTGGGTTCAGTAATAACATCAAAAATTGATTTATATAACTACATGCCACCTATCCTGCAATCTTTCCTGTTGATGACATTTCAGTGTGACTTATGACCTTTGGCCAGTAGATCTAAATTTCCTTTACAATGAACAGACTCTATACATACATTTATGTTGGCCTAAAGGCATGTATAAAGCCACACTGCACAACGATAACAGAGGATAGCTAATACATTCTGTTTTATTAAAAACTATGATTAAATAAGTACACTTGCATTACCAGATTAAAGAGAAATAAAACTCCAGTAAGGTAAATTACCAAGTTTCTAGCTCAGCATTCCCTGCAGAACCAGATCATTGTAGTGTACTAGACAGAATCTTTCCAAAAGAAAGTAGAAGTGAAATGCAGGATGGGAAAGAGAAAAACTCGACACAGCAAGTTCAATCTCAAAAATCCATGTTTTTATTAGGATTTAGCTCATGTAAACAATAAGATCATAGCATAATTCAAAATGTTTTTCCTTTGTGAAAGACTCAATTACCATGGTAAGTACTATTTGTAGTAAACAAAAAATAATCATCCTCAGAAGAAAGTGCAACCCACTGTTTAAAGTTCATGCTTGAAAACAAGGAATTGAATACTCCATATTTTGGTCACAGGAAAAAAGAAACTGTCCATACAGGAAAGAAGTAAAACCTCTGATCTATGTTATATATCATAATATAGAAGGTTAAGATATGGTCTTCGATGATAACCTTGTTATTACATATTTGAGATATAAATGCCAAGAAATTCACCTTACAAGTAAAGCTGCCTAATGGTAAATAAGTTACCTACAGACTAACATCTGTAAACATCAGTGGACATAGGAGGAAAGATATTCAAGGATAGAAGGATTGTCCCTTCCATCATACCTGAACATTACAGCACTTAGAAGGTATAGTATAATTATTACACCTCATCGAATGGGGTGTTACAGTTTGGTCTTATACTACAATAGCACTTAACAGGTTTATCTTTTTTTCAGATTTTGGAGCACAGTTATGGTGCTGTATTGATATTTCTTCAGCCATATCCATCCATCCATACCCCTTTTTCCCATTTTGCACATGTGGTCAGTGTGTTACTTCAACAGTGCCAATCATCTAGAACCAAGGTATACACCACCAGGTAGCTAACCCTACTGCTGTAGTTCTTCCTCACCATACACTCTCACATGCACACTCACACTTATGGCCAATTTAGAGTGTCCAAACCACTTACTGCATGTTTTTGGAATGTGGGAGGAAACCAGTACACCTGGAAGAAACCCCTTTGGATACAGGGAGGGCATGCTGACTCCGCACAGAAGGCACCCTGTCTGAGAATTAAATCGGGGATCCTGTTGCTGTGAAATAACAAAGCTATCCACTGTGCCACTATATGACATGTTTTATGTGTACTATGATAATTTGACAAAAGCTTTTTCAGCATGTGACTGCATGTCAGAAAACACCATATTTAGTCAGTTGAGATTGCCACAGATAAAATATTTGATGTATGTGCCAAGCCACACAGCTTCCAACGCAAAAGTGAATCGGTCTTACATAAATACATTTTTATAATTTTCTTAGTATGCAGCATTATTATAAACATAATGGTGCTGTCTGGGTAGAAATTGTAATTTAAATTGTGCAAATTGGATATTTCAGTGCAATAAATTATTTTAACTTGGCCTGCAGTCTAAATCAGTCTTAAAATTGAAAAATAAACAACCTTTGTTTTTTTCACTCTTAATGAGAATATGTCTTTTTGCTCATGCTATAGACCTTTTTCATGATATAAGTAGTTAATAATAATATTAATATTAATAGTTACTCTTAGCATGGATTGAATGTGTTTTACATCAATTCTTTTCTGATAATGGTAACTTCTCTTTTCAGTTGAAAGATTCTAATTTGTTCTGGTCATATGATAAGGGATCCAAATAATGTTTGCTTAAACAACACAGGCATTTCTGACAAAATAATGGTGTGGTATACATCTGAAGAAATGTTTGTTTTATATTTATTGTGATAATCACTTGTTTGTTTAATTGCATATATGGCAAAAGAGTCATCTTGAGTCAACTTGTAAAATAATGAGAGATGTTACAATCATGGCACACTTTAAATAAATATATGTACTAAATGATGACATTAAATGTTGAAAATAACAGTTCCTGCTGCAGGACTGCTGAACTGGAGAATGTCCAGTAACGTACTCCCTACTCATAGAGACAGGGGAGCATGACCCATAAAGGAGTAATTACATTCCAGCTGAACATCATTAAATATTCATAATAGTGTACCCATCTTGAGCAGGGTGTAGCAGGCATTGTGTTGTGCTTCCTCATCAAATGTGTGTGTGTGGGGGAGGGGGGTGGAGGCCTAGCATACTGAAAATCCCTGAAAACTAATCCCTGGCTGGTTAATGGCACATGAGGTATCTGCATATTATGTATTGATGACTGTCTAGTATGCAAGCCTGAAATTTGGGACAGAGACTAAATTGGGGAAGGGGGGTTCAGCTGATAATCAAAATCTTATGGGAAAGAAACAAGATTAGTTTAAAAAAAGTATATATATATATATATATATATATATATATATATATATATATATAGGTCTACCTGAAAACACCAAAAGTGCACAACTCTGATGACGAGAACACCGACACCGGAAGATCGACAATGGAGAAGACCGACAGTTGAGAATCCCGATGCTGAGAACACCGACAAGTTAAGATAAGTGTGCGATAGGGATGGAAGTTAGGGTCAGGGTGTGGTTAAGGTAAGTGTGTGATAGTGACGGACGTTAGGGTAGGGTGCGGGTCAGGTAAGTGTGCTATAGTGACGGACTTTAGATTTAGGGGCAGGTTAAGTGAGTTCGGATTAGGGTGTGGGTAAGGTAAGTGTGTGATAGTGACGGACTTAAGGGTTAGGGGCGGATTAAGTGAGTTAGGGTTAGGGTGCGGGTAAGGTTAGTGTGCTATAGTGATGGACCTTAGAGTTAGGGTTTGGATTAAGGTTAGTACATAGATAGTTGTGTATGTAAGGTTTAGTGTAGGTTTGTAAGATTTTTGGTGTGCTTGTGTTGTGTGTGTGTTTTTCGGGAAAGGTATTTGTTTTGTTGATTGTCGGGATTTTGGTTTGTCCGGCATGTGAAGTTTCGTGTTTTTGAACTTTCTTTTTTTGTCGTTTTTTTTTTCGTGTCGGTTATTTCATTGTCGGTGTTTTGGCGTGTTGGTGTTATCAGGTAGACCCATATATATATATATATATATATATATATATATATATATATATATATATAGATAGATATATAAAACAATGTTAATGCACTTTTAAGACTGTGACTCCTTCCCATACAATGTGATTTTCATAAGTCTGCAATAAAAAAAAAAAAAATGGAATATATTTGCAAAACAAAACCTATTACATTCAAGGAGTACTGTAAAAAGATCTTGTATTACAACTGCTTGTGGTTCATTTCATCAAAGTGAAGTCTAATGATTCTTCTTTAGTGAACTCATCCAATCAAAAGTAGCCCCATCAAGATAGTGATATGTCTGGAAATGACAAAGTAGAGTTTTCTCTGGAGGAAATAGCTTCCCATATCTTCATGTGGGGTGTGGAGGCACACCAACTCCTACATATAATTAACTCAGACAATTTGCTATGTTTTATGCTTCTAGCTTGCAATGGTCTCAAGGTACTGAGATAATTATTGACAAACAATCTCAAAAACATACAGTCACACACATAGAGACACACACACACACACACACACACACACACACACACACACACACACACACACACACACACACACACACACACACACACACACTTTACTTAATTCTGAGTGCTGTTTTATGTATGTGGGGGGATGGGCACATCTGTGTTACAGCAATGGGACTAAGAGCATAGAAATGGAAACGGCACCATGGAAGGGACCAGAAACTTTTAAAGCATTTAACTTCTGACTGACCATGCACAAGTTTGATCAGAATACAGTGACTTGATATTAGGGCACTAAATCTGCTTGATTATGTTGGTGTCAAAGCCAATGACTGTGTGAGATTAGTCGGCTCTCCTAGTTGTCGGCAGAGGCACTACTACAGTTGGATCCCCTTGTGGAACCCTTACTGAGAGAAGAGGATAGGGTAGTGTACTAATGGACATCTGGCGGTGTGAATGGGAAAATGTGGATAATACATAGACCATCATTATATGTCAAATGTATGATGAGGTGCAAGAATGGGTAGGATATTAGAAACTACACCCCAGTTCCCATTCACAGGATACTGCCATTCCAAGATGCCTTTACCTCCTCTACATGGTAAGTCATTTGAGGTCCTAGGAAATGCCCAATGGTCATTAATATTCAGAGAATCAAGAATGACCAAAATAGCATATTATTGCTGAATAGAATGGTTCCCATATTATAGTCCCTTCACTGGATTGCAACAGAGTCTGTTTTGCAGATGAAATAGAAACAGTTGTCCAATATTATGCTTCCCAGATTTCTAGTGGTATTATGGATTTATTCTTGCTATGCAGCAGTCCTCACAGATAGGCCCACCATAACTGACCTTCAAGTTTTATGTCTGGTTCCATTGCTAACTTTCCATAATCATGCAGCCAGGATGTCAAAAAAGACTGAAACAACTCAGCATTTGTTACAGATTACTTATTACTATGCTGCAAAGCAGGGATGGTCCATGATAAAGCCATTCTTACAGTCCATCTTAAATACCATACACTCTAAGTTGCCAGTGTCTCTTCCAGATTGCGGCATATGTTCAGATAAATCCTGACAGCACACATAGCTCTATTTCACTGAAACTGGGATGGGATCACAACTGAATCTTTCCAAAGTAGGCTGCTTGCTTATCAGATTGAAAGAGAGATAGACAGAGTCACAGACAGCTGTACCTGCTAAAGATTTATTGATTTTTAGGACATCCTTTCGTAACTGTTGTTCTGATGTTCTAGACAAGCTAAAGCTTTCAGACATCTCACATCACCACTGACATCAAAACAGTAAATATGTCTCTCTTAATCATCTCAGAATGTGTATTTGATTTGAAGAGAGATCTTTTGCCATACATGATGTTAATGCATGCCATCATTTTCTGGTTCAAGCCAGAGGGATCTTCAGTTCTTAAAATCTACAGGTAATCTTTGGAAAGTTGGAGACAAATATGTGTGTTTGTGCAATTGATGATTATTTGTCTGGATATGTAGGTCAGTTCTGTGGCACAGAAGAATGACGTCTTTAATAAGGCTCAAGAGACCTTAGTTCAGTTAGTGGAATTGGAGAAGCCAGGAGTGAAAGTGCACCAGTGGACAATCATTGGCAGCTTACCCCTCCCCAAAGGAAGGCCAGGAGTCAGTTCTCACAGCATGAAGTATACTGGGTAGATGGATGAGAATGTGGTTCATGCAGAAAGTGACCACTGGAAGCACTACAATGTGACAAAAAATCCTTGGACTCTACCCAGGAGCATGGATGTGTGAAAGTCTAAACTCACAATTGTCCAATACTGCAGGCACTGCACATTACCTCTCAGCACCCAGAAAGAGTAAATAGCAGAGCATAACAGAAAAGGTGGGTGGGCTTTATTCTACAAGCCACAAATGTAAAATGAGATGATCCCCAAAGGTAATATGGGTGCTAACACCAGGGTGGATGTGGAGAGCAAAAAGGTCAATATGGGTCTGATGGGAGAGCTAGATTATCAGGATTATAAGCGCCACAAAGGTGGATCTGTTTGCATTTCCTTTCTTATTCTATGTACATTTTGGATAGTATAAATATTTCACCTAAACACTGTTTACCTACAGCACTATATTGCTTTTTATTATTTTTTTATTCATTTTGATACAGTGATGAGCTGTTTTCTCCAAGATAGTATAATAAAGTCTGAAATTAATGAAAACTGCATAAAATTGAGTCTAGTGATCAGATGTGGAAGATAGTATCCAAATGCAATTTTTATGTAGCAAACAATCTGAAGTGACATTTTCACAAAGCTATTGCCCTTTTTTCTTTAGAGATATATATCCTCTTTACATCATACTTCAAATCATGCCTAAAGGTCACTACACCATAGCTAAAGGAAGATCTCCTTCAGCAATATAACTCATTTTCACACAAAAACTAGTTTTCATACTCTTTGTCCATTGGACAGCTGTTGTCACATGGCTGTCTGTTGAAGCATTATCCTACACCTGATACAGCAGTCTGGTGTTCAGTTTGTTGTGATTTCAGTGAAGTATATTGTGCCTATAATGCATACTTCTAACATACTTATAACATACTTCTGATGATTTACTGAGATGATGTTAACATTCTGTGTTATATCAGTGTTTATAGCTACCTGTACTGTGATGCTAATTTGAATTAAATTATGTAATTTTTCTGAGATATATATATGTATGAGTTGCATTTGAGCAAACTTTAGAAAAAGGTTTGTTCATCATTATTTCATTCGCATGGCTAATGAACAAATAAAGATGCAGATCATAAGCTGAAACAATAGTGAAGTTGCTCATGATGAATTCAGGCAAGTTACTTCAGTCTATTATTAGTTACAGCTGAAGCATGTGAAAGTGCAGTTGTGCAAGATTATACCATAACAGTAGATGTTCTACTTCTCACTGTTGCAGTATTCCTTACTCTAGGAATTTCTTGTCGAGGATAGCCTAATGGCTGGCCAGTACACAAAAGCCATCCAGGCGCAATACATCATCTGTATGTCCTATGTGCAAGGTGTAGGGTACACATGTGATGTATTGATGCCCAATGCCCAATCATCAGAAGTAAAGAACCTCAGAAGAAATGCAGAACCCAAGAGAAAACCATCAAGTGCATATCCAGGAAGGGAAGAAGAAGGAGATAAGGATGGAAGAAAACCCCTTGGCCCAAAGTAGGGCAACTGAATATAAAATAGGGCAGGAAGGAGGGACAGAATACTGCAACAATGAAATGTAAGAATCTAATGCTGTGGTAAGATCTTACACAACTGTACTATGTCCTTCCTTATCACCATTGCAGTATTCTTTACTCTTTGGAGTGCAAAAGCTACCGGAAAGTATGGGAGGAGGAGGGCAAAAAAAAAAGCCCTCAACAAACCCATGAAGGATGACCCTAGTAAACCCTGCCTTGGCTCTGGAAATGATATTCATCCGTGATGCCTGGTAAAAGTGTAAATAGAAGACCAAGTAACAGCTTTCAAGAGTGATCTAGTATCCACACTCAAGAAAAAAGCCCCAGAGGTGGCCACTGCTCTGGTAGAATGAGCACAAACAGAAGAGAAAAGCTGCAAGCCATGAAACAAATAATAAAAAGAAATGCCCTTAGAAATCCAGGGGGAGATGGTTTAGACACTGCCAAACTCAATTTCCTGGAATGAAAGAAAACAAAAACTTTATCAGATTTTCTAATGTGCTGTGTCTTTTCCATGTAATATCTGAGCTGCCAATGTAAACCCAAGGTGTGTAGTACTCTTTCACTTGAAGTCTGTGGAGAAGGAAAAAAAGATTAATTGACTGATTCGACTACAAATCATTAATCAACTTGGGTAAAAAGGAAGGACTGGTGTGAAGAGATTCCCTATCCTTGTGAAAAAAAAGTAACCATCATGAGTGCTTGAAGTTCAGAGACCATCTTGGCAGAATAACAGACACCAACAATACAAACTTCCAAGTACAATGCTGCAGGGAAGAAGAAAAGGCAGGCTTAAGGGGGCTGAGTCAATTTTTCAAGAATAAAATGAAGGTCCCAAGAAGGAGGAATAGGCTTTCTTGGAGACCTGATAGAAAGGACAAAACTAGAATCTAAACGTGGACTGAGAGGCAGATAGGCAGAGCTTGAATTAGTAAATTGCCTAGATAACGGAAAATATGAATTCCCTGAAGTCAGCAGAAGGCTACCCCAGGGCCCAGACATTTGGCAAATGCCCTTGGTGCTGCAGAAAGACCTACAGACAAAACAGAGAACTGAAATTGAGAGTATGAAGCAGATAAATATAAAACCTTCTTGAAGAGTGGGTGAATAGGAATATGGAGGTAAGCATCCTTCTGGTCCAGAGATATCAGAAAAGCATGGGGAAGCAAAAGAGGGAAAAGTATCCAAAGAGAACATTCTGAAGGAAGGAAGCTTGAGAAAAGTGTTGAGAACCGATAGATCTAAGATGGGCCTCTACAACCCCTCCTTCATGGAAACCAGAAACATTCTGAAATAAAAAAACACAAGGGAACAGGTTGGATAGTTCCCTGCTCCACCAGATCCTGGAGAGTATCAAAAGAAAATGAGGAAGCTGTCTAGGAGGTGGCTGAGAAAGGCTGGAGAATGGAGAAAGTGACGTCTAAGCCATAAAATAATTGAGATGGATGATGGAGCAAACCCAGTCATCTGTGATTATCTGTTGCCAAACAGGAAAGGAAAAGAAAGGGTTAGCGTGAGGGACAGAGAAATCTGACCTAAGGGAAAGGGAGGTCAGAGAGGCAGATGTGTAGGAAAAGAAGAATTTTGGCCTCTAAAACTCTGAGTGGGTTTGCCTTAGAAAATCCACTTAGCAACCCTCATATTCTTCACAGATTGCCTTGGCTGCCTATGGGAAAGGGAAGATTTTGATGGATAGTTCCTCTGGAACTTAGCTACAGGGGAAAAGGCAATCTGTTTCAGGTCTTGCATAACTGTACCCTTACTCTACTGAGTTTTAAACAATTCTGCAGCAGGAGTGCCAAAAAAATTCTGGTTGCCTAAGGGAGATTCTAAAAGTTAGGCCTTAATATCAACAGGTAAAGCCTGAAATCACAACCAAGAAAATCTCCTCATGACAGAAACAGCTGCTCTAGAAGAGGTATCAGCTGCATCATAGCTGCATCATGGAATGGTGGGTGACCTGAGAGACAGAACTTAGAAGAGAAACGACAGAAATCTTATGTTCTGAATCACGCATATCAGTCATTCCCCCAACACACACACACACACACACACACACACACACACACACACACACACACACACACACACACACACTGTGAGAGAAGAGCCAAGATATATTTAGTCATGTGGGTCTGATAATTACTGGTCCAAAAAGCCAAAATAGCAGAAGTATACTCTTTCTTTTTCTTATATCTCTCTATAGCATGGCTGTCCTTGTCAGAATGTAAAAGCTGGCTGGAGGAAAATAATTAGGCGGGCTTATCTGTGGACATGGAAACAGCAGTAAGATCAGTTGAAGGACTTATATACAAGTGTTTATGATCCTCAGGATGTTTATAAAATCTGTCTGGCTTCTTAGGGGCTTGAGGTTGAGAGTCAGGAACCTGAGATGTTGCTGTAAATGTGTCTAAAATGTCAGCTAAGATAGGAGGGACTGCAGAAGGTCTGGATGAGTCCACTTGCAAGAATTCTTAATATCTCTTTTGAAAAGTCTTAATTAAAGTGCTCCATCATAAGGACCACTGTATACCCAAAAGGTAATTACTCAAAAGCAGAGTCAGGTGACAAGGAATCTTCATCAGACCCCAGAGCCAAAGTAGACTGTATATGGGATGAATAGGCTAAGGATTCTTTAGAGTCCACCTCTTCATCATAATCCCTAGGTCTCTTAGATGGGGTGGAAGACCAGGAGCTGAAGCAGGGACAGACAACCCTTGTGGGTGTTTCAGAGTGATAAGGGCATAAAACAACCCTTAAGTAAAATCGTATCATTCTTTGTGAAGATCTTTAGCCACAGTAGCAACATGCTTAGCTTTCTGTTTCCTTTTTAAAGGGATATTTGTCTAAACATATCTATGAGGGTTAGATCCCTGCCTAGAGTCAATGAGGGTATCAGGTGTTCTTCCTTAATTAAATTTGGGGAATCTTCCTAGGCCCTTCAGATATAATCAGTTGTGGTCCCCCAACTATATCTGTACAAGACGTATGCACAGACTCAGTGGACATGCAAGTACACAGCTTCATGTCAGCCTCAAACTGGGTCATGTCAGAGGGAACTGGTATTGTCACTGGACAGTCAGTGGGATCTTCATCCAACCCAAGAGAGATGTCCAGTGGAGTCTGGACAGCAGTAAGTTCAGTATGTACTTTTTTATCTTTTTTTTCTTAATTGGCAGCTGAACTTCAGGGTTGGTAGATTCAGCCATGGTACCCTCCATGAATAACTTCACATGTTGGTTTTCTAAATAAATAGAAAGGGGTGACAGTTGGCTACAGAGTGTCTTAGGGACAAATATCACACTGCATATGTGTAGCACCCAAACAAAAAAGGCACTTCTTGTGTCCATCTTTATGGAGAATCTGCCTACTATGCTCACATTTTATCTCCCTGGATGACATGAAAACAAACTATAAGGAGGAAAAAAGAAAGGAAGGAACCAAAATGGGGCACTTCTTTTTGGAAGGCTCAGTAGATAAACTGAAATGGTGAATGGCATACAGATTTCATTCAGAGGTTGCATTCAGACTGACAGCAAAGAAGTTCTGAGGACTCAGCATCTGTGCATCACATATTTGCCTTATGCCTTGCACGTAGGATATACCTCTGATTTACAGCACATGGAAGGTGTAAAGACTTTGGTATACTGGCTGCTTGAATGCCATCTATCTTTTTATATCCCATCCAAGTGAAATGCGAAAGGTGAAATGGTGATGTGCATATTTGTCATGTTTTGGAGACGGCATGCACCCTATGATTAAATATCATCTATGACTGATTCCTGCCTTATGTCCTCAGCTTACCTTGACAGGCATAAACACTGGATGAAGCAATTATTATAAATGAATGGATAAATAAAACATATTAATACTTTTGGCTTCTACCTGAAAGCTAATTTCATGCATCAAATGCGAAACTACATTTTGAAGCAACTGTGTGGCAAAGAAGGATCAAGTTTTAATTGTGACCATGGCAACCTGCATTAACTAGCGGACTCGGACAGGATAAGACAATGCATTCATTCCTTAGTTAGGGTTAGGACTAATGGTGACATTCTGTGGACATGCCCACAGTATCTTGGATATGGTGCAGACCCACTGCAATTGTTAGTGAAGGCAACTGCTTTTATGGCAGTGGGCAGGGCAACTGAGGATCACATTACCACAAAGTTCAGTGCAGCTCTTTTGTAATGAAGAAGGCCTGCCCACCACAGTACATCACTCAGCATGGTGGGGATAGGGTGTGCCTTAAAACCTGTTGAGCTAGATGTAGACTGGTGGCCCTGAATTTCATATGGTTACCATTGCACATGGGATATACAGAAACTGGGAAATAGAGCAACACCACTGCAGAGATATGGATTCACTTCAAACCAAAAATCTCAGTAATTTGATGACCCTCTGAGTATCTGATCCTTTACCTCATCATAGGGCATGCAAAGCCTCTTGGCTGAGAGATCCTTCCTATAAGACCCATCCGGTGAAGGGACATATATAAGGTATTTTTTTCTTTATTTAAATTTGATTGACATTGAACCAGCGGGACTATTTTCAGGATCAGACCAGGGTAAGTAGGGAAATGAGATCTTACATTTATTTCAAATAACATGTATATGGAAACACCCTTTCAGGTTACTTGAGTATGATTATGCTAGAAGATTTATTAACTATAGCAATAAACTTGTTCAGAGATAGGTTGTTCATGGAAAAGCAGATACGATACATAGAGAAGAAAATAGTGAATATTAGACATTCAAATATGATTCAAAGAGTTAAATTAACTTTTGAGATTTTAAGTATTTTCTTCTGATTTTTGTTTAAAATTACTGATTTGCCGCCTACTTTTCGGAATTTTCCGGCTTGCTAAATTTGATATCTGTATTAGAAACAGTATTTAGAACACATCTAGAGCCCATTTGCTGCATTTCCTGTGTTGCACTTAATTTAAAATCAGTTTTCTTAAAATTGCATTTTACCTGATTCTGGCCTAGCACTCAAGTGTGGGGTCATTTATTGCACTGTTCTGACTATTTTGCTACTTGTGTATCTCTGCTACCTTTAAATTAAAACAAAAAAAAAATCTTGCTTTTTTCCCACTTTCTGAAATTTAAGAAAGTTCATTTACAGATTTGATGTTCTGAACTATTTGTAAGTTTCTTAGAGGCCAGTGCTTGCTTGGGCTAAAGGGAAGTCTCTGTGTTCACCAGTGGCAGTGGTTAACACTGAGCAGCCTGCCTGTCCCTGTTGGAGTGGTTACTGCCTAGAAGCTGTAGTTTTATTGGCCATTTTGGGTCAATTCCAAACTCCTTGATCTCTCTCTCTTAAAACCCTGCAACTCTCTTTTTGCACAGTGTTGTGCACAGAGCAGCGTCGGGCAGCGCCGCTTAAACAGGTTTAAACTATTCCTGGCTCCACAAAGTCTGCTCTTCACTTTTTCCCTTAGAACTGCTCTAAATCTCAAAATAAACACTCTATTCTCATTCTAAAGCCCTGCACTTGCTCGTATAAGTAATCTCATAGGTAAGCACTAATAAACTTAAGCACTACATCCTCTTATACTCCTTTTAAGCACTTGCTCCCTATTGGTTCTTTCTGATCAGTCAATAAGTAGTTCCCTATATTATTCAGGCATGTCCAAAGGTCAGTTTCGGGTTTACTCTCCAGTCCAGCTGGTGAATCTGGGAATCTTGAGGCAATGTTACAACTGCCTTATGTATACAGACCACCCTCTCCTCCTCCCAGCAAGCTCAAATATATGTGAGAGATGCAACTATATAGCCAAACTGGAGGCTAAGCTCTCTCAACCTAGTACTGGCACAGCCTGTCAGGAGGAGAAGGTAACCACACACACCACAAATACAGTCTCACATAGACCTATCACATCAGCAAATCAAACACATAAACACACAAAAATATACTCGGAGGCTCTAAATAAAAATCTGCCTAAGCAGCAGAGACCTCCAAAGCAGACATCCAAGCAACACCTACCACGAAACAATACCCACATAGCACATAGCTCACAAAGTCAGTGTACCACACAGTCACAGCCCTTAAGGCTAAACAACACACCTAATACACTTGTAATAGGTGACTCTATTGTCACACACACTGACGTCCCACTCACCAGGCTGAACAAGAAGAAGGTCACTGTAAGCTGCCTGTCAGGTGCCAGGATCCGCCACATAACACAAGCACTCAGGTCACTGCAAAGCAAGTACAAATATGACTCCATCATTGTCCATGCTGGTGTGAATGACCTGAGATGTACCGCCCTGGACTACATGAAAAAAGACGTACAGGAGCTCTTTGATCATGTAGCCCAGGCCGGTATGACCCTGACAGTGAGTAGCATCTTACTCTCACCAAGAATGATGCCACAGTATAAAGACCAAATGATCAATTTTAACAATTGGCTAAAGTATTGGTGTCATTCAAAGGGGATGCAGTGTCTGTCAGCCTGGGATGACATGCTCGAGAAGCCACGTTGCTTCGATAGAGACAGCTTGCACCTGTCACCCCTGGGTTTTCAAATACTGGCAAAGGCTCTTGCCTCCCCCATAGTGCCTTTTTTAGGCAAGGCTCAAAAGACAAACCCACCTCCATAGACAACACAAAGAAAAAAAAAATAAGGGTAATGCTGCTCAACGCCAGAAGTCTAAACCTCAAGATGCATGCACTCAAGACTCTCCTCAGTATGGAGAATATTGATATCTGTGCAGTAACAGAAACCTGGTTCAAGACTCCCGAGAGCACCCCAGCACTAACAGGTTATACATCATACCATGCTTTCCGGCCCCAAAACTCAGACCGAACCACAAAAGGTGGGGGAGTATCCATATTTATCAAAGATACCCACACCTCCAGGTTAGTGGCACTGCACGAAGCATCGGAGACCATCCATGTGCAACTAACAGTGGGCAAAACTGCCTTTCGGTTTGTAGCCTGCTACAGACCACCCTCCCAAACACAGGAACCTCACTCGGCTTTCCTGAGAACACTGGAGAATATGAAGGTCTCTCCAAACACCATTATATTGGGTGACTTCAACTACCCAAACATTGACTGGGAAAACTACTCAAGCCCAAACACCCTCGCCCAATGGTTCCTAGAATTTATAAACTCAAATGCTATGGAACAACTGGTCACCACTCCCACAAGAGGGGAAAACATATTGGATCTGGTCATCACCAACATGGGGTCTCTATGTTCCACACCAGAGGTATACCCCTCATTGTTAAGATCAGGCCATAAACTAATCTCACTGGACATCCATATTCCATCCCCACCCCTAGCCAAGGAAACCACGGTGAAGAACTTCTCAAAAGCAAACTTCACACTTCTCAAAACCGAGGTGGAATCCTTCAAAGCCCCTGGGCCAGTGGAAAATACGGCCCAAAATGCGGAATCCTTTAAAAACGCATTCTATGGACACCTACAGGAATGCATGGAGCATGCTATCCCAAATAAAACCAAGACTCACTCCTCCAAAGGCAGGAGACCTGTATAGTGGACCCAGGCCATAAATAAGCTATACAACAGAAGGAGAAAGCTACTACATGATAGAGCAAAATCCCAAAAAGGGAAGGTGAGGTGGAATCCTTCAAAGCCCCCGGGCCAGTGGAAAATACGGCCCAAAATGCGGAATCCTTTACAAACGCATTCTATGGACACCTACAGGAATGCATGGAGCATGCTATCCCAAATAAAACCAAGACTCACTCCTCCAAAGGCAGGAGACCTGTATAGTGGACCCAGGCCATAAATAAGCTATACAACAGAAGGAGAAAGCTACTACACGATAGAGCAAAATCCCAAAAAGGGAAGGTGTCTCTGATCAGTACTAGCAAGAAACTACGATCCCTCATAAAATCATCTAAGGCCAGCTTCGAAAGAAAAATTGCACAAGACACTAAAGATAATCAGAAGGCCTTCATTAGTTATGTCAGAAACCTGGGAGGCAACTCCCAGATATGCTCTGAGTTAGTGCAAAATGACAAAAAATACACTGAACCCACAGACATTGCCAACATCCTGGCAGAAAGGTTCAGTGCAAACTTCTCCCCCCCTTCCTCCCCAAAAGAGCAAATGTCTATCCCAACAGAGTGTAGCCTTCCTGAGATCACAGATGCACAGGTGAGAGCTGCCCTCTCCGAAGCAAAAAACACAGCATCAATGGGACCAGGTGTCCCGGGCTGCATCTTACACGAGCTCCAAGAAGAACTAAACCCTCATATAAAGTCACTGTTCAATCTCAGCCTTACTACAGGACATGTACCCAAGGAATGGTGTACAGCAACAGTGGTCCCACTCCACAAAGGTGGTTCCACAACAGACCGCGGAAACTATCGCCCTATAAGCCTGACTAGCCTGGTCTGCAAAGCTATGGAGCGTATCATCATGGAAATCATAAACAAAGACATTGGGAACCTACAGACACTGGATCCTACCCAGTTCGGCTTTGTTAAGGGCAGATCTTGCCTCTTGAACCTGATTGACTTCTTTGAAACAGTTACCAAAGGCATAGATGAAGGGAAGGTAGTCCACACAGCCTACCTGGACCTCGCAAAAGCCTTCGACACAATACTCCACTCGGGCATCATAAATAAGCTCACCAGCTTAAATATCAACCCCTATCTCACAAGATGGGTTGCAAACTGGCTCAGGGATAGAACCCACATGGTCAGAATAGCAGGTGCCATGTCAGACTCTAAACCAGTTACAAGTGGCGTCCCACAAGGCTCAGTCCTTGGACCTCTCTTGTTTGGTATATATTTCTCCGAGGTACAGGCTAACACGGGTGGACTATGGCTGACCAAGTTCGCAGATGACTGCAAACTGGGTGCCGTAATCAACTCTCCGGCTGACACAAGCATCCTCCAAAAGGGTCTCACAGAGACGGATAACTGGTGCAGAGCCATCGCCTAAAGCTAAATGCCAAAAAGTGCATAGTCATCCCCTTTGGGAAAAACAAAGTGCCCACAAATTACCACATAGGTGGTAATCCATTAAGTATGGAAGAAGTAATTAGGGACTTGGGGACCCAAGTAGATAGCAATCTCTCCTTTGACAATCACGTTGCCAAAGTGGTTAAAACGACCTTCTATATAGCCCACCTTATCATGAAAGGATTCGCATCTAGATGAAGAGAGGTCATTGTGCCCCTCTACTCATCACTTATCAGGCCCATAATTGAATACAATACCCCATTTGGGATGTACCTTACCCGACACCTGTAGCAACTGGAAAGACCCCAAAAGTACCTCACCAAGAGGATCAAGGGGCTCAAACAGATGCCCTATGCAGTTCAGCTAAAGAAACTCCAGCTCTATTCAGTTGCGTACCAACTACTCAGAGGCAATCTGTGTCTGACGTATAAAGCCATGTCCAACCCAGAATTAATGGACATGCTTCACCCCAGGAAATCCAAATCCCTTAGAGCTACACGCTCCAGGGACTTGAACCTCAGCACAGAAATAAATAGGACATGCTGGAGGGACACATTCATATCCCAGAGGCTCCCCTCACTCTGGAACAAAATCCCAATCCATGTTAGGCAGAGGCCCTCACTGACCCTCTTCAAGAGAAATCTTGAAGAGTGGATGGGAGATCGTAAGCTTACCCCTGGGATCTCTTCTGTGTCCCTGCTTGACAGAGGTACAGTAAACAAACCTTAAAAGGGCTACCTTCTGTGACCTACTATACAGAGGCACAGTCAACTAATATAAAAGGGTGGCGAAAGCCAAACACACTCTGGCTAGGCTTATAAATACCCTAGGGCAGATAGCCTAGTATCAACCTATGAACCTAAAGGTTATTTACAATGGAGTGAATGACACTGAACTGCCATGACAGTTATTGACTGCTGAAGATATCATATGACTGGAACACTGAATGCATTCTTGTCAAGTTAGTGTAGGGTTGGGATCTAATGCTGAAATATTCAGATAAAATGGAGGTTTTGGCATTAGGGGGTAGAATTGTTTGTGCGAGTATCTGCATATTACAGTTAGAGTAAAGGCTGTGAAAGGGGACAGATTTCATAGTGAGTGTGTGTGTGTGTGTGTGTGTGTGTGTGTGTGTGTGTGTGTGTGTGTGTGTGTGTGTGTGTCCAAATGTCTTGTGTAATGGTATTGTTAAAGAAGGGATTTTCTAGCGCAGGGTGTGGGGTTGGGTTAGAGACAATGGCAGGTTTAGGGTTAGTATGCATTACTAAGGAGGTGATGGGAGGGTGAATGTGAAGAAAATGTTGAACATGTTAAAGTCAACTAGATGTAGAAAATATACTTTTAAATCCCCTTGACTCTACAAAATGTATTGCTGCTTTCAAACCAAGCTCATGTAAAATAGAAATCTTAGTCACCATCAGTATAAATTGTAAGTTCAGTCACTGATCATATTTTAGGACTAGTCAAAAATGGGATTATTAAATACAGTTGTTGAAATAGACAGAAAAAAGAATTTCAAAAGGACCTGCACTAAAAGAAGTTTGCATCACTCAAATTAAAAGCTATTTAGTCACATAATAACTTCACTTGCTAAAAAATGTGAAGTTGTTTTGAAATATTTAAAATGTAAAGTCATTAATGCTAAAACACTGAACTTCAACAAATTATAAGATTTGTATTCCAAATGCTGTAAAAGTGTCATGTTTGCATTTGTTATGATTTACAGACTGGAGGAAGGTGACCATTTGAAATGTTGGGACCCGCTAAAACAGATCCCAAAATATAGAGACTGAATGGTCAAAAGAACAGACTTAAATATACTATCCCTGAGATGACATTTATCACAATATTCCCTTTTGTTCAGGTCCCCTTCAATAAACATACCACACAAAATGATGTTGGACAACCTTTATCAAATTCCATATTCTCTGAGGTATGGTGATTTCTGAGTTGGTATATATAAGTTCAGGGGGGTGTGATGGTGCAGTAGGGGGCTTGTCCCCCTGCAAAAAGATATTTAAAGGAGCAGAATGATTTTCAAGATTTGTTCTTCTCCTGCGTTTTCTGTCTTTTTTTTCCCAGCTAATCTGCACTCAGCATTCCAAGTGCCAACATTTTAAAAGTGAGCCCTGGAGGAATTCTATGGAAAGTTGATTGTATGTAACTTATATGTGCATGAAATCATCCAATATCTCAGGGATCTATGTAGCAGCTATATTACTGGGTTTCTATATGCTTAGGAGAAGCCTTAGGCATTAATGCCAGATGATGGGATGTGCATTGTATGTATAGGAGGTAGAGCCTCATTTAATACAGTTAGAAAGGAATTACATGTATAGTTATTCAAGTTTCATTAAAACCACACACACACACACACACACATATATATATATATATATATATATATATATATATATATATATATATATATATATATATAGTTATTCAAGTTTCATTAAAACCACATATATAGTTATTCAGGTTTCATTCTATATTTTATTACCTCTCAATACATGAGGCCAAACAGTTTAGTTTGTAGGTCAATAAGATGCTTTATCTTGGAAAGCTTCTCAGTAGAAGACTTTGGAATTTTTGGTTATGAATGAAGGGTAGTGACAGTTAACTTCCAAGGGTTTTATAGCAAATAGCACAAAGGGCAACAGAACTGAGCTACCTGAACTAGACAGAAAAAGTATACCTGAAAGTTGACAGAGAGCTTCCTGATGTCCTAACATAAAACAGGTATACATGCAATACCATCTGCAAACTGCCAGTTTCCACACTAATTCAATAATGCCAGGTGGTTATTAACAGAAACACAGCACCAGCAGATGACACAAAAAGATTTGTGTTATTCCACAAAAAATTATGGATTAGGAGAGGATAAACGTGACATATGATAGACTATGTACAGCTAGATGGAAAGTTCTGAAATCAAAAGCAATGAAAGGTCTCTCTTCTTTGCAATATGCTTTGGGTAGGCTACTCACTCAAACTGTGTGGAAGCATGAAAGAAGGGTACACTTGTGGGGACGTTCTGTAGATGGCAGTGGATATGACATCTCTTGTATAAGCAAATATACAAAATGTCCAACATGGGAGTAGAAGCCCAGATGCATCTGTGTCAGGGAAGGCAACATGTCCCTCATGGTACAGCAATGCACAGCCAATGCCAGATGTTAATCTGTGATGTAGGGCAATAATTCCCATGATCCTCATTCAACATATACACTTGTTACAGGACAATAATGGCACTCTTTTTCATTGATTCGAAAATGTAATATACTTCCATATTACTTTCAGGATAACTGGACTTTCCAATGAAATTATTTGCTTAACAAGGGAAAAACTATTTATCATGCCCATTAATATCATACCATGTTTAACCCTCAAATTGCCATTAAAATAATATAATTAAAATGAATTAAACTGCTTAGAGTAAATGTGAACTTTTTTATGATGTCATTAAAATGAAGCCATGTTTATGTGGTTCAGGGAGGGAGGGAGGAAGTACCCATGTGTATGACTTAGCGTACGTTTTCATGTATGTTTTTGTATATGTGTCTGTGTTTGCAAGTATGTATGTCATGTCAGCACATGTTAGCGCAAACTCATGCTATTTCACAATAAATAAATAAACAAACAAATTATACTACTGCCATAATCATATGTCTTCAGGAACCTTTCTTGACCCTGATAATAATGATTATGAAATCAGGTGGTCCAATACAAAAATATATACAGTGACATTTTCTTTATGCCTAGCAGGACTTATTACTTACCTGTGTGTTAAACAACTATGTGATACCCAAATGTACCCACAGACTCTAATATCTAGTTATACCATTACATGATGCAATATGGATATACGTCCCAAAGGCAGTTGTGTAGGTGTCAAGGACATGATACCTTCTTGTTTGTATGTGTGACAGTTTTAGTAGATACAAAGTTCTTTAAGAATGCTAGCAGAATTCCCTGCCACAATGCAAAAAAAAGAGAAATTATGTATAAGAATCACTGCACAAGCTACAAAGGAAATTGAGGAGGAAATTCCCTCAGTGGATACAGAGTACTATGCAATAGGTACCATTTTGTTTTCTTTATTTTTATTTGACAAGACATGTCTGTGGGCTGGAACAAGAACATTTTCTAGACATAAGCAGGGTCATAAGGCATATACTTCTCAGAAGTACAGGCAAACACAGGAGGACTATGGCTAACCAAGTTCGCCGATGACTGCAAACTGGGAGCCATAATTGACTCTCCGGCTGACACGGGCATCCTCCAAAAGGGCTTTACTAAGACGGACACCTGGTGTGAAAGTTATGGTCTCAAGCTAAATGCCAAAAAATGCATAGTCATCCCGTTTGGGAAAAACACCCACGAATTACCACATAGGTGGCAGCCCCCTTAATACAGAAGAGGTAATAAGAGATCTGGGGAGCCAGGTAGATAGTAATCTCTCCTTTGACAATCATATTGCCAAAGTAGTTAGGAAATCCTTCTATGTGGCCCATCTAATTACTAAAGGGTTCGCATCTAGAAATAAAGAGGTTATAGTGCCCTTCTACTCGTCACTCATTAGACCCATCATAGAGTACAATTCCCCATTTGGGATGTACCTCACAAGACATTTCTAACAGCTGGAAAGACCACAAAAGTACCTCACCAAGAGGATTACTGGTCTCAAACATATGCACTATGCAGCCTGACTGAAAAAACTCTGGCTGTACTCAGTGGCATATCGCTTACTCAGAGATGATCTCTGCCTGACTTACAAAGCCATGTCCAACTCAGAATTGGACATGCTCCACCTAAAGAAATCCAAGTCACTGCGAGCCATGTGCTCTAGTGAGCTAAACCTCACCAAAACAATAAATAGAACATGCTGGAGGGATAGATTCCTGATACAGAGACTCCCCATGCTTTTGAACAAAATTCCAAATTACATCAGGCAGAGCCCCTCACTAACACTCTTCAAGAGAAACCTTGATGAGTGGATGGGTAACAGAAAATACACCCCTGGTATCACTTCATTGGCTCTGCTTGACAGAGGATCAGTTAATTAATCAATGGGGCGGCGAAAGCCAACACACTCTGGCTAGGCTTATAAATGC
>NC_056745.1:1230723371-1230728371 GCF_019279795.1 Protopterus annectens
GGTACGTTCACATGTAGGCAGTGCAGAGGTATCAGATTCCCATCACACTACATGAAAGTGCTGAAGACGGAAATTGATAAATTAATACTCAAAACAGTAGAAAGTAAGATGGGAACTGAGAAGTTCTGGATGCACCACCACAACTAATCCAATGAAACAGTTAATGAGGAAAGAGTACAACTGGACATTCCTAGACTTGGAAAAAGCATATGACCTGGTCCCACGAAAGTGAATTTAAGCAGTTCTGGTAACAATGTAAGAAATAGTGCGGACTATATACAAGGACCCAATAACACAAGTATGAACAGTGTTTGGCCCGACAGAGGGTTTCTTATGGTGTTCGGATTTGCATCAGGGTCAGCGGTTCAGTTCTGAGCTCACTGCTGTTCATACTGATGATAAACTACATTAGCAAACAGTTTGGAGTGGACAGCTCATTGCAGACAATGTGATACTACAAGTAGCCTCTGAACAGGAACTTAAGCAAATGATAGGGGAATGGAATGCAAAATTGAAGACGTGGGAGGAAGCTGAGTACAGATAAAATATTTGTCATGGCAGCAAACGGGGGGAAATCAGGAGATGAACACTAAGACAGAATGGTCTCAGTTATCTGAGAGAGGTATTTGAGGAGAAGGGAAGTCTGAATCAGGAAGTCAAAGCTAGAATAAGAGGAGCTGCAGCCACGGTATGGAGTGTCAAAGGCAGTGGCTGACAGAAGAATGCTAAAGTAGGGGAAATGTAAGGTGCATAAGACAGCGGTGTGACCTGTACTGCTGTATGGTACAGAAACCTGGGCAGTGAAAGCAGAGCAGTTGAAAGCCAGAGCTGATGGAGAAGAAATGCCTGCGAAGGTTGGTAGGATGCACACTAAGCTGTAGATGCAGAAATGATGACATCAGAGCAGAATCCAAAGAAAGAACAGTTGTGGAGAAGGTTAAAAGTTCAAAAAGAACAGGTTATGGTGGTTCATGTATGAGTGTGCAAATGGAGAGTGCAAATGCAGAGAATGTGTTGGGGGCTTGGAAGAGGCATGAAGAAGGTAAAAGGTAATGAGGGCATCCATCAAAGAGATGAATGGATTCTGTGAATGAAGATCTGGTTCGTTCAGGCATGATAGTCAATGAAAGTAGGAAGAAGATTGTAAAACATCCTCGATGGTGGATTGTACTTAATCAAGAGAGATGGTGATAGCTGAAACGACACCCCATCCCCATACAGAAAATGGAAAGAGGGGGTTATTGATAATAATTATTATGATAATCCATGGAAACTGGGCATTACTAAATATTTAGGAAATTGACTTCCAAAGCGAAGCATCACCAACAACCATGTGCCATAGACCATCTATGTTTATATAATCTAAGAGGGGAAAGTTGCCAAACATTTATTAGATTAGTTTAAACATATTAAACTGCTGCATCCTTGGAATGTATGTGGCATTATGCAAACTCATTTCCCTGCACCAAATCCCATGATCATTTGGCATATTAAAAATATGAGTCCATTTTGCTAATACAGTTTCTAAGCCTTCCAGATGCATGCTACTTAACTCTATAAAAGGAGCTAAACTTAAGTCCCCTGTACAATTTTTTTAACATTTAGTGTCCATTTTTTCATCAGAGTCAGATTAGGAAACACTGTATAGTGCCCCTTACCTTACAAACATATAATATACTTCTTATTTGTAAATACTGCCACTATTGTAATACAGGATCTTGAAAGTCAGTCAACAGTTCACTGAAATTTGCTTTAAGATCCCAAAGTCCTGTATAAACCACTTTCCACTCTTTGCCCAGTGACTCTAAAAACTGGACTCTTATTTACCTGAAAAATGTCTGATCCCCATAATCACTTCTAAAATGCACCTTCCATGGAAGCCACATTCCAATTCCACAGCTTATTTTACGCCCTCTTCTCCTATACACCTGGGTATCATACTTTAGTATTATCCAGTTACTTCCTGCTAATTTATCTTTCTTTCAGAGTTCTGCATTCTAAATTTACCCTTAACGGTCTACAGTGTAGCCATGTCCTAAAGTGCTGATATTTTTCCATGGTTTCATGGTATTGCTTACTGTCTGGGAGATCTACGCCAACATATATAACTGGTAATGTTAATGTATTTCTATGAATTGTGGTGCGCATAACATTCCATAAAAAAATCTGAAGCTTGGGATCTAAATTTAGGCAGATATCTTGGATTACGAAAGTGGAGAGGATGTCAAAGCAGAAACAATATTTTAGGAGATATTCACATCTTAATAATCTGTACTTTTAATCTCCTTCTTTTTCCAACTTAAAATTGTATATGTTAGACTCTCCAGTAATATTTTTGCATTAGTCTCAAATATCCTAGATTATATGTCGTCATTATCCCAAAGTAATAGCATTCTAAAACCATACTTTTTTTTTCTTTCAATCCCTTGTCAGACTTCTCCAAGGTCATCCTAGGTATGTTTGGGAGTGGAAAGATCTGTATTTTTTTAGCCATTCAACTCTAAGTCCAATGCAATTTCCAATGTCTGTAAATATGAAAGTGTTATTAGTATATTTTTCTCGGGTTGAGAAATCCATAAGGGACAATCATCTGTGAACCACAATGAGATTACAGGTTTTTACCCAAAGGGATCATGATTCCGGATGGGAGATATGCTTATTTAGATACTCTAAAAAACTGAAAGTAAGAAAAAGCAGTGGGAAGAATGGACATCTCTGTCTCATGCCTCTTGTTAGGGTCATTGCATGTAATTATCTATCTATCTATCTATCTATCTATCTATCTATCTATCTATCTATCTATCTATCTATCTATCTATCTATCTATCTATCCCTTGCTGACTAGATAAGTCCCACTAAGTTAGTGGCCCCTTTTAAGGAGAGACCCCAACGTGCAATTTCTACTACTAGGTGCAATTTGGCCACAGCATCAAGGAAATTTCCATTATCTTTTCAATAGGTCACATGCAATCTTTTACATCCGCCTAAACTACCACCAACTCAAGCAGATGGGACTTCAGTTTAAAGTCTCATCCTACAGAAGACACACTCAGGAGTGCAACATCCCCTAATGCTGTAGTGCAGTGTCAGCACATTGAAAACTAATCCAATTACCTGAGGTAGGAATAGGACCCATAGTTTTCTGATCTTCCAACATCAAAGGCAAGTGTGCATCTTACTGTGCCCTTGACACTGCTGTAACCCAATATGTCGGCAATATTGTTCTTGGTTTATAATATAGAAGCATACATTTCAATATAAACTGAGGAGAGAAATTCATTTTCCTCAATAGCAGCTGGATGAAGTACCATTCAATCAAACTGAAGACTTTCTGAAATGAATCTGTACATCTCTTGCATTCAAATTTTTGAGACCCCATGACTTTTGAATGCCCATCCATAGCCATACCGAATCATGACTGCTTGACGTATATTTGATAGAACCCAGCTTCGCTATGCAATAATAACTGGTAAGATGCTAATAATTCTATATGTGAGTACATTCACATACATTTTCAGTTCCAGCAGTGGCAAAGAGATAGGCCTGTATCTGCTTGTTGGTAACTTGTCCTATTAGGGTTTGAGAAACACTAGGACTTTTGCTCTATTCATTTCTATTGGAAAAGTTCCACTAGCTTCATAGACTACATAAAATTTTAGTATGAGAGAGATTAATTCCATTTTATTTTATTGCTTAAAAAATTGTCTATTAAAATCTAGACAGGGTGCAACAATATCAAAGCTTTCAGGCTGCAGTTTGGACGGTCACTATAGCCTTTCTTCCTTCCATGCAAGTGAGCTCTTTTTATTTTGTTCAGCCTAAAGTATTATAAATTAATGTTGCAGACCTTTTTTTCTGATCCACAACAGCTGTCATACCCCCAACTATTCCATAACCTCCATAATGCCCATTTATCTGTATTTTTCAGTTTAGATTATTGAAGGCATAACACTTTAGCCTTACTTCTACTAATATAATTAAACACAGCTCTCCTCTTGTATATTATAAACACTTACATTAATAGACATACCAACAATAACAAGCTGTGTACCTCTACCACCCCACATAAAGGCACCTGGTCACTCAATACACTTGTTTATTAATATGGATTAACACCCTGGGTTTTTTGACAGCATCCTTGAGTTTATGAGCAACCTGATGGCTTAGTAGTTGCTTTCATTTCCTAACTAGGTTTGATAAGGAGAAAAAAGAAGATATATATATATATATATATATATATATATATATATATATATATATATATATACCGTATTTCTTCATAAATAAGACCTAACCAGAGAATAAGGCCTAGCATGGTTTTCCAGATTGGTCATGATATAAGCCCTACCCCAAAAATAAGCCCCAGTTAAGACTGTCAACAACACATGACGGACGTGTTGAATTATAAAATAATATTGACACCCATTGACTGATGTTATCGTACTCTGCTCACCATTTTTGGACCATTCGGACACCCAACTTCTTCTCTTTGTAGAAAGTCATAAGATTCTTTCCCTGGGAGTCATACACGATTCTTACTGTAACCCTAATCATTACTCACACTTGACCGATGAGATCATTGGCCCATAAACATTGGCAGGTGTACATTGATTGGTCAAAGTACAGAAAACGTGTGTAAAGTGCACACAGTTGATATCGAATGGCTGTGGTTGTGTCTTCTTAACAGTCGCCGTTGCCACTCTGGTCTCGTAAGTCTTCAATTAACCCCTCCAAAGACAAGATGAGTGCAAAAAGAAAGAGCTATTCCATCAAGTACAAGAAAGGAACCATGGAGGACTCCTGGGGAAAGAATCTGATAGCATTCTGCAAAGAGAAGAAGTTAGATCTCCGAATGGTCCAAGAATGGCATGCAGCATACGACAACCTCAGTCAACAGGCCAATGAGGGAAATGCTAAGAAGTGCAAGTGTGGATCGGGTCGGCAACCATTATTTCCTTAGCTGGAAGACATCCTCTGTGAATGGATTGCTAACAGGAGAG
>NC_056745.1:1230733371-1230935871 GCF_019279795.1 Protopterus annectens
TGCTGTAATTAAAGCAAAAGGTTTTTCAACAAAGTATTAGTTTAAGGGTGTGCACACACAACAAAGTATTAGCTTAAGGGTGTGTGCACTTATGCAGCCAGCGTATTGTACGTTTTTTTTATTTTTTATATTTTCCCCTAACAAATTTGTTTGTTTTTCAATTGAATTGTACAGGTTATAAATCACATTAAAGGCGGGAAAAGTTTTGAAATGATTGATTGTGGTTTGATTTTTTTTATATCACAAAAACCTGGCATTTTAACAGGGGTGTGTACACTTTTTATATCCACTGTGTATGTATACATATATATATATATATATATATATATATATATATATATATATATATATATATATATATATATATATATATATATGGGTTGACTTCATACAATCGGCAGACCATTTGATCGACATTCATTTGGTCGACAGTTCATTTGGTCGACACCCAGTATTCAAGGCACTTAACAGGGATTTGCTCCCTCCCCAATGTTGTGCGACCCTGGAGTTGATATATATATTTGGGGGGTGTGGGGGGCACACAAACATGAAAATACAACAAAAACTAAACATTTTAAACGAAAATAGGTGGGGGGCCTTCGCCCCGCACCCCCCCAATGTGGGGGGCTGTGCCCCCCACACCCCCCTAACTATATATATCAACCTCAGGGTTGCACAACATTGGGGAGGGGGGCAAATCCCAGGTTTTTGCCTTGAATACTGGTTGTCGACCAAATGAGCTATCGACCAAATGAACGTCGATCAAATGGTCTGTCGATCCTATGAAGTAGACCCATATATATATATATATATATATATATATATATATATATATATATAGATAGATAGATAGATATAGATAGATATTATCCAATTACTTATAAAATTATTAAGATGTCTGGCTGACATATTAATATTGCCATTGTGAAAAGGAGTGTGTGCTGAATATCTTTTACATTTTAACTTTTATAATTGTTTGATATATACATTTTTTTACAGTAGCATGAAAAGTGCTTTCTCAGAATTTTAGTTCAAGCAAAGGCTATCCAAGCAGGAACTCTTCAGGTATCAGGAGGTGTGAAAGAGCCAATGTTGATAGGACAGGCAATTCAAAAATTGTAAATAGTTGTATCCATGATAACTAGAAAATTATTAAAGGTAAACCAGACGTTACAGGCAATACATTTATAATTTTGTATGTAAACAAGTTAATACTATTAATAACATTTTGTGCAGTGGCAAAACAAAAATTTTGCTTACTGAAACTAATAAGCCCACAGGTACTTTTCATGTGGAAGCTGCCATATTATAATACAATATTTTATTCTCATATTAGTTCACCTGTGATACAAGTGGCATAGTATAAGTAGCAAATTTGACTGCTGCAAAGCATTTTCTGTTTTTATGACTACAACAGTTTTTAGAAAGAGAATTTTAGAACATGTGTATAACATCAAATGAAAAAATATAAATAATATAGATGCATGACTGAGTTTCTTTAACATAAAAAATATATATTTTTTTGAACAGGAGGAGGTTTCATTAAATGCACATGGGGAGATTTCAAGAGTAAAGTTGAATAGAAAGAAGCATTATGGCAGCTGAGGTAGCTGGCTGATAAATTTCTGGGGTTAAACAACTCCATCTGTATTAAATATTTTTCTAAAATCTAGAAAAAGAAAAAAAAATGACTTGTTGAATTATGAATAGTGTGGATTTAAATGTGTGGCAGTTATAATGTGATAATGATTTTAAGTGTTGACTAATATATTTTTTATCATGTAGTGTGTTAAATCAGCTAATCAAGTGTGATTTTAAAGTGGTATATAGGTGTTGATATCTGTAGTTGGGTTATTCTGAAGAAGTCCATTGTATATAGGACGGAAGCACTCAAGTAAAGGGTTAGTTGTTGTAGTATTTATGCGGACAACTATCCTTCATTTGATCATCAAGTTTCCACCATACTTTGGAAATCCTTCTATATGGCCCAATTATTTCCACTGGATGGCCTTCAGGATCCAGAGAAGTCATCATATGACTGTACTCTTCCATTATTAGACTTATCATTGAATACAGTGCGCTCTTTGGTGTGCATGATCCAGACACATCGCTCAGCTAGAAAAGACCCAAAGATTTCTAAGCAAGATGACGGAAGACCTTAAATCCTTCAAGTATCCCAATAGATTAGCACAACTCGTATTACGTTCAGTGTTCTACTGGCTCATCTGAGGTGAATTGAGTTTTGCTTTTTGAGCCATGAAAGACCCACTGCTCTTTGACCTGTTATGAGTTGCAGTTATTTCTTTTCTTTATAAATATCTCCACTAAAAGCTTAAAGCTACAGCAACAGATGAACAAGATTCATGTGAATGGTAACTTCCTAAGAAAAAATATTCCCAGAATATAGAGTAAATTACCACTACAGGTCAAACAAAGTATTACATTGGAAACCTTTAAAGCTAGTTTTGATAATTTGATTGGTTAACACACGTTTACATCAGGATTATCATATATAGCCTTGATCAATTTGGGAGGCAAGTACTATTATGTACTTGGAAAAGGTGGCAAAAATTTTTTAAGTCTTCTTAAAGGTGCATATGGCTAGTCATCGTATTGTCCCTGTGGTCATTTGCTTAGCATTGTTTTTATGTCCCTGTGTTTCACCTAAACATAATTAGTATGCAGCCCTGACTTTGATTCTGAGATTCTCAGATTCAGAGAGACACATTTTTGAAGTAACTATAAATTAAAAGAAAAATACTATTTTAATAAATTGTCTTATTTAGCCAGAGAATAATCATCGAAGTTATATTCATAAGGGACTGACATCATTTTAATAAATGGCATGTACCTGCAAAGCAGAGATCTTATTAACAGGTTTGTAGACTTACTAAGCTTGGGCATTTGATCATTTTAAGTTAATAGCCATATATATGTCTTGACAACAAATTAAAAAATAAAGCTGTGTCATCTTCAAAATCAATATAGAATTTCACAATATTTTGATAATAACATTGCAAGAATTGTAAAGGGTTATTAGCTGTTGGTTTCTGACTGCCACACTGATATAACATCTGCGTGCAGCATAAACATGTCAGATGCAGGTGTTTTCAAACCTTTGTCTAAATCCTGTGTGTAGTTCTAGTACACTATATTGGATGTCCACATAAAGAATGAAGCAGCAACAATGCACCAATTTTTTCAACACTGGCTCTTAATTCTATGAATGCATAAAATTCACCATTATTATTGATTATAGAGGTTTACTGTGTTTACTCATTACAGACAGGTGACACCTCCAGGTGTTTCTGCAGTTACATCCTACTGATGCCTCTAGGCATCAAATATTACTTGTTCATATTTGATTTAATAATTCTAAAACCATGCTACATATAATTTATTAAAATATGCCATCTTAAAGCAACACAACTATATTGATATTTGACCACTGAGAATTGCGGTTAAAAAATATTAATTGCTATTTATATAATATGTATTTATATTGCCATAAATGTCATGTTTTTCTAAATATCTCAACAACCAAGTAGCAAAAACAGAACTGCTTAACGTCATATGAAAGCATTCAGCTGGATAAATAAAATGCTGCTGACAGTATGTGTGTAACTTGAGTGGTTGCTGAGATATTGTAAGTTATTTACAAATTATTACAAACATAGTAGTTATTTTATTTGCTTTGACTTACAAAATCCAGTTTACAACCTAGAACCTAAAGAATACTACCACTATAAATATAGCATATGCTGAAGAGTTTGCCATTTATACTTCTTTAGTAATCCCTATGCTTTCTGAGATATGCACATTTGTTTGAACACATTTCCAGAGCTCTGTTTGAGGGAATGAGTTAAAAAGGCTTATTACTTATTTATTTTACATTTGTTTACCAGGGATGTCTGACTGGGCCAGTGACCCTTTTTCAGTGGAGGTCCAGGCAGAAAAGCTCCATTACAAAAACACATTACAAACAATACAAGAAATCAATAACAATCAAGAATACATAACTTTGGTAAATATAGGTAGTAAATAATTTACACATAAACAGTAAAAATTGAGAGAGTAATATAAAGTGGAAAAAAGAAAGCTAAGAAACTAGCATGAAATAGCTTGTGGCATCATAGAGAAATGATTGATCAGTAGATCAATATCGTGGTTTTGGTTGTAAATATTTATGAGATACATGTATGGTATATGAACAGGAATATGTCTGACTTGATCTAAACAATGAGAGCTAAGGCAATACTGAGGTGAAGTACAAGGAGGGAGTATGATGAATCTACAGGAAGCTTGAGATATGTAGATACAAACAGGAGCAGTAGCCAGCTTGAGATTGGTAGAAAAGAATTGGAACTCCATGAGAGAAGGGATAGCTTGGATGTTAGAGTTTAGTAAGGGAAGAGATATTCTGATTGCAAGAACAAGAAGGACAGAATGATAATCCTAGATTAGTGCAGGAGCAAAACCACTTTTTGTTTTTGGTTAGGTGTTCTTTAAGCAGTAGTTTAAATTTGGATGTGCTGCTAGAATTTGGTATTGTCTGACGCATGGAATTCCAGGACTTAGATATTTGGTGTGAGAATACGGAGTTACCGTAACAATTTTTAGATTTAGTTACTTTGAATAGTAGTTTGTTGGAGGATCTTAGTGGCCTGCTGTTTGAGTAGGGATGCATTAAACTCTTGAGTGATGGACAGTTGTCTGGATGGTGAAAGATGGAATGAATGAAAGGTAGTTGGTAGAGGGATAGCAGATTTGGTAGTTCAATCCAATTTAATTTATGAAGTGCTGGGCAATGATGTGATCTATAAGGGAGGTTAGTGACGAATCTTGCGATTTTGTTATAGCAGGACTCCAGTTTGTTTAAATCTGATTTTCTGAGATTAGTGAATATCGGTGAGGCATATAGAAGGGCAGAGAGTAGATGAGTCCTAGCTATGGAATTTCTAGTGGCCTTGGCTAGGTATGGCTTGAATCTGTATAGTGAGCCTAGCTTAATGTGAACCTTTCTGATAGAGCGAAGTGTTTGTCAAATTTTATGTTGTTGTCAATTGTGACTCCAAGGAGTCTGGTGGGCTGGACAGGTTCAATTTTAGTTTTATAGGCAGAGTAGATAGTGAAGGGGGACAGTTATCAGGAACTTTGCAATTAGTGAAGAGCATAAACTTTGTTTTATTTGGATTGCATATAAGTTGAGAGTCTGACAGATATGTTTCAATGTCTTACAATTATTGTAGGGTTGTTTGTAGGAGTTCTGGTAGGGAGGGAGCTGAACATATGAGGGAGGAGTCATCTGTGTATTGAACAATGATTGCATACTGGGTGGCTGTGCTGAGACTGTTGGTGAATATGGTGAAGATCAATAGACCAAGAAGTGGGCATTGGGGCATCTACTGAGACCAATAATAAGGTGAAGAGTTCATTTTGCCACTTAACTACCTGTTGACGGTTAGTTAAGTAGCTGAGAAACCAGAAGAGGGCTGGCTAGGTTAGGTTTAAGGAAGCTCATTTAGTAGCTTTTGGTGGAATACTGTATCAAAGGCCTTAGCCATATTAATAAATATAGCCAAGACAAGCTTGTTGTCATTTCTAAGCTGGTTGACTGAGTTTGTAGAATTAACAAGGGCAGTGGTTGTACTGGGTTTAGATCTAAAGCCATGTTGAGATGCAGATAGGAGATTATTGCTTAGTAGGACGTCGAGGAGTTGTCTGTGCATGCATTTTTTAAGAATCTTGTCTATGGGAGGGAGGAGGGCAATTGGCTTGTAGTTTGACAGGAGCCGCCTTTGAGAAGAATGATATAAGAGACTTTCCAGAGTTTTGCGTGTACTGCTTAGCAATAGAGCGGTTTATTAGGAGAGATATAGGGTAGGAGATGGCTTCTGCTGCTAGCTTTAGAAATTTGTTGGGAGTTGGTCAGCTGTGAGGGAGGAGGGCTTAAGTTTGGAAAGATGTTTTTTGATGCTATTAGTTTGACTTGGTTTGATTGAAAAGGAATTGAGGGTTCTGTCTAATTCATTTGGAATAGATGGAGGGGGGGGGTCTTGCTGTTGTTTTTCACTAGAGTATAGAGTTGATAAAGTGTGAATTAAATTGTGAGGCAATGCTATCTGTGGAATCAGAGTCGGGGTTGTGATCTGTCCAAGGATTAGTAGTCCTTTGATGGCTTCTCAACATTTCTGGGGATTTTTTTTTTGTTTTTGTTGCATTGTTGTATAGTATAGCTTTTTGTCATGTGTGATTTAATTTTTTGGCTTAGATTTCAGATCGAAATGACCCATAGTGAGTATACAATAATTATCAGTCTGGAAGTATGTTATTGTATTACCTATCTAAAATAAGCCTAAAATATAGCTTTCTAAGAGTTTGAAAACTTTCTGTATGACATTTTTATTTTATTTATTCATCATTTGTTAACTGGGAATGAAGCCAATTTTCAGTGGAGGCCTGGGGAGAAATGCTCCTGATGCATGTCTTTGTAACATGGGAGGAAACCGGAGCAAACCCACACGAATGCAGGGAGGTCATACAGACTCCACACAGAAGGCACACCAGCCAAGATTCAAACTGAAAAACCTCTTGCTGTGAGGCAACAACTCTACTGCTGCACCACTGTTCAAATTAACTCAGCAAAGGGCAGCACAATTGTACAGTACTAACATTTTCCACTAATAGCAAGAGATTTTTCTGGTCTGTTTCTTGCCTGATGTGCATCCTGTGTAGAATCTGTATGCCTAGCATGAGATGACTTTTGTTTTTCATGGGAACAGTTTCCTCCCATATCCTAAAAGATATGTAGTAGGTGGATTTGTCACTCTAAACATACAAAGTGTGTGTGTGTGTGTGTGTGTGTGTGTGTGTGTGTGTGTGTGTGTGTGTGTGTGTGTGTGTGTGTGTGTGTGAAGCACATAATAAGCATGTGATATGGAAAATGGTCTACATGTAAATTTTGCATTTAAAACTCAATAAAAAGTGTTTTAGAACAAAAATAAAATGGACTGCAATCAATTTCAGTTCTGTACTTACCTGGTAAACTCTATGCATGGTCACTGTCAATCATAAGGTTGCTATAGGAGTCAGGTTTGATTTGACAGTAATTGAATGGACCTCTGTCAGTGCCTTAATTGCTAGCTGTAGGAATATCATCAGCCAAGAGCAATCCAGTTCATCACTTAAAATCTAACTTCAGTAAAGGTGTTGATTGTCTGTAATCATCATATTTACAGACCACAATGCCTGATCATTGAGCTATCCTATCTACACAATGAACAAACAGCCTTTCTTAGCAGATGTATTTCTCCTATTAAATAATAATAAACCATCCCTGCAAGCAGCTGAGAACCACCACATACTATTTCATGAGTAGCAAATACTTTCCAGCATTGCAATTCCAGATTTGTTGGTAATGCATGGAATAATGCACTCAGACTTCAGCACTGTACCCAAGACACTTGACAACCAAAGAAAAAGGCAAAACTCAAAATATTGAACTATTGCCCTAATATCACTGTCCTATAAAGATGGATAGATAAGGAGCATTGAATTTTATTGCATCAACTGTTGATACCTTGAAGTAAATCTGCTGTTTAGACATAGATATATGATACCACTTATTTTAGTTTTTAAGCCAGTTACATAAATAGTAATGATATATATAGGCAACTCATCACTACAGTATATTATTATCAATATCGGATATAGTACAGTATATTATTCCTGATAGCACTGCCATAAAAGCTGATATGAGCGCTGTGTATAACATACCTACCAACAAAAATCAGCACTGTATCAGGGGCTTAATGCAGCAATAAGTCTGCTACGTGCCATATCGTTTAGCTGATATCTCTCTCAGTTTAATACTACAGGCTTGCAAAGGGCTAAGAAAATAAACACACACACACACACACACACACACACACACACACACACACACACACACACACACACATGCAATCCTAAATATAAATAAAAAGAATTAAGCATATTTCTGAATATTTCTGAATACTAATGACCTGCATTTACGTATCAGATATTGCTGGAAATTTTACCTTATCATCTACTTTCTGACAAGCAAATTAAAGAATGCAAGGCTTACTTTTAAATAATGTGAGCCTAAATTTTAACTTCTCCCCCTATATATAGTCCTGAAAGCTTAGCAGTCTTGTTTTTTAGTGCTGACACATCAACATGCAACACCCAGCAAATACACACTCACACACGCATATGTATCTACATAAGATGGTTTAACCAGGTATCAAACCAGTATCAAATGCTTTCAGATATTGTTGAAACTGTTCGTACTGTTAACATTACCATGCTATAAGATACTAATATTATTTATGCTGTAGCAAAAAAAACTGTTTGTACATTCAGAATTAAACTAAGTCTTTGAAGTCAGAACATATGCTATGACATAACCCCCCACCTCGTTATTTGTTAGGCATTCAGTAGTCTCCTGCAAGACATTCTTTATCTAGATCACTCACTATGTGAACATAGCAGGAGCAGAATTTTACTAGTGACATTACAGTCTGAATTGAAAAGATAAATGCATTAAGTATGACATAGCTACTAAAAATTATCTCTCCATCACTTGCAGATTTAGAACCCTTTTGCCTAAAATGTTTAACTATATGCAGTTATTCCCAACCTAGATAGGTTAAGTGCAGGTAATGCAAGGTAGGATAGCATGCGGCTAGTCAATGTTTCATTATAACAACTAAGCATTGTAACATCCTGAAACACATGGCTCAGTTTAGTGTCATAATGAGACCAAATGGTGTATTTCTTATTTTGCAGCCCCAATAATCAACATGCTTTCAACAATGACTTAAACACACAACAAAAAGCAAATGAAATTAGCAGTATTTTTTAAATAAAGAGATTACTCAGAAAATTGACAGAATAAAGTGTTTAGTGTGGAATACATTTTCTAACACAAAAACAAGTCTGCAACTTAAATGTTTACGATTAATTTTTTATTTGCTGTTACCAATGATCTTTCCTAGAAATGCAAAGCTTAAGATGGAAAAAGAAAAATGTTGCAGTAAAGTCTGGGAAATCCTTGACAATCAGGGTCAGTTGAATAATATCCTTTTTCTGCAAGCAATGAGTTCAGAGCCAGAATGAATAAACTATACAAAAAAGTCAGTAGTGCATGGAAAATTAATGCCCTACTTGTAGCTAAACTAATTTATTATATATTGCTTCTAGCCTACAGAGAATATAATCAAGAGATAGGCATAAATATCAGAACAGTATAGCACAGCAAATCTAAAGGATTTAATAAGATGTGCTGAGGGATGTTTGCATCAGGAATAGTTGCAATGAAAAGTAAAGGGACAGTAACATTAAGCTGTAACATTAACTTCAACAACAAAGCAATGGAGTTTTTGTGGAATTTATGACCAGTGAACATTACAATGCATGCAGTATTTGTATAGCTGAAAATATGGCCATTGTGGAGGTAAGGGGGGAGCTGTATTTAGGCCCTAAATATTATAGAAGGTAACATCTTCCTAACTTGCATGAGAAAGTTTACATTTTCCCTGATTAGAAGACAACGGTACATGTCAGAGTGGTGAAGAGAAATGTGTAATAGATTACAAATAGTTGCTGATAGTAGGCAATTATGACTTACTGGACAGTCTCAAGATTTAGACTTCTGATGGATCATGGCAGTCTGCACCATACTTCAGTGAAGAAGAGTATAAAAGATCCTTGATGGCTGATTGTAAGAGCTGACCTCAGAAAGCAAGGAAGAAAATAGCCACGATCAATAATGTAGAAAGAAGGACTTCATGTATGAACACATGGAGTGAAGGAAGAAGACATATTCCAGACTGCTGGCAATCATAGTTGACGCTGGCAACCATAGTTGACCTAATCATAACTCCAAGAAGAAGGCTAAAGTCAAAATGGAGGGGGGTGACATCTTTGAGATGGAACAGATTGCTTGGTAAATATGTGGTGATATACACCAGACCAGATGGGCTTTGGATGTTTTTCGCCAAATATATGAAATGGGAACATAGAAGAAATCATAGCTTACATAGAACGTTTGCGATATCAGACTCCAAATAGCCTTAGGGAAAATAAACATTTTCCAAAACTACTGCTAAGGGACATGATAGTCAGACTCCTTGGTGTATGAAAGATGACACAGCCCTGACTAACCTGGCGTATAGCTGGCCATACACCTCAGACTGCTTTAACTAAAATAGTAGCAGATCACAGAATGCTTACAGAATAGGAACTTATCAAATATATTTATGGATATAAAATTGGAAGATTCTACACTCACTGGGGTACGAGTAGCTAGCTAGATTTCTTTTTGTATATATGGTGACATCTCAGATACTATATGTGCTGTTATACATTTATTTTATTTGTTTAATGCATAGTTTTAGTGAGATGGACCCTTGCTTCTCAGAAGAAATAGGGTAGTGCATTAAGTATAACCAAGCAGCATATTAATGAGGACAATTTCACTGTTTCCACAGTGACAGGTTACTATGGGAGGGAGAACAAGGCATAGGATTGCTAATAAGCACTATTATAGCAGTTAAGAAAAAGGCAGGTGATTAATAACATTTCTAATACATGTTTATTAGTCAGCACTGGATCACATTACAGAGATGCACCTTGTGGTCAATACACAGGAGAACCAAGATTAAAGAAATATAACACAGGTTTGTTAAATTCAAATGAACAACATTACAAATAAAAGAACAAAGAAGTGTATGCATTTCATTACAGGTTACTAAGGATATGGATGCCATCAAACTCTTGTCTTGTTGAGGATGTGTGTGGCAACAGATTGCACGTTGTTCAGGTTGTAGATTTATTTATTTATTTTTATTTTAAATTTGTTGATCAGGATGGTCCAACTGGATATATGTCCATTTTCAGCAGATACCCAGGGAGAAAAGCTCCAAGAACTTTCTTAAAAAATGTATAAAACATACATGAAAATAACACAGTTTACAATTGCATCTCAGAGACGCAGTTTACAAATTACTTTTCATGAATACAAGACAATGATTAGAAATAGATTATGATTTCCCACTGTTACAACATAAAGAGTTCATAGACAATCAGTATTATGCAGTCTAAGTAAAATAATAGCATGCTTATAAGATCTTAGCTAGTCAGGGTTAAGATCTGAGTTAGTCAGGGTTAAGGCAGGGACATAACCAACATGTTTTATAGTACTGTTTAAGGCCCTTTTTGAATTAGGTTAGAGAGGGGGTCGTAGTAAGCTCAGAAGGTAGAGAGTTCCAAGTTTTGCCAACAGAGTTAGTGAACAAAGAGTCAGCAGCTGCGTTGTTGGATTTAACTGTTTGAACTAACATGATTAAACATTTTAGACCTGATGAAAAAGAGATGCTGACATATCCCTCAATGTTTGTTTTATGGATGGTGAAAGAGCCCAGACTTCTCGGGTTTAGACTAAGGTAGATCAAACAGTGATTATTATCAAGAAAGTGAGAGAGGTTCTGCAGGGTATGGATAATGAAAGATCTAGGACTGCATGTAGAAGGGACAATTGTTGTCTCAGAGTGCTACAGCTAAGAATGGCAAAAGATCCCCCCAAACACTTATATTGCTGAAGTTAAGAGACTTCAGAAATTTCTGAGGTATGGAATTTAGCAGATCCAAAACAGTGTAAAAAACTTCTCTGTGTGGAAGATTTTCAGTCCATATATTTCTAGTTAATCACTGTATATTAATCAGATCAGACAATAGTAATAGAAGTAGCAAACTTAAACTCGTCTTAAGATAAAAAAATAATAAAAAATATATAATTTGAAATATTGTGCAGAATTACTAAGTATTCGAAAGCAATCCAAGCAAGGCAGGCAGTCTGCTAGTAAGGAACAACCTTAGTGTGCAGGAAGTTACAAAGGATGATATCACATCTTTAAAAACAACATTGGAAAATGAGAACCGCAATGACCTAGATGCTAAATTTGAGCTGCTTATAGAAAGAATGAAAGGATATGAGCAGTCCATTAAAGAAATAAAGATTACTAAAATGAAACGAGATCAACTGGACAAAGATGATCCTAGGAGACTTACTAGGTGGTACAATAATAATAACCACAACAACAACAGGAGAACCAACAACAGACAAGGTTTTAGTTATTACAGGGGATATAAGGGAAAGTATAACTGTGCCAGTAGACCTCAATGGGATTTTTCTAGGGGAGATCCTCACACAAAACCAGACAGGGGCACAATACAGGACCACCAGGAGGCTGCCCCTCCAACATCTCATTCCCCACCATCCCAATCCCCTCTGGCTATCAGCACTCTACAGAAGCCTTTGACATCACAGAAGAATCAGGATAGAAACATAAGCCACAGAAGCAACCAGAACTGACAGATAATTCTACAGGATGAATTACAGGACTACCAGGACAACCGAGACAACAGACAATCCAGCTACCAGGAGCAGCAGCACCTTCACAGAGACTAGCTTCTTCAGGAAGACCAATATCAGCAGCACAGACATCAACCACCACATCAATACCAAAGCCAGCACCAGTACCAGAACAAGAACGACGACCACCACCAGAGCCCCAGAGCTTGTCCCCCTTACCATGTTCCCCCCTACCATAGCTAGGAATACTACTTCAACCCACCAAGATTCCAGAAAGCAGAGGAGGAATTCCAGAGGTCTCAGACTCTATCCATGAACCCTCAGGGAGACAGGAGAACCAAGCAGTGGACAGGGGTGAGGGAAATACAATACCTGGGCAATCCTGACTGGAACCCCAACTACAACCCAGGTCTCAGGATCAGACGGAGGAACCAACCACAACAACAGGTACAATAACAACAATAACAGGTGCCACAAGAACAGGCACTCCACTTATCTGGAATCACTCTGTTAAAACACTGACTGAAGATGAAAAAAGTGTGTTGTCCAAAGGACTTACTTTTGTACCAAGCTGCAGGAGTGAGGTTGCTCAGGTACTGATAGACCTTAACATTTTGTGAGGAAGGTCAACTTAAGGGTACAGTTTCATGGCAAAATTAATGACATTGAAAATAAGTCTATTGATGAAACTATAAACAGGCCTAGCAGCTATTGTCCACCACTACATCAAACATTAGCTGATTTCGAAGTGAAATGTGAGATGGATATCAGGAAACTACTTAAAAAACCTCCTAAGAAAAAACTTTATAACTTTACACAGGGAGAAAGAAAAGCATTGTTTGAGCTAGGCAATGCTAAATCCAGGCGTGTAATGAAGGCAGACAAGGGAGGAGGTATACTTGTGACTGATATCACTAGCTACAACCAAAAGATAGAGAACATGCTGGAGATAACAGATTTTATGAGTTATTTACCATGGATGACATAAAAAGAGCATATGATTTATGGAACACTAATCTCACCACATTATGGGAAAAAAAAACTTATTACTGAAAATCTTTATAATTATTTATGGAGCCCATGCCCACATTTACCTTACTTTTTTGGAATACCAGAGCCACACAAGAGCAGAGAAGACCCACCTTATAGACTGGTGGTAGCAAGTGGAGGTTCCCTTACTGAAGCCACAACCATTTACCTTGATTACTTGATGAAACCTTTAGCAGAAAAGAATAAGTTGTACATAAGAGATTCAATGGATTATTTTTGAGGAAAATAAAATACATTACAGTGGAAGCTGACAGTATTTTATTAACTATTGATGTGGAATCCTTGTACACAGTGCTCCCTCACAATTACTGTATAACAGCAGCTATGGAGTATTTTAAGAAACATAATCAAGGTACACAGGTACAACTGCAAAAGTTAAGCAAGCTCATTAATCTTGTACTGGACTTCACTTTCTTTACTTTCAATGGCAAACACTACAAACAAAAAACTGGTATAGCAATGGAGGCTGCCATGGCTCCCAGCATAGCTAACATAGTCCTGGGCAAGTGGGAGGAGGACTTTGTGCTAAACAACACAGACTACATGCAGCATATCACATGCTATTTAAGTTTTATTGACGACATCTTTATTGTGTGGGAAGGTGACACCTTGCAGCTTGGAGATTTTATCACTTACCTCAATTAAACAACACCCTTCCTGAAGTTTACTTCTTTCTATAGCTATACTTCAACCACTTTCTTAGCTATACAGATTTCCAAGGACACCAAACAGAATCACCACTGATCTATTCAGAAAACCAATGAGGGTTAACTTATTACTCCACAGTAAAAGTCTACATCCTACAAAAAACACGTATAATGTAGTGAAGTCCCAGGGCTATAGATTAGCTAGAATTACCACAGAGATGGAACCATTTTTGAGAAACCTGAACAACTTAAAGAATGATTTTCTAGTGAGAGGCTATGAAAGTCAGAAGTTAAAACATATCCTGGAACCCATTATAGAACTGAAAATGACTGAAGCACCTTCACTCAACCTCCCCAGTAGGAGAATGTTAAGAAATTCCACAGAGAATAACAAATGCAAAAATAGCTGCATCCTGACATACACTTTGCATTATCACAGTATCAAAAATGTTATTGAAGAAAACTGGGCCATTGTCACAGGTAACCCTTTTCTGATTAACAACTTAGGTAAAGCCCCATCCTTTGTTTATAGGAAGGCCAGGAACATTAGAAGTTTTGTTAAATTTAAACCTAGACAATATGAGAGAAACACTAAAAGATGTGATGCTAATTGTACATTTTGTATATTTATACAGCAAGGTGGTAGTTTTTATTGCCCTTATTTAAAGAATATCATTAATACCAGTGCAGGTGGTGACTGTAACACTACAAAAGTAATTTACAGGGCACAGTGCAATGAATGTGATGCATTCTATGTGGGCAAGACTGTAAATAAACTTAAGCGTAGGATTTCATGTCATCTGTCTGAAATCTGCTCTGGATGTAAAAATAATGCACTAGCCAAACACCTTTCTCTTCATAAAAGACACACAGGTTTTAAGTTCCAGATCCTGGATCGCATTGACATGTGTGATCTTGAAGGAGACATCCCAAATATTCTGGAGAAACATGAACTTATGTGGCAATTAAAGCTGAACTATTTTAGGAAGCCTGGGCTAAACTACTGCTGTTCAATTAAAAGTGTACTGGAACTTAGAAAATTGCCACATTTTTTACATGACTAATTTTATTTTATTTTATGCTACCAGTTGGTTGTAAATACCATGCTAAATCAGTTTTAATTTAAGTACATATTTTGTTTCCATCATCATACATTTTTTCTTATTTTTTCTTTTTCTTGTTCTTTTTTTTCCCACTTTATTCAGAATGATGTGTAATAACAATACTAATTATACTATAATAATTTTATAGATATTTTATAGATAGTTTTAGGGTTCGTGTACACAGGCCTGAAGACGTCTAGAAGGACAAAAGCGATCTTTGTTAACAATAAGTTATGAAAATAGAATATGATTTTTACATGCAAATTGTATATGTATATATCTATATATATTTTTTGATTGCCAAATGGACTAAGGCTGATATATTTCCAGTCATGTAGTATATTGTCCTGGATAAAATCACAGACTTAATAATCTACTTAATAATCTGGTTAAATAAGAGGTACCACATCATTATAAATTGTATTTAAAGTACATAAGGGTTATATTATTATGACAGCTACTAAGTAGGGCAGGACCAGCTCGAATGTCACACTGATCGGGGAAGGGATGTGACTTTAACGTGTACCAATAACACTTTGTCTTACAGCACAATAAATCACTCCCTTACCTGATAGAAAGTATATATATATAATTAGAAAGCTTGTGAAGCAACTATTACTCTGTTATTTTTGTTTTACTTGGATTGCTTGTCTGTGTACTTAATAAAGGATTTTCGACTAGAAACAGACTGCCTGCCTTGCTTGAATTACTTTGGAATACTTAGTAATTCTGTACAATATTTCAAATTATATATTTTTTTGAGTTAAGATGAGTTTTTTTGAGTTAAGATGAGTTTAAGTTTGCTACTTCTACTACTATTGTCTGATCTGATTAATATACAGTGATTAACTAGAGATATATGGACTGAAAATCTTCCACACAGAGAAGTTTCATACACTGTTTTGTTTTTGGACCCACTGATTATGACAGAAACCAATGTGTTTGGGCTTTAGGTGATGAAAGATCCCAGAGTGGATGATAGCATGATTGCAGCTGTAATACAGAGTGGTTATGGATGTGGATGGAGGCAGATTCTAAATTTATTTGATGATCTGGATGTAACAGATCCCAGATTTGATAGGAGTATAAATGCTGGCATTTCTCAGAATGATTGTTATGGATGGTGACAGACCTTAGAGTAGCTGTGGAATGGGATGGTGACAAATCCTAGACTGGCTGTATGGCTGGTGATAAATCTTAGACTGGCTGGGACTGTGGCTGGTGACAAATACCAGAGTGGCTGTGAGCATGGCTGGTGACAGATCCCAGACTGGTTGGGAGTATGGCTGGTGACAGATCCCAGACTTATTGGGAGTATGTCTGGTGACAGATCCCAGATTGGCTGGGAGCATGGCTAATGACAAATCCCAGACTGGCCGGGAGTATTGCTGGTGACAGATCCCAGACTGGTTGGGAGTATGGCTGGTAACAGATCCCAGTCTTTCTGGGAGTATGTCTGGTGACAGATCCCAGACTGGCTGGGAGTATGACTGGTGACAGATCCCAGACTGGCTGGGAGTATGGCTGGTGACAGATCCCAGACTTACTGGGAGTATGTCTGGTGACAGATCCCAGATTGGCTGGGAGCATGGCTAGTGACAGATCCCAGACTCGCTGGGAGTGTGGCTGATGACAAATCCCAGACTGCTTGACTCAACATAATGGCTATTTCCAAACTGTTCATATAAGTAGACAGGTACCAAGATGAAATGTTTAAGGAAAGAATTTGATATATTAGTTTCTAAATGTCTCAGGGGAGATGTAAGTTAATGGGGAAAGTACCAAATAACACAGCATACCAGGCAAAGGTGTAACACTGACCATATAACAAAAACACCCAAAAAAATGCACGAGGAGGACACCAAGTTAAAAGTTTTTTAGCATAGTCAAGGTTTAATATTTGCTATTCGTCAAACAGACTTCTTCAGAAACAAGACACCAAAACATACCTTACACATTTAAATAGTCATACTATTAACACTAACCAATCACATAGCTCAATTATTTAACTACTAAAATACTTAAATGAGAAAGTGTATATTATATTCCAGAAACAGGTTTATGGAATTAATGATGTAACATGTATCTATACATTTCTATTTATATATATCTATATCTATCCTAACATGTCTTGTTAATTAATAATAAAACAAGCACAAATCACTCAGGACAACATTGCTTTCTCTGTTGACTCACATGTGCAGTGATAAATGAATATATTCAGAATTTGAACATTTGGGGGCATTTTTGTTGCCCCATACAAAAAGTAACCGATGGATGCCTCACTGTGCTATGATGAAAATCTCTAGATTCTGAAAGAAACTATGGAGCCACAAAAAAATGCATTCATTACAGCTCAAGATCTGTTTGTATACAGATCAGACAACTGGCACCTTCTTTCCATGAACATGTGGTAATGAATGGTACCATGAGCAAGACAATGCAGTTCATGGGCAATCAATAAACTTTGTACCCTGCTGCCTAGCTTTGTATTATGGAAGATATTTTTTGACAAACATGTTACTTTGTTTAGATTGCTAGTAAGTACCCTGGCCAGCTGTAACCTCCAAACCCATACAAGGTTGCACATGGACCTTGATTTACTTAAATGCATTAGATTAAAATAATACAGATTATTAGATACATATCTGGATTTGTATTAATCATGAACGCAAACATATGCATAAAAAGTGTTTTTATGGGGGGGGGGGGCTCCTCCTTGCTTCATGCACTAGCCCCGTGAGCTGCTTTTTGAGTAACATTTCTGCTGTTCTCAAAATGGCAAGAAGACCTATCATAAGGGAAAATCAATTTGTTCTCCATTTGACTGAGGTCTAGGACAAACTGTTTTGAAAACAGTCTGAAAAGTAGAGTAAGCTGACTTTTTAAAAATTGAAATCATAACTCCAGGGAACTTGAGATGTGCACAATACCATATGTGGAATTCCAAAGCCACGTAAATTTTGAAATGAGAAAGCCATTATTTTAAAATTAAAAAAATAAATAAAATACCATTTCTTTTTTTTTCCCACGGGTTGGTTGCAAACCAGCATACAGCACACCAAGAAGCCACTGCAGGGGGGCAAGCCCTGTTACACCTCTCTCACTCCTATATCTCCAAATATAGCAACCCAGGGTTCACACAACACACCAGAGTCTGAACTGGAAATCCTTTTATCACAGAGCACATACTCAGGTGTTCAAACCAATGATAATGTCTTTAGGTAACTTTCAAATGTTCTGCCACAGCAAGCTATCTGAGATAAAGATGAAAGTTCAGAATCTGAGACAAGTCCTGATGCTATAAGAGGTAACTAGATCCTCACCAGACTCACCCACCTAGAGGTGTTGGAAGAGACTCAGAAGGATTTAACCACCTGTCTAGCCCTCTTTCTTCTACAGGTTATATTCCAGTAAAAATGATTAGTTATGGCCTTGAAGCTCATTTATCTTGAAGTTGAGTTGCTAGAATAACACAAAGATTTCAGCTATGGTAGTGGGTAGATAAATGACTGATCTGTTTTTACTTATATAGCGCATGACTACCTCAAAAGCTTCTCTTTAAAATAAGTACAAAGCTGAAATCCTTTCAAGACTTTTTTTCAAAAATTCTATTTAGGTGCACCAGACATTTGACAATTGTACATCAGTTTGAGAGAGAGAGAGAGCATCTCTCTCTCTTGCTCTGTCTTTTTCTCTCTCTCTCTCGCTCTGTCCTTGGTGGGTGGGGGTAAGTCTTATGTACAGCCCACCTAAGACCACCTAATATGTTTGGCTTTACCTATAGTCAACATCTGTTTATACGATACAGTTTGGTTGACCAAACAGATGGTTATCAGATGATTAAGATCACATAGTCTGTTTATTTATTTATTTATTTGCATTTGTAGATCCGATAGTGTCCAACTGGGCTAGCAGCCTGTTTTCAGCGGAGACCTGGGGAGAACAGCTCCAGTACAGTAAAACAAATATAGTTTAAAAAAAAAACAAAATGATCATGAAACAAGTAATTAACAATGCAATTAATACAATTACTAAGGAGAAACAATAGATGTAAAGAATGTAAGATATACTAATACAGAGATATTGATAACTGGAAAATATAATATATCCTGTGGCTGGATAATACGCCCTTTCCCTGTATTCTGCAATCTCTCATCCAAATCGTACAGCCACTTTGCTTCTCAGTCTTTTATAACTTATTGGTCCTCCTCCTCCTCATACTGCATTAATTTACTAAACTCTTCCTCTTTCTCTCACACCCCATCACTAACTACAATCCCTCCTATCTCCATTTATCTTCCAGCTCATTTCCATAATTTATCCTTTCATATGTCTCTCATCATCAGTTTTTGCTATGTTACTACTTGTCTGTCTGTAAATTATTACTAACCTCCAAAATACCCCATTTTGATCTTTTCCCTGGAGCTATCATGCTATAAATACATTCACTATTATTTTATTTTATTTTCTATTCAATAATTAAGCAATAGACATTAATTACTCTCATACTACCGTTCATGTAAGAAACATTTAAAAATCATGTAAATAAACTCATGTACAGATGATTTATCCTGCAATTATAATTGTGCATCATGTGTAACTTAAATGCAGAGCTTTTCTCTTTGGGCGTTCACTGAAAACGGGTTTTACCCATTATCCAGCTAGACTTTTCATGATGAACAAAGACAAATAAAATAAATAGACAAATAAACCATATATGTAATTAGTATGTGGTGTGGTAGAGCAGCCCCCTGTAAAGGTATGTTTTTTGTTTTGTTTGCATGCACCAAGAAAATCCTTCAGCACATGCGTAATGATGTGTTGATGTTTGCAGTATAGCTCTTAGTGCCATTGACATTTGGGTCTTTTAAACTTATTGTGTGTGTAGAGATTAGAAGGGTGCGAGTTTGTATGTCAGAGTGCATGATGATTAAGTTTAGGCATAGATAATGGGATAGGGTAAGAGCATTTTGGTTGTGTGTGAATTTTAAGGAAGTTAGCTGAGACTTGTCATGTGTGTTGTATGGTTCTGTGCCTGAGATGTATGTAGTGGTAATGATATGGGAAGGTTTTTTTAAAGTCGTGTTTAGGGCTGGGATTAGGGGCATGGTCAGGGAAAGAGTTAGCAGCTACAAGTACGGTAGAATTGAGAGGGTGAACCTGTCCTGTATTAATCTGCATGCTGTCTGTTGTACAAAGCTTTAAAATACAGGAGTAAATTAAATAAGTTCGTACTTTCATTAATTTTAGAACATCTACCTTATGCAGTTCACATTCAAGGGAGAGGAAGCCTATCCCACTACTTAGCGAGTACAAAGCAGAGAAATTAATTTTGTAAAGGACACGCACACACACAAAGTTCACACATGACATGCAGAGTTATCGAATGTTTGTAACACCACATACTCACCTATTACATATTTATGAGGATTAGGAATAAACTGGAGTATCTGACAAAAACATCACACATATGTTGAGGGGAGTGTGTCTTTAGGGTAATTGTGTGTGCAGAAGCTAGATGGTGGTAGTTTTTATGCAGGAATGCATGAGGATTAAGGATAGGGGTAGGGATAGGTGAGGGGATAGGGTAAGAGCATTCTGTGTGTGTGTGCGCGAATTGTAAGGTTAAAGTAGGAGTTAAATTAGTTGATATTTTTCATGTTTGTGCATGTGTGTGTGTGTGTGTGTGTGTGTGTGTGTGTGTGTGTGTGTGTGTGTGTGTGTGTGTGTTGTGTGTGTTGTATTGTTCTGTGTCTGAGATGTTGCATGTAGTGGTAGTGCTATGGGAAGTTTTTCTCTAAAGTCAGGTTTAGGGCTCATATTGCTTTTCAATGAATTAAAATCATTAGATGTAATCAAATTGTTTCAGGGTAAGCCTTTGTTGTTTTAATCATTTATATTGGATAATTAGTGAAATCCATTAATTTTGATTCTTTTTTTTTTTTTTGCCGTATCCATTTGAGCTTATATCTTCTTCAGTGAAGGACCTTCGCATTCAGAATGAGAAGTAGATTTTCATAAAATGATTTTGATCATTGACCAGAGGGATGACCTTGGCGAGACCCGAAAGCTTATTGGGCAGCTTTCGCAACTTGTGGATTTACTGACACCTATCAGTACTAAACTGGTTACAGTTCTAAGTTCTGCTCTTCTGGGTAATCAGGAAGCGTTATGTGATGGCAAACACTTGGTTGGAGCAGTTGGAACTGTTTCTGGCAAGAGTGACGACAAAGGATTCACTACAGCTAAGGAAAAAGACTCGTTTAATATTTTAGACACTCCTCACTTATTCTCTTCTAAAGAGAATGGCGCTAGCAGGATTGATGCAAACGGCAGTAATGGCACTGGCGGAAATGTTTCCAGTTCAAGAAATAAAGGTGACTTTAATCATTTAAAAGTGGCATATGGGACTCAACAGAGAAGACATTTCTCTGAGTGGCTTAATACTAATTTTAACATTAATTTTGAGTCGGGTGCAAATAATAGTGTCACTAATGTTCAAGCAAACAATGACACATACAGAAATAACATTAATAAACTAGCCAACTTGTTGGGGAAGTTTAAGGCTCTCAAAATTGATAATGAGTACCTAGGGGAGTGTTTGAGAAGGGGAATTGTCCCCAAAGGTTTGAGAGTGTTTAAATTCCCCAACAGCATTGATAATAGTTCTGTTTTTTTGTGGAGATTTCTAATAGATGTGGGCTTGATGTGGTCAACATTGTTATTAGATGTAATGAAACTAGAATGGATGAAATCGCTACTGTTATAGAACATTTAAACAACTGTATTACAAATGATTTGTTACATACTGTTGAAGCAGAGAGAAATAAATATTTTGCTATGATAGATAAGATAGATGAATCATGTTCAGTTAACATTAACAGGAAGATTAAAAAACTGAACAGGGACATTTTGGAGCATAAAGAAAGGCAATGCTATCCTGCACCTAGGAAAAATAGTAAAAATATTAAGAGTTGGGAGAGGAATGAAGTAAATGTTGAGTGTTTAGATATTGCTGATGAAAAAGAGGTGGGTGATGCCACCAGTCAATTAGTCAAAATGTTCATCAGACAACTTAATTTGGAAGTTATGTTTCAGGGACAAACCAAAACAGATACACACTTAAAACGTAAAAGTGAATATAATCCACCTATACACCCCCAATTGAAGAATTTTGAGGTTATAGTGGAGAATGAATTAAGAAAGGTTGTAGGTAAATCTAAAAGATACAACCTAAATGAAAATGAGAGAAATATTTTAAGTGAACTACAGGAAAACTCACAGATCAGGGTTATGAAACCTGATAAGGGAGGGGGTACGGTACTTATGGACGAGGTCATTTATGAAGGGAAGATGAATTAAATTTTGGGAGACCACTTTACCTACATTAGGGTTTCTAAGAACGGGATCTATGTGGCATATAAGAAAGTAGAGGTAGCCCTAAATGATATGTTGTTGGAAGGGCTAATTAATATAGACAACTTTAGATTTTTACATGTTTCTCAATCTAGGATACCTACTGTGTTTGGGATTCCCAAGGTCCATAAAAAACAGTTAAATCCCCCTCTTAGACCCATAGTGTTGGCTGAGGGCTCAAAAGCTATGCAAAATTCTTAGATGTAAAATTGAAAAAACTTTGGAATATGGAGAAAGCTATCCTGAAGGATTTGTGGGAATTCCTTCAAGGTATAGATATGAACATGATTTATGACAACATAATTTTCGTAACAGTGGATATTAAAGATCTATTCACCATTATTCCTCAGGAAGAGGGGTTAGCTTGGCTTGAAGCTGCTTTGGTGGATAAAACTAGAATTTCTAGTGATGACTTGCAGTTTATTTTAAATCTGATGTACATGGTTTTGAAAAATAATTTCATTTATTACGGTGGTGAATATTTTCACCAGATAAGGGGGGTAGCCATGGGCGCTAATTGTGCACGAAGCTATGCTAACACCATTTTAGCCTGGTGGGAGAAACAATGCATCTTTAATTCTAGATTCTGTGATTGTTGGATTTTATACAGGCACTTTTTGGATGATATTTGTATTTTTTAGAATGATTCCAAGGAAAAACTAGAAGAATTTTTAGAGTATCTTAATACCACCACATCTTTTTTACATTTTACTAGTAATGTCTCCTTTGATAAGGTTGACTTTTTGGATGTGAGTATTATTAAAATTACTGGTGGTATTAAGTCAAAAGTCTTCTAAAAAGAGACATTCTCCAATTCATATCTTCATTTTGAGAGTGCCCACCCTTTTTCACAGAGAAAAAGTATTTTCAAAGGGCAATTGGTTAGGGCTAGTAGGCTCACCTCCCTAGATGATGACTTTGATGAAGAATGTCTTTTTCTAGAAAGGGGTTACCCAGATGAATTATTGAATGATACCATTTTATACATTAAAAGTCAAAGGGCATCAAGATTTAGGCCCTTGTTGAGTAAAAGTATCGAGTCAAACTCTAACAATGTTAATATTAAGGATGAGAAGTTTCTTAGGGTATTCACCTTGGAATCTAATAGTGATTCCCATCAGGTAATAGAGTCGATTAAAAAGGAATGGAACAGGTTCACCTCTCTCACTGATTTAAAGGACATGCAACACAAGCCTTTAAATATTGTTTGTAAAAAAACAAACTAATTTAAAGGAATTAATGGAAAAAAGGAAGCCTATTCAACAGGCCAGGAGGCCGGGTACCTACAAATGTGGAGCATGTGCACAGTGTATACACATAATAAATACTGCCAAGGTGTGTATCAAAAGTAGGAATAAATATGTTCATAGTACATGTCATAGTAATTGTAACTCCAGTGGGTTGGTATATCTGATATCCTGTGAGGCATGTTGTGCCTTTTATATAGGGAAGACTGAAAGACGCCTGAAAAGGCGGATCTATGAACATTTTTTATGATATAAGTAAAAATAATGATAAGAATGTCCTGTATAAACATACACAGGAGTGTGCCAAAGCAACTTTTTTGTTTTTTGTACTGGCGGTTGTTCCCAAAGACACTGGGGGGGTTTATGGGAAACCCATCTTGAATATAGGGAGCTATATTGGCAGGAATTTTTGGATGCAGGAAGGCACCCTGGTCTGAATGAAAGTATTTCACTTGCACCATTATTAAAACTAAGAGCAGCCAAATTATAAAGGTTTTTTTTCCCTGTCATCAGCCACTAGAGGGTAGCATTGCATATGTTTTTACATATTTATTCTTTTAACTGTGTTAAAAGGTGAATTTTTTACAATACTTTATCACGCATGTCTCCACACAGAAGACGCTCTAGATGAGAATCGAACAGGACAACGTCTTAATGTGAGGCGGTAGCATTGTCTCCTCACAGTAAGACATTGTCCTGTTCGATTCTCAGCTAGAGCGTCTTTTGTGTGGAGACATGCGTGTTTTTTATATTATGTTTTTAAGTTGCATTTGTACTTGCATATTTATTCCATTAATTGATGCAAAGGTTTTATTGGTTAATTAGTTAATTATTTAATGTGAGGAGTTATATAAGCATGCTAAAGTTTATATCTGTATTAGACACAGTATTTAGAACACATGTAGTGCCTGTTTACTGCATTTCCTGTGTTGCACTTAATTTAAAATCGTTTTTTCTCTTAAAACTGCATTTTACCTGTCTTTGGCCTAGCACTCAAGTGTGGGGTCATTTATTGCACTGTTGTGATTATTTTGCTACTTGTGTATCTCTGCTACCTTTAAACTAAAACAAAAAAGAAAAAAAAAATCTTGCTTTTTTCCTACTTTCTGAAATTTAAGAAAGTTCAGTTACAGATTTGCTGTTCTGAACTGTTTGTAAGTTTCTTGGAGGCCAGTGTTTGCTTGGACTAAAGGGAAGTCTCTGTGTTCACCAGTGGCAGTGGTTAACACTGAACAGCCTGCCTGTCCCTGTAGGAGTGGTTACTGCCTAGAAGCTGTAGTTTTATTGGCCATTTTGGGTAAATTCTTAACTCCTTGATCTCTATCTCTTAAAACCCTGCAACTCTCTTTTAGTGCAGTCTTACGCACAGAGCAGCGTCGGGCAGCGCCGCTTAAAGAAACTTAAACTATTCCCTGCTCCACAAAGTCTACTCTTCACTTTTTCCCTTAGAACTGCTCTAAATCTCAAATTAAGCACTCTATTCTCATTCTAAAGCCCTGCACTTGCTCGTATAAGTAATCTCATAGGTAAACACAAACTAAAGCACTACATCCTCTTATACTCCTTCAAAGCACTTGCTCCCTATTGGTTCTTTCTGATCAGTCAATAAGTAGTTCCCTATATTATTCAAGCATGTCCAAAGGTCAGTTTTGAGTTTACTCTCCAGTCCAGCTGGTGAATCTGGGAATCTTGAGGCAATGTTACAACTGTCTTATGTATACAGACCACCCTCTCCTCCTCCCAGCAAGCTCAAATATATGTGAGAGATGCAACTATATAGCCAAACTGGAGGCTAAGCTCTCTCAACCCAGTACTGGCACAGCCTGCCAGGAGGAGAAGGTAATCACACACACCACAAATCCAGTCTCACATAGACCTATCGCATCAGCAAACCAAACACATAAACACACAAAAACATACTCAGAGGCTCTAAATAAAAAGCTGCCTAAGCAGCAGAGACGTCCAAAGCAGATATCCAAGCAACACCTACCACGAAACAATATCCACATAGCTCATAGCTCACAAAGTCAGTGTGCCACACAGTCACAGCCCTTAAGGCAACAACACACCAAATACACTTGTAATAGGTGACTCTATTGTCAGACAAACTGACGTCCCACTCACCAGGCTGAACAAGGAGAAGGTCACTGTAAGCTGCCTGTTGGGTGCCAGGATCCGCCACATAACACAAGCACTCGGGTCACTCCAAAGCAAGTACAAGTATGACTCCATCATTGTCCATGCTGGTGTGAATGACCTGAGATGTACCTCCCTGGACTATATGAAAAAAGACGTACAGGAGCTCTTTGATCATGTAGCCCAGGCTGGTTTGACCCTGACCTTGAGTAGCATCTTACCCTCACCAAGAATGATGCCACAGTATAAATACAAAATGATCAATTTTAACAATTGGCTAAAGTATTGGTGTCATTCAAAGGGGATCCAGTATCTGTCAGCCTGGGATGACATGCTCGACAAGCCACGTTGCTTCGCTAGGGATGACTTGCACCTGTCCACCCCTGGGTTTTCGAATACTGGCTAAGGCTCTTGCCTCCCCCATAGTGCCTTTTTTATGCAAGGCTCAAAAGACAAACCCACCCCCATAGACAACACAAAGAAAAAAAAACTAAGGGTAATGCTGCTCAATGCCAGAAGTCTAAACCTCAAGATGAACACACTCAAGACTCTCCTCAATATGGAGAATATCAATATCTGTGCAGTAACAGAAACCTGGTTCAAGGCTCCCAAGAGCACCCCAGCACTACCAGGCTATACTTCATACCATGCTTTCCGGCCCCAAAACTCGGACCGAACCACAAAAGGAGGGGGAGTATCCATACTTATCAAAGATACCCACACCTCCAGGCTAGTGGCACTGCACGAAGCTTCGGAGACCATCCATGTGCAACTAACAATGGGCAAAACTGCCTTTTAGTTTGTAGGCTGCTACAGACCACCCTCCCAAACACAGGAACCTCACTCAGCTTCCTGAGAACACTGGAGAATATGAAGGTCTCTCCAAACACTATTATATTGGGTGACTTCAACTACCCAAACATCGATTGGTAAAACTACTCAAGCCCAAACACCCTCGCCCAACGGTTCCTAGAATTTATAAACTCAAATGCTATGGAACAACTGGTCACCACTCCCACCAGAGGGGAAACATACTGGATCTGGTCATCACCAACATGGGGTCTCTATGTTCCACACCAGAGGTAAACCCCTCATTGGTAAGATCAGACCATAAACAAATCTCACTGGACATCCATATTCCATCCCCACCCCTAGCCAAGGAAACCACGGTGAAGAACTTCTCAAAAGCAAACTTCACAATTCTCAAAACTGAGGTGGAATCCTTCAAAGCCCCCGGGCCAGTGGACAATATGGCCCAAAATGCAGAATCCTTTACAAAAGCATTCTATGGACACCTACAGGAATGCATGGAGTATGCTATCCCAAATAAAACCAAGACTCACTCCTCCAAAGGCAGGAGACCTGTCTGGTGGACCCCGACCATAAATAAGCTATACATCAGAAGGAGAAAGTTACTACATGACAGAGCAAAATCCCAAAAAGGGAAGGCGTTACTGATCAGCACTAGCAAGAAATAACAATCCCTCATAAAATCTTCTAAGGCCAACTTTGAAAGAAAAATTGCACAAGACACTAAAGATAATCACAAGGCCTTCTTTAGTTATGTCAGACACCTGGGAGGCAACTCCCAGATATGCTCTGAGTTAGTGCAAAATGACAAAAAAATTCACTGAATCCACAGACATTGCCAACATCCTGGCAGAAAGGTTCAGTGCAAACTACTCCCCCCCTTCCCCCCCAAAAGAGCAAATGTCTCTCCCAACAGAGTGTAGCCTTCCTGAGATCACAGATGCACAGGTGAGAGCTTCCCTCTCCAAAGCTAAAAACACAGCATCAATGGGACCAGACGGTGTCCCGGACTGTGTCTTACACGAGCTCCAAGAAGAACTAAACCCTCATATAAAGTCACTGTTCAATCTCAGCCTTACTACAGGATATGTTCCCAAGGAATGGCGTACAGCAACAGTGGTCCCACTCCACAAAGGTGGTGCCACAACAGACCCCGGAAACTATCGCCCTATAAGACTGACTAGTCTGGTCTGCAAAGCTATGGAATGTATCATCATGGAAATCATAAACAAAGACATTGGGAACCTCCAGACACTAGATCCTACCCAATTCTGCTTCACTAAGGGCAGATCTTGCCTCTTGAACCTGATCGACTTCTTTAAAACAGTTACCAAAGCCATAGATGAATGGAAGATAGTCCACACAGCCTACCTGGAACTCGCAAAGGCCTTTGACACAATACCCCACTCGGGCATCAAAAATAAGCTCACCAGCTTAAATATCAAACCCTATGTCACAAGATGGGTTGCAAACTGGCTCAGGGATAGAACCCACATGGTCAGAATAGCAGGTGCCATGTCAGACTCTAAACCAGTTACAAGTGGTGTCCCACAAGACTCAGTCCTGAGACCTCTCTTGTTCAGTATATATTTCTCCGAGGTACAGGCTAACATGGGTGGACTATGGCTGACCAAGTTCACAGATGACTGCAAACTGGGTGCTATAATCGACTCTCTGACTGACACAAGCATCCTCCAAAAGGGTATCACAGAGACAGATAACTGGTGCCAGAGCCATGGCCTAAAGCTAAATGCCAAAAAGCGCATAGTCATCCCCTTTGGAAAAAAACAAAGTGCCAACAAATTACCACATAGGTGGTAATCCATTAAGTATGGAAGAAGTAATTAGGGACTTGGGGACCAAAGTAGATAGCAATCTCTCCTTTGACAATCACGTTGCCAAAGTGATTAGAAAGACCTTCTATATAGCCCACCTTCTCATGAAAGGGTTCACATCTAGATCAAGAGAGGTCATTGTGCCCCTCTACTCATCACTTATCAGGCCCATAATTGAGTACAATGCCCCGTTTGGGATGTACCTTACCCGACACCTTCAGCAACTGGAAAGACCCCAAAAGTATCTCACCAAGAGGATCAAGGGGCTCAAACAGATGCCCTATGCAGTTCGGCTAAAGAAACTCCAGCTCTACTCAGTTGCATACCGCCTACTTAGAGGCGATCTGTGTCTGACGTATAAAGCCATGTCCAACCCAGAATTAATGGACATGCTTCACCTCAGGAAATCTAAATCCCTTAGAGCGAAACGCTCCAGGGACCTGAACCTCAGCACAGAAATAAATAGGACATGCTGGAGGGACAGATTCATATCCCAGAGGCTCCCCTCACTCTGGAACAAAATCCCAATCCATGTCAGGCAGAGCCCCTCACTGACCCTCTTCAAGAGAAATCTTGACGAATGGATGGGAGATCGTAAGTTTACCCCTGGGATCTCTTTTGTGTCGCTTCTTGACAGAGGTACAGTAAGCAAACCTTAAAAGGGCTACCTTCAGTGACCTACTATACAGAGGCACAGTCAACTAATCTAAAAGGGTGGCATAAGCCAAACATACTCTGGCTAGGCTTATAAATGCCCTAGGGCAGATAGCCTAGTATCAGTCTATGAACCTATGAACCTATGTGTATTTTTGTGGATTGTGTTATCTGATGAAGTCTGAGGATGATCAGATGATGATTGTCAGCGTTAATAAAACTTTGTGGATTACTACTTTGTGGTTGGCGACTGCTTTTTCCAAACTCCTGGTTTGGTTATAAAATGATTTAAGTGTTTGATTTACTGGAGAGAACTAAATTATATACCTAGATCAAAAGAGCATTAGAAGATAGCTGGATGGTAATATCTTCATAGTATCCACCTTAGGCTATATAAAATATTTTAGGAAATTACAACAATAGAAGATGTTTGACATGGATAGACATGATGATTTTTGTGCTCTAATAAGAATAGCTGATCGATCCCTTTGGTTCAGTAATATCAAAAATGGTTTACTATCAAAATATTAAAAGCACTTACCATGACAGTCAGAAAGTCGAACAGAGAGGTGCAAAGAGGCAAAACTGTGAACACAAATCCTGCCAACCATGAAACGTCGATAAGTAGCTTGTGTTCCTAGTTTTAAGCATCGGTGTTCTGAAGTGGATTGCACTACAGTGGGGATCAAAAAAATTACCCTTTTTCTCACTGTAGTGTGATCTTGAAGTAAGAATATATAAGTAGCAGGGGGTGGGCACAGTGGGGCTTGTCCAGCTGTAAAACAGTTAAAATTTGTATGCATGATAGTTGATGCTTTTTTGGGATGGTGAGCAGTCCAGTCACTGTTGAATGTTGATTCTTTCCTTCCAAATGAATCAACATTCTGAGCAGTCAGCTTGACAGTTTTACTTTGTTTCAGTTCGGAGATGTGAACAGTAAGTGATTTTAATATTTTGATAGTAAACCATCAAAAATACAATATTACTTAAGTTATACCAAATTAGAAGATCTGGATAGGTGGTGCTCTCACTCTGATCCATGTGGATCACAAAATTTGTACGCATATGCCAAGTAAGTGTTTTGTTTCTCATCTGAAAATCTGTGGAAGACCAATACAATGAGAAGAAGCCAAGAGTTTCAAAGGTCTATTCCAACTCTGAACCCCGACCCACCCATCCATCCACACAAACACCCATACACCCACACCCCCTCCACTCACACACAAATATACATCTGAATCAAAGTGCAGAAAGATTTCATATGATGTCTAATGTGATACTGAGTTCCTTTCTAGCTTTAAAAAGAGTAAGAATTGCAAGTATACCTGAAGGATTTATTGCATTTTGACAACAAATGTTGTAGTTGTCCTTAAGTAAAAGGGATTCCAATAAGCAGCAGGGTCTTTCTGAAATAACTACCATACAAAGTCCAGGTAAATGCATTGAGTGACTATAATTTTATCTTACTTTCTATACTGCTCAATACTTCCTAAATGCAACTGTTTGGCAAAGATCCAATCACATTTTTTTTTTACAAAAGGCTTCTGAAGAAAAATACTGTAGCAGTTGTTGATTCTTATTTAAAATGCTCACTTTCTAAGGCTCATTTAAAGTAAAATCTGATTGATTTTGGACTTAAGTCAGCTCAATGTTGTATCTACATCCTCTCCTGCTTGGCCTACATGTGAGGAATTGAATGCATGTCCCTGTTTTTTAAAAGTTTATTTGCAGTAATGACTGAAAGCACATGGAAGTCATCAAAATCCATTTAATAACTCGAGTCATATCTGAGCCTTATTACCTCTTGAATGGTCTTTCTTTAAGGACCATGTTAAGCAGCTATGAGAATGGGAGGCAGTGGGATAAAGAATATGTGAGTTCCTGAAGCTTTAAGCTGAAAACATTTATATTCATTCTAAAAGTTTCGACATACTGGGAGAGAGCATATGTTCTACATTTAGTCAGGTTGGGATATATGTTGTGGCATCTGATCCACGGGTAGCTCTCTAGTGGACATGAATAGTGCTTACATGATGCCTGCATGTTATAGAGGGTTATGAGCAGACAGGCAGGTGGTTGTCTGAAGAAGGCGGGTTATTTGAACCTGCCGAAAGCGCTTACCATTACCGGGATTTTATAACTTTTTTATCATTTGTGGAGTAATAAAGCTGTGTTCTCAGCTCTCTTATTGTGTGCAGTCCGTTCTTCCAACAGTTTTCAATTTTTTAACTAAGTGCTCAACAAAATACACAAAAAACGAATGTACAGGCGTCGTACATCCTATATGCACAGGTCACATGAATTATTGTAAGCAGACCTGAAAACCAATGTAGACGGTTCCAGATGTGCGAATATTATAGCACATTTTACCTATATATAACTTGTGTGGACAGAGCATACTGCAATGTCATAGCCAACACATGAGGGTCATAACCTAGCACAGAAAGTTTCAGAGGCACATGGCAATATGTTGAAGATTAATGCAAAGTATTATACTAACTATATTTTGTTCTGGCAGGGGTTATACACTTGGTTTAATGGATATATTTAAAACTACCTTTGAAGTTAAAAATGCACTTTTTTCAGTGATTATCACTTCATTGGAAATATCCTTTCCAAAGATCCATAGACCTTTGAACTTATAACAGTAAGTTGATAATATCTCCTATATTGGTTTGTGGCAGTCTTCCCTTTCCGAAAAAAATGGCAATTTTCAATATCTAGTGAAAATTTTTTTGTATTTTGCTATAGGCAGAATTTGAATAGCAGATGTTTATGAATATGACATGAAATCAATTATCCCGTTATTCCTCGCTTACTTTTCTAAGTCTGCTACCTTCTCCTTTCTTTTAATCGTCATATTAGCATAATGCAGTGTTTTTTATTTTTCTGTTCAAACATATTAATTTACTTTTTGCTTAAGCATTAATGTTCCTATCAATGTCCTCATTCATTCACTCCTTCACTATTTCATAGTTTCATTTTCTGATACTGTTTTTATCTGATTCAGGATTTCCATGGCCCCGGGGCTTAATATGCCATTCAACAAGCATATAACAGAAGAAACTGTCATAGACGGAATGAAAGCCCATTACAGGATATACACCTCCAACAACACACACACACACACACACACACACACACACACACACACACACACACACACGTACAACATGGACAAGCATAACCTACACACAATCATTCCATCCACAGACTGAAGCAGTGTGATATATTCACTGCCTTTACTCACCAGCTGCCTACTCAAATAACAATACATCAAAGTATGCTTTTTAGATTAGGCTTTAGACTTTTTTGCCCTGCTTTACTTTCTCTTTGAAAATTAGCAGATTACAAAAATTATACTCTGTAGGAGAACTTGTGTTCTACAACAGGGGATTAATAAACCAGAAGAGCATGGTTTCAAGTCCATGGCTTCACAGCAGTAGAGTAAGGTGCTGTGAAGGAAGAGTCAAAACATGGCCACCATGACTGTTAGTGAGTGTCAGTTAAAAATACATTAAATTGAAAAAAAAGGAATACTACAACTGCCATAGCAGTTACAAGACACTACTGCTTTTAGAAATAAATGTTTAGTGCCCTTGAGAAAATAAATAAAAACAAACCTAATGCAGTTAACTTCATTTATAGGATGTGTGTGTGTATGTGTGTGTGTGTGTTTGTGCACATTTGAGTGTGAGTAAGAGAGAGAGAGAGAGAAAGTGAGTGTTTGCCCATACTTCTTAACTTCTTTCCTCAAAGCAAACAATATTGGGAGGATACATGCCAAAAATCAGGGATTATTTTTTTTAATTTTGCACTAGTTCACTTACAAAGATAATAGTGAAAGAGATTTTGCATCAAGATACTTTTTACTGAATAATAAGAAAATGAAACTATAATGACTGAGTTTATTGACTAACTGTCATCTTCATAATTTACTAGAAAATAAGACATTTTTAAGGGACATGTCAAACACTGAGACAAAATCAGGGACATTCTAAAAAATTATGGACAGTTAAGAGGTATGTGGAATTGTGGGAAGGGAAGATGGTACATCATTTTGCAGTGTATGCAATTTTTCCTTCATTTGATCATAAAGAGATATCTTCTGAGGTGTAGACAGTAATGAAAGTGGTTGCAATTACTGAGCACAGTTGTGTGTGTATGTGTATGTGTGTGCGCGTGTGTGTTGGTGAGAGAGTCTGTCTGTTCCTCTGCAGGGGTGTGTGTATGTGTGTACAAATTAAATGCGTACATAGTGTTTATAAACATTTCAAATGTAAACAATGTCCTCCATCAGCAATTACATATCTTTCAACAACTATGAAACATTAGGCAGGGAACTATTTTACATCAAAAATATTAAACGTGTATATACTAATTTTGCAAATGCAAACCAATTTAACAGACAGCACACCTCAATAATGCCCTCCATTGTGGGTGTAATAGCATACCTTCCAGGGTGCATTTTTTTCAGCTTACTTCACTTTTGAATAACTGTTAATCTTTCTAAAATGATTCTGCCTTCAGAGTACATTAATATAAACAATTCTCATCTTAGCCTGAAATTTCAGCTAAAATATTTAAAATGTGTAAGCAATCACATTAATCAAAATACACATGTATTACCACTGACCTGCAGCATGCTTTAACTTTGCAGTATGTTTAAAATATTAAACCCTCACAAGTGCACATCTGAAAATGAAATATTGACACTTTAGAAAAATTTTTTCTTGAAACTTTTGAAAAAAAACTAAAAATCCTAAAAATTGCATAATAATGGTAGTAAGGACATGTGTGACAACCATGCTGTAAAGTCTAGTAAAGTTTCAGTCACAAACATTTCTGAGTTTGAATTTTTTAAAATCTGTAATAGTTTGGGGGAGGGTACTTTTCCTTATTTCTAAGAGCATGGCAAAAACAATCCATAACTCACTGTGTATAAAGACTCAAGGCGTCTATCATCAGTGACTCATGGAGTGAACTGCTCTGGATTAAGTGCTGTGATGGGTGCATTGAATACATCACTACATCCTGTTTTTCCCATTGTAATCAGGCTTGTGTCAGATATTTCCTGTTTAAAATAAAGGTCATAGTGGAAAGCATTCTGGAAACACAATGCCACACCAAAAGGCAATGTAAGCTACTAGCAACAGTATAATTTCATCTCATCACTACCTAAATATCAATAGATGACAATACACCATTACAGCTCTTAATCAAGCAAACTTCAAAAAAAACTGTAAAAGGAAGTCTCTGGCTGTGTGGAATCAATGTTGTCTTGGCTTTAGAAACCAAACAATGCAGCTGATAAAATAAGTATGCTAATGGGAGATGTAAGCTTTCTAATAGAATGACAAATACAAGTTAATTTAAAAGCAGAAGACATTCTGTCATCAGAAAATGAGGCCTTTACTCATTCCTATCTCCAGGTATACTCTTTGATTAGGTATTAGAATTAAGAATATTGTGAGTCTGTAAATCCATTGCTTCTACTCCATTTTGCTTCAGACATTTATGAACATAACAGAAAAAAATGACAAATGTGACTTGCATTCATTTTAAAGTTCTACTCAGCTGTTTTGTCAACTTATCTGAAAAATCCAGTGTCCTTACACTTTAATGATTTTTGGTGGTTACATTACTTACTCCAAAGAATAAAGGAAGGGGTTTGATGTTGAAAGGATACATGCCCAACACAATAAAATGAACATTACACTTCCATGTGTTATATACTTCAGATATAGTCATGTCTAAAATGTAAATGTTACGACTGGCAGCAAACATTTTCATAATTTTCTTTCTTTCTTTTATAGCATTTGATAACAATTATAATTCATAGGTACTCACTTGGTTTGATCAGTGATGATCTTAAGATGCTAGCCTTACATTCCCATGGCAGTAGTTAGTCCTTATATCTCATGAGTGAGTAACCCAGAGGCAGACACAACATGAATATATTGAAACTTTTCCTTGTTGCCCTATCCATGAGGAACATAGGTACTAAACCAGGGGTGACTTTGCAGTTTATTATCGATTCATCCAAATTACATTTGAATAGTGTAAGAGACATGTGACAGTGTGAGGTATTGCCAGCTATGCCAGGAGAAGTAGGGCAGTGGAGGTGTAACATACACCAGCATAGTTAGCTGGAGTTTTGTAAAGAATTATGTGTCATTTGTATATCAAACTGATTTGTACAGCTGCTTGTGTTAAAAATGTATTTGTAAAGCTGCTTGAGTTAAAAATGTACCAGCAGTGGGTCCTGCTGGACAGAAAAGAAATACACCTGTATGTCAGACAGTACTGTAACTTTTGAAATGAATATATTATAACAAAGGATACTGGAAGAGGAGAGGTTAATTTCAGTCCAGTTAACTTTGACAAATAGTCTGAAATCAAATCACCTGGTAGGCCTTTAGAATTGTATCTTACATTTCTGATTGCAGCCAGAAAGAAAATGTCTGTGAAAACCAGGACTAGGTATCCTACTGTATTGTCCTTAGGGATGGAAGTTTTGAAATGGTTTTATAGCTTCCAGATCCCATACCACATCTCAGCAAAGCTCTGTGTATATGGTAACACATATGTGTCAAATTCTTGTTCGGTTTCTAGCAAAGGGGGTAGTGTGGCAACCAGAGTCAGATGACCAGATGTATGTGATGTCATTCTGTAATCCAGCATTGAAATGATGTTTTAATACTAGATGAGACATAAGTCTCAGGGCAGACCGTTTTTGAAACCTGACCAAGTAGGAAGACCACTTACCCACTTCATCTTGCCTTGTTGTAGTAAGTGAACTAGGGAACAGTAATTCTTTAGATTGGTCAGGAAATATATAGTGAGATTAGTTAAGTATTGTTTTTCTGTATCTGTGTGAATCTTTCCATTGGTGTTATTTTTAATATTTTCTGTTACTGAAACTATTATGTTTATTGTAAATATATATTTAGTATGTTTATGTTCTTTTATTATTTATTATTAAATATATTTAAACTTTTCATTGTGACTTGTCTTTTATAGAATATTTTAACCTTTGAGAGTCCTTATATTTATTTGGTGATACTGTGGCCACTCCTGAAAGCCTTGATGCTTTGGCCAAACACTACCATTTGTATTAGTATTAATTTTACTCGGTATAATTGGTACCCTTGTAAGAGCCTTAGATTAACTGACTTTGGAGTGTTCTGGTGGCAGTAGAACTACCTTATTGTCTGGACATAGCTGGTACATCTGTGCCAGCATTTCCCACGTGTATTTGTGTATGTGTGGGTGAAAAACAAATCTCAAATAGTGTGTGTGCCTGTCAGCTACTTGGAGCAGGGATACAGAACACTGGTTTCACAGTGAGGATGGTGGAGAACATGGCTTGGAACACTTGGCTGAGGACTCAACTTTACAGCTGTATCAGTGGGGAGTCTTACTTGGGGCCTGCAGAGAGATAGAAACCCAGCCCCAGGGCTGAGTTTGTTCCCTGTGTGCTCTTAAGGGAAATTGTGCTTGGTGCAAAGAGCTGCATCTGGATACTGTGTGTATCTATTTTTGTTCAAAGTGGATGTCCCACTCCAGTGTCATTGGCGAGGATTAAGGCTCCTTGATTACTGGCCCAGATCAGGGACATCACAAGATGTACTGTTCTTTATGTTTATTGAAAAACGGTTCCACAGAAGAGGTATTCTCTGCAATACACATCTATTCACAACATGTTCCATTTATGTTGCAAAATAAATTGAGAGTAATTGAATGGGTATTTATACTACAATTGGACTTGTGAATATGTAATAGCCCTGACAGTACAAAGTCTTTTGAGGCTCTATGCATGTGGAGAAGGTCACCTCTTAGTAGCCTGTATGATACCAAGAAGGACAAAGCTTTAAGCTAGTTTGCATAATTTTTATGATTTAGACCGTGAATTTTTTAGTAGCAAAGCAGTGTGGTCACTCTAGTTCTAACAAGTGTTTTGACACATATATACGGAAAGGTAATTCACTGAATGGCCACCCTGATTTGAGCTGAGTGCAGAGGAATGATTACTTCCCTGGACCTGAACAACTGAACTTTAGATATAAGCTGTGCATTGAAAAAGGACTTCCCTACAATAGTGAATATGTGGTAATCAAAGGACAGTTCATTGTTGACATAGGTTCCCAAATCTCTGACTATGGGTTGCCAATGTAAAACTTGCAAAATAAGTCATACTTGCTGAAGGGTATGATTATACATTTCGTGGCATGTAGTTTTAGTCCATGGTTTTGAAATCAGCTACTTGTTTGGCAAAGGCCATCTTGAAGGATTTTGGTGTCCAACAGGGAGCTATTATTATATCACCAAGTTTCCAGTTATCTGCACACTTGGTTTAGCCATAAACCTTTAACATTTGCTTCGACCTTTGAGAAGTAAATGGAAAACAGAAGTGACTCACGTATTGAACCCTGGAGTACACTGAGAGTGACACCTCTATTGTATGAGATAGAGACACTCGCCCTAATTTTCAGGGTAATATTTCTGAGCCACATTGTAATCCAATGAGTTACATAGGGATTTATAATATAATAAAAAAAGTTACATGCATTATATACATTATGATTAATACCAACTGCTCACTTATAAGCTTTATTTTGCCTTATATTAGACATGCATTTTTATGGTTTACAATATTTAACAACTCAGCAATGACAGAGCTGCACCAAAGTATCCTTACATCATTATTTGTGAACATAATTATAGGCTTGTCTAAAATTTGTTAGCTAGGTCAAGAAAAAATGTGAAAAGCTGTTACCAAATATGCAATGCAAGATCTTAGCCTTATTCTCAGCTTTATGTAATTCATAATCAGTAAAAAACATACAATTAAAATGTTATAGCAAAATCAGTTTAGAGCTACTGGCAACTATTTCATTGTTTGCCTGTTGTGCTTCATAGGCACAATTCTCCCTACAAAATCCTTTGTTGTTACTCATATCATGCAGCTTTTATTCGAGACTCAGAGGTGTGGAAAGCCCTGAACACTGAGAATGAAGGTTTTCAAGCTTTTATTTCAATTACGCTTAAATATTTTAAATTGCCATTATTGTGACCTGTATGGTGCTACTGTTTTGAACTTTTCAGCTTTTTTCCATATTTTAGCCAAACACACTACTTAATTGCATATTTTAGTTTGTTTGTGGACCTTAGCCTTGATGCTTCATTTGAAGGTTTGGGAAGATCGCAAGACCTTAGCATCATTTATTTATTATTCTGCATTTCTGTCTCCATAAGCAGAATTACTTGTAAAAGCTAGCTGACTGTATTTTGAAACCTTTCTGAGGCATTAGTCTTGCAGTTTAATTTGCGTTTGTGGCAGAATTATGAAATACTGCCAGATGTGAGAATCATTTTATCATTTATTACTGTACTTTTTCCATAAACATTGTTAATAGCAAATTTCTGTGTAATCTGGTGCATTACACTGTGGTAGAATTGCAGTAGTGGCAGTATTATAAATACTGCTCCTGTGGTTTTACAGCTATTTATAGTCCATTCTTTCTGCTGAAGCCTTATATTTTGCTTATCATTTACCTACTTAAAGTTGCATTTCAGTCCCTTTCTGTTCCCATGTTCTTTGTGTCTGTCTCAGCCCGCACTGAAATTCTAACCTACCTGGGTCATTGACTCCACTCAGGTAAGCTTACTTCTTGCAGCTTGAACCCCCCCCCCTTTTCCTGTCATGGTTTTAAAAGGCTGTATTCTCTGGCTGTCACCACTTATGGCATTTTGACTTTCAAACTCCCACCTCCTTCCCTCTTTCATTGTGACCCATTGTTTTCCATAAATCCATAATACTGACTGCACATCCAACAACCCAGTACTACTCTTGACTAAACACCTTTTACAACAAATTGTCTCCTGCTCTTTTTCCCAGAGCCCCCAATTGCTTGGTTCTCTTGGCACACTCAGACGGTACTGAATTAATCCTTATCAGTTCTTATTGGGCAAGACATTTATTTTGTTATTTTGCATTTAATATAACTGTTAATTTAAGTTGTTTGTGGTAGCATTACACTCTCAAGACATTTTTCTTTTGTGTTTTTTGATTAAGAGTACTGCGATATTCATCTAATGGCAATAGGTGGTGTGCTGGGCTATCTGAGCTGGCCAAAAGGCTTAGAATGACAGTTTCCTGCATTTTAAGTGCCTCTATAAATTTGGTATGTTTACACGCTAATCCCTCGCATGCAGCAGTGGTTAGTAGTGGCTTGTATAGACAAAGAAAACTAAAAAACAAATTTTCTCTATAAAACTGTCACTGAAACTGTATCAGTAACTCAGTGAGGGCCGAGCAGCTACGTTGCACATTGAGTAGCATAGAGCAGCTAGTCTGCACATTGAGAGGCACTGCCCTTTTGATTTAGTATTGTATACCTTAGTCTAGTCTAGTCTGTCTCCCCAAAAACATCCTAAAAGCAACCAATTATTTCTTGTAGCTCATCCTTTACAGACTCTGATGTCGTGGATATGAACATTCCCAATTTCTCCACAGCCAGATTAGTCGGTATGGGTATACTAAGACAATGTAACAATTGTATAATTTTCACTGTCAACCACTTAATCTTCAAAGAAAAAAACTACACTGTGTAAGAGATGTAGCTCTCTACCATGCAAACACTACTAATAACAATCTGCCAGAAACACATATGGTGCACCCATCTCACATGCTATGCACTCCATACTTAGACATTGTTATGATCAGGCATCTAAATGCAATATTCCCAAAACCCAAAGACCTGCTAGATATTCCACTTGCAAAAAATATACTCAAAAGCACTCAACAGAAATAAATGCATAACACTACAAGTACAGCCAGACCAAGTGGAGCCTCAGCTATCAATCAAGCTCATAAGGTAAGCCAGTATAATACCCAGAACTCTAGTCATAGGGGAATTTATTGTACAACATATGGATCCTCTACTCACCAGGCTAAACAAGGAGAAAATAACAGTCAATTTCTTAACAGAGGCCAAGATCTGCCGAGTTATACATGCACTAAAGTTATTGCACAATAGGTACCAATATGTTTCAGTCATAATCCATGTAGGTGTAAATGACTGGAGATGTACTCCCTAGACTATATGAAGAGAGACATTATGGAACTCTCAGGCTATATGACAAAGGCTGGTATGTGTCTAGCACTGAGCAGCATTCTGCCTTCACCGAGGATAATGCCACAAGTGATTGACTTTAATAATTATCTTAGTTTTTGGTGTCATTCTAGGGAGATACAATATTTGTCAATGTGGGAATGCATGGGTAAAAAACACATTGCTTTGCCAAGGTTAGTCTGCACCTTTTCCATCCAAGCTTTTGAATATTGGCTAAAATATTGTCCTCCCCCAAAAGAGCCTTTTTTAGCAAAACCAAACTGACAAACCTTCCAGCATAGCAAATTCTACCCAAGGAAATCCAAAGTTGTTACTGCCGAATGCCAGGAGTCTAAATATGAAGATCCACTCCCTGCATGCTCTCCTCACCATGGAGAATGCAGACATCTGTGCTGTTATCCAGACATAGTTTAAATCCCATAGAGTACCTTGGCAGTGCGAGGTTTCAGTGACTTCCACACATTTAGGACATCAACTGCACAGACAGGGACTAAAGGTAGAGGTGTCTTGGTCTACATCAATAACAAACATACCTCTAGGTTGGTTAAACAGGATGATGCACCGGAGTTCCTCCACAACCAGATTACCATAGACAAAGTCCCATACCATATACTGGCAAGGTATAGGTCACACTCTATGCCACATGAAACCCAAAGGTTATTCTCAGACCTGTTGAAGACGCTCATTATTTAACTAAATACCATACTCATGGGGGACTTTAATTATACCTCTATAAGCTGAAAATCCTACATGACCCCAAATTTGCAGGTGCAGAGATTTCTAGAATTTGTAAACACAAACATACTAGGCCAGTTAGTGCATATGCCTACTAGAGGTAAAAACATATGTAACCTTGTAATCACAGATATGGGAGAGCACTACACTACAATACTGCTCACATGTAATCCTATTTACCTTTGATATTTGAACTTACATGACTAAGTATAACCACAGGTCATCGGTCCCTGTTGAGTGCTGTCATTAGTATTACTCCTAGCTGATGCGCAGCCTGTACGATTCATGCAAATACATCATGTGTCACTATGTCATGACCACATGGTTCTCATTTAGAAAGACAAAAGCCAAAACAGTTGCAGAAATCTGCTCTTCCCTGAAAAGGATGCTGTAGAATGGAATTCTGTACTGACACAGCTCAATATATCAGCAATCATTGAGCAGTTGTTGACTGTATTAACAAATACAAAAATATTCAGCCCTGAGTTGCACAGTGATAATGCCCTTACTGCACCCCAGATGACCAGTGGTTGACTAGTGGCATGGATATTGGGGGGACCAGGCAGTGGGGGAATAGGAGCCAGCTCTCTCATTCTGGGGTAGTGATTGGCTCATAATGACCTCTGCACTGCTAATGATATATCTCTTGATCTGGAGGTTGCTCATACACAGAAACCATGCATATACCCCCTGGCGATGGCCATTGTAAAACTTGTAGAACTGCTGTGGTATGCTGTGGGTTAGCACACACTTCCTGGTAGCAGTGTCATGCTGCACCAGATTCCTTATCTCCTCATTCTCCCTAAAATGTTGGATGGGTTAAGGCTGATCTGATACATATAGAGAATTAAATGAACTGGTGGCAGCTGATAGTCATCTGCAGAGAGGGAGGTATGGGGAGATAAATGTGTTCCCAAAAAGGATGACAAGATATTAGAGCAGTAAATGCTTACAGATCTCATACCCTCTAAGTAAAGTTTATCATCATGAATAAGGGGAAGAGGAATGGAAATAATAAATTATGAAAAACAGCAAAAATCAACTTTCTAAAAGAGCAACAACTGTTATTAGTTATACACCCCAAACAGTTCTGGAGGGTAGTTAGTGACATAGCAGGGCAGCCTATCAACAAAGAGTGCACCAAATTCAAGATTTAATGTAATTTCCAAATAAATTACATGGCATAACTAAACAAGAGATGATACAGCTACACCTAATACAGAATTAGGTCCAGACCTTCTAGTCAATTCCAGTATTACACAATTTAAAAGAGAGTATAACCACTGTTAAGGCAGCATTGAAGGAAACTTTTAGAAAAGCTGGAAGACAAAAATAGTCCTTCTGCTGATGACATACGTTAATAGCTGCCCCAGTAACTGCCACACCTCTGACTTGTATTATCAACCTTTTGTTACACCTGGCATAGCAGCCTTTATTCTTCAGAACAGAACTAGCATACAAATATCAAAACTTTCCAAATCCTGCAAATACTGACCATAGAGTTATCGCTGTACTGCAAGCCACTGCAACATTTCTTGAAAGAGTTTGTTTACAATGATGCTCTTTATTGCAACTCTTGAACTACTTCATACCAATCCAAGATCATTAATGATTCAAATGGCACATCAGTGGCTGGTGTTGATAGCGTTAGACATGCAGGTTTATCATTAGACACCAACCTGAGATGTACAACGAAACCATTGTAATCAAATTCTAAAAACACTTTGCCACCTGCTACAGACTCACCAAATACATATCACTCAACAAGAAAAGCTGATAATATTGATGTATTCATTACAAGGTTAGAGTATAATTTTCTGGTGTTATATTTGTTTACATTCTTCATGAATACCCATTTACCCCAAACTACTCCAAATATGGTAGGTCATTTTATCTGACTTTCAGACCTCATGGAACATCAGTGTTTAACCTTGCAAAGGAAATATGGTATCCTATCTCAGCTACTTCAACCAAAAAAATGGCACAGGAGTGGCAGACAAGTAAAACAAGCTGTTTATAAAGTGCATCTTTATAAACAGCTTGTTTTATTCGTCTGCTGCTCCTGTGCCATTTTTTTGGTTGAAGACGTTCATTTGTCTTGTGTGTACGTGATCCTCTCTCAACTACAGTCAACTGGGTATTTTTTCAATGGATCATAGGAGGTTACAAGGCAAATGCCCTAGAGCCTTTTTAAACATAGCCTTTCATGCCCCAATTCCCCCAATTATTTATGCCCACTGGCCAGAATGGCTTTGATATATGCCTGTGCCTTAGGGCATCTACAAACTGCCCCTTTCCATAACAGCCATAGGTGACAAACCAGGAGTGAATTTGTGATTTCCCATCCACTGCTCCAAATTGCATTTGAATAGACTTCGAGAAGAGCTCTGATTCACATGAAGAGGAGTCTGTTCCAGAGAAGGAGTAATCTCTGAGATGCATACCTGTCTCAGCAACATGTTTTGTTTATGTTACAAATGAGGTTAGAATCCTTAGATCAAGTAATTCTAGTGTTGTTTGTTTTGCAAATATGTAGCAGATCCATCAGGTCAGGACTGGAGAATACCTTGTATGTTAGGCATAGATTGTCCTTCAGTAGTCTGTAGGAGACTGAGTGCAGAGACAGGGCTTTGAGGTGGTCTGCATAGGACATATTATTTACCCCCTCTATTCTTTTAGTGAGGAACCTCTGTGGCTGCTCCAGCTGTTGCAAATGCCTGGTCAGGTGCATGCTGAAGGGTGCACTGTACCCAATTATTGGTCTTATAAGGACTGAGTATAGTGGGACTATGATCTCCTTAGAACCATATGCCATGCCTTTACTTATAAGTCGAGCAATATGGATTTTCTCACTACCATGGACACATGGTGATCAATGTTCAATATGCTGCCAACTTGATTTCCCAAGTCCCTTAAACTGGGTCTACTCTTAGGAGAGTGTTATCTGTGTTGTAATTTGCAGAGGTGGTTATCTTCCCAAAGGGCATACTTATGCATTTTTGCATTGCCTTTAGGCCATGGGTCTGGCACCAGTTATTTGTTTGTGCCAGACTTTTTTGGAGGATATCTACATCTTATGGGATTCAGTGATTGCACCTTGATCATAGTTGTAAGCAAATTTGATCAGCAAAGGCCCTGTACATTTGCCTTGACTTCAGAGAAGTGTATTCCAAACAGGAGAGGTCAGCGTACCAAGTCCTATGGGACACCACTTGTAACAGGCATCTTGTTGGAGGTTGATTCCCCCATCCAAACTTCATGTGTCCTATCTGTGAGCTATTTGGCTATATATTGGATGACATAGGGATTTAAGTCTAAATTTGTGAGTTTTCTATAATACCTGTGTGAAGTATTGTGTCAAATGCCTTTGTTAGGTCAAGGTAGGCAGTCTGTACCATTTTGCCTTCATCTATTGCTCTAGTAATGAAGAAGTCCACCATGTTTAGTAGGTATAACCTGCCCTTGATAAAACCGAACTGGGATGGGTCCACTGTTTGAAGATTTCCTGTGTCTTTGTTTATCAGGTCCACAATAATTCTTTCCATGGCCTTGCATATAAGATTAGTCAAACTTATTGTTCTGTAGTTCCCTGGCTCTGTTGATGGTCTGACTTTGTGGAGAGGAATGACAGTTGCAGTCCACCATTCCCTAAGGATGAAGCCTGCCTGGAGGCAGTGGTAGAATAGAGATTCTAGTGGGCCTAACAGGTCATGTTTCAAGTTATTTACAGGATGTTATCAGGGTTCACTGACTCTGTGTCTTTAGCTCTGGAGAGTGCAGTGATGACCTCTTCTTTAGTGATAGCTGGGGAAGAAATGGTAGAGGTATTTCCTGGGTGGGATCCAGGGGTGATGGGTTTGAAATGATAACTAAATTTATCAGCCAGCAAATTTGCTATATCCCCAATTCAGTAGAGGAAGTTCCATTTACTATTAGTTCAACACACTGTTGGGACGTTCCCTATAATGATGTGTACATAGCTGAAAAATGCTTTATGGTTATCCTTAGCCCAGGAGGCTTTTTTGCCTCAAAGTTGGCTCTGGTGGACTTGGTTAGTCCACTAAGTTGCTTGTTGAGACTGATGAGAGAGTGTTTTTTCTTTTTTGTATTTTGGACACAGCCTTCCTATTTTTGGACAGGATTTACTTTTATTTGTTGCACGACCTATGTATACTAGGTGTCCACCAATGTGGCTTGTTTTTGGAGTCTGTCCTAAGTTTATTTCAGTTTGGTGTTCATGTTTCTATGCAGTCTTTACATGATTGTAGAGGGTTTCCATAAGCACTTCCACATAGGGGATACTACAAGACTAAGGCCCCAGACCATGTTAAAAATGCAAACAGTTGACTTTTAATTAAAAGAAGTTGAAGTGCAGAAAAGAACAATACTCAGTTCATATTAACACTCTGAATATTACATTGTGTACTAGTTGAAATGGTATTATATTAATCAGTGGTAACTTGAACTGCAAGAGTCTAATATCAGTGCCCAGTAGAAACAACACTGGGTGGAACTTGCAAACTCTAATTTACAGTAGAGGTGGGCAGCTAAAAAGGCACCAAGTAAAAAAGCACAACAAGACTTGCACAAGTGGGTAGGAAAATCCAAAAGTCAATGCAGTCAAACAGCAGTTTTAAACTCAAGAGCTCTTGTGGCTGTATAGAATTTTAGTTGAATACCTTCAATAATAAAACTGTTTCTCAGTCCCTCCACAACTAATTAGTTAGATCTAAATCCTCAATCAGTGAATGTTTCCCAACCAATACTAGCCAACAACTTTTAAGATTTTAAGAAAAAAAAAACTATGCAGTAAAACAATGTTCCATATTCAACACAATGTAATATAATAATGCCAAAATCAAAAAGAAATGGAAATATCCAAAGCTTATATGTAGAAAATCCAAAAATCAATTAATTGTTTATCATGTTACTACACTGATCTCAAGGGACTATTTGCAGCACAGCCTGGTTGAATAGGATCACTGAAGAAATGAACAATACATGTTTGCAGATACAAGGGTATGGTAAACAAATATATACATATTTACATATGAGAGAATATGCTACAACATTCAGTTCAAGAAGCAGTTAACCACGTAATAACATGAATGGAAAAATGGAATTATGCTTAGCAGAGCTTTATGGATAAGATGTAGCCATAATGACTGAGATGGCATATGCTACAGGGACAGCAGCATATCATTATATAAAGAGGTATAAAAACATTAGAAGAGGCAAGTGAGAATAGTTGCAAAAAGGATACCATGGGGAGAAGACAGAGAAAAGGTGAAAGATGCATGCAGAGTAAGAGGAAAAGAAAACAAAAAACAACAGAAGAAAACAGCCAGGAACCAATCCAATAAATTTAATACTTCTCCAGCACTTTTGCAATGCCTTCAAGGAGTACATAAAACAAAAATAAAACACACCCTCTTAAATACAAATAGTAAAGCATCAATTAACCATTTTAAAATAATTAGTTCAAATTAGCAGCTTCCAGTTACACTCTAAATTACGCCCCAAAGGAGCCATAGTATTCAATTTTAAAATAAATACTTTCTTTATACAACAATGTCTTCTTATACGCACTTTTTAAGACTTATCCAAGCTCTTATCTTCGAGCAATCTGGATACATATTTAACTGATATTAATGAGAAACTAAAAAAGTATGAAGATGAACTAATAGACAGAAAAAGTACTAAGTTAAAGTGTGTTAAAGATTATGAAGGTGGACGCATCTTTTTATGGTGCAAAAGAGATAGGAACAACATGCGAGGTAATGGTTCCACCTTAAATAAGTCTTCGAATTCTTCAAAAAGTGTCTCCTTTGCATCTGACGTATCTGGTAAGTTGGCAGAGACTGAGAAAGATAGCAAGAGTTTTCCAGTGTTACCTGTTGCTCAAGATCCTGCAAAATTAGTTCAAGATTTTCAGTGGGAGCCTAGGAATGGGGAAGAATCCAACAATTATCAGAAGCGAGGACATATTCCACCAGAATCCGAACATCCCAGAGACAATATACGTCAATACAAGAAATCCAAATGGTACTGATTTAGTTCCAGATACTGTGGTATTAAATATCTCAGAGCTGGTTTTAACTGATTGCCAAATGAAAGTATTGAATTATGGATTCAAATTTATTCCAACGGTTATACCGCATTTATATGAATTGAAATGTGATGTGTTTCGAATGTGTCGTAAGTTACATCTAGCTTATCATTTTGATGTTTTTGAGTATGAACAAAATGTAATTAGTCAACATATGGATAATTCTGATGTAAGTGATGATGATAGTTTTCATACCTGTCATTCTGTCTTAAAGGGGGATAGTGATTATAATGCATATAGTCTTTTTGACACTACAGACATTACATATAAGAGTGACTTTATCCCCCCATATAGACATGATGGTATTCAACACTTTTCCCAAATGTTAAACTTTGCAATGGAGTGCGACTTTCAAGGTTTTATGAAAAATAAGAATGCTATCACTTATAATTTAACAGCTGAAAAATGGTGTGAAATTAAAGTATTATCCAGAAACAGGAATATTGTCATTAACCCCTCTGATAAAGGGGATTCAATTGTTATAATGAATGCTCAACAATATTTAACTATGTGTATGACACATCTAGATGATAGAAAAACCTACGGTATTAGTATATCAAGAAATATAAAAAGCTATAACCGACTTTGAATCTCTTTTGTATAAGGGATTTAGATTAGGTTATCTTTCTAAAGTGAACTTAGAAAGAGAACTTAATTGCGAAAATAGTGAAATAGCAGTTTTTTTTTACTGCCTACCTAAAGTCCATAAGGATGCCTCTAATCCTCACCCTATTATTCAGGCATGACCAAAGGGCAACTTCAAGTGTACTCTTCAGTCCAGCTGGTGAATCTGGGTATCCTGAGGCAATGTTACAACTGCCTCATGTACACAGACAGCCCCCTCCTCCTACCACAAAATACTAACATATGTGAGAGATACAATTATACAGCCAAACTGGAGGCTAAGGTCTCTCCACCCAAGACTGGAACAGACAGTCATGAGGAGAAGTTTAACACTTGCACCACACCTCCAGCCTCACATAGACCTACTAAACCGGCACTGGCAAAAAATACACATAAATACACAAAATCATACACGGAGGCTCTAAATAAAAAACTGCAAAAGCATCAGAGAGCTCCAAAGCAGACACCCACAAAACCTGCACCTGCTGTCACAACCCAGACAACACATAAAACACAAAATCAATGTGCCGCACAATCACAGCCCTTAAGGCGAAATAACATACCTAACACACTACTAATAAGCAACTCAATAGGCAGGCACACTGACGCCCCACTCACTAGGCTGGACAAGGAGAAGGTTACTGTTAGCTGCCTATCAGAAGCCAGAATCCGCCACATAACACAAGCACTCAGGTCACTCCAGAACAAGTACAAATATGACTCTGTCATTGTTCATGTTGGTGTGAATGACCTGAAATGTACCTCCCTGGACTACATGAAAAGAGACATGGAAGAGCTCCCTGATCATGTAGCCCAGGCGGGTACGACCCTACCCTGAGTAGCATCCTGCCCTCACCAAGAACGATACCTCAGTATAAAGAAAAAATGATCAATTTCAACAATTGGCTAAGCTTCTGGTGTCATTCAAAGGGGATCCAGTGTCTGTCAGCCTGGGATGACATGCTCGACAAGCCATGTTGCTTCGCAAGAGATGGCTTGCACCTGTCACCCCTTGGCTTTTGAATACTGGCCAAAGCTCTTGCTGCCCCCATAGTGCCTTTTTTAGGCAAGGCTCAAAATTCAAACCCACCACTGTAAACAGCGCAAGTAAAAAAAATGAGGGTTATGCTACTCAACGCCAGGAGTTTAAGTCTCAAAATGCATGCGCTCGAAGCACTCCTAAGTATGGAGAACATTGACATTTGTGCAGTAACTGAAACCTGGTTCAAGGCTCAAGAGAGCACTCCAGCACTACTGGGCTACAACTCATACCACACATTTTGGCCACAGAACACGGAACGAAACACAAAAGAAGGGGGTGTATCCATATTCATCAAGGATACTCACACCTCCAGGTTAGTGGCGCAGCATGATACCTCTGAGATCATCCATGTGCAACTAACATCGGGCAAATCTGCAATGCAAATTGTAGCCTGCTGCAGATCACCCTCCATGACCCAGGACCACCACTTTGCCTTTCTGGAGACACTGGAAAACATGAAGGTCCTACCGAACACCCTGATATTGGGTGATTTCAATTACCCTACCATTAACTGGGAAAACTACTTGAGTACAAACTCCCAGGCTCAGCGCTTCCTGGAATTTATCAACTCAAATGCCCTGGATCAGCTGGTAAACTCCTCTACCAGAGGCCGCAAAATATTGGACCTGGTCATCACCAACATGGGTGACAGGTGTTCCGTACCGGAGGTCAACCTGTCACTGGTTAGATCAGACCATAAACTAATCGCCCTGGATGTCAACACCCCACCACCACCCCCAACCAAGAAAACCACAGTGAAAAACTTTTCTAAAGCAAACTTCACCTTACTTAAGGCAGAGGTGGTAAGTTTCACAGCCCCCACGCTAAAGGATAACACTGCCCAAGATGCAGAATCCTTTACAATTGCACTCTATGAGCACCTACAAGGATTCATGGACCGTGCCATCCCTAGCAAGACCAAGACTCACTCCCCTAAGAGAAGGAAACCAGTCTGGTGGACCCCTGCCATAAACAGCTTACACAACAGAAGGAGGAAACTAGTTCAGAAAAAAAGCAAATCCCAAGAAGGAAAGACATCCCTGATCAGTATCAGTAAGAAACTAAGGTCTCTCATAAAATCATCCAAGGCTAACTTCAAGAGAAAAATAGCCAAGGATTTGAAAGATAACCACAAAGCCTTCTTTAGATATGTGAAGAATCTAAGTGGCAACTCGCAGATATGCTCTGAGCTAGTGCAAAATAGCACAAAATATACTGAATCTACTGATATTGCCAACATACTGGCAGATAGATTCAGTGCAAACTTCACCTCCCTCTCACCTTCAAAAGGGCCCACAACAATACTGGAAAAGTGTAGTGTCCTGGAAATCACAGAAGCACAGGTGAAAACAGCCCTTTCAAAAGCCAAAAACACAGCATCAATGGGGCCAGATGGTGTCCCAGGCTGCATCTTGCACAAACTACAGAACGAACTAACCCCCCACCTAAACACGCTGTTCAACCTCAGCCTCTCCACAGGCTACATGCCCATAGAATGGTGCACAGCAACAGTTATTCCGCTCCACAAAGGAGGGGCCACAACTGACCCTGGTAACTATCACCCCATAAGCCTGACTAGCCTGGTCTGCAAGGCTATGGAGCGCATCATCATGGAACTCATCAACAAAGACATTGGGAACCTCCAAACACTTGACCCAACCCAGTTCGGCTTTGTTAAGGGCAGATCATGCCTACTAAACCTGGTTGACTTCTTCGAGACAGTCACTAAGGCCATAGATGAAGGAAAGGTGGTTCACACAGCCTACCTTGATCTCACCAAGGCGTTCAACACCATTCCTCACTCGGGAATTATAGAAAAACGCACCAGCCTGAACATAAACCCCTACGTCACAAGATGCATTGTCAACTGGCTTACAGATAGAACTCACATGGTAAGAATAGTGGGCTCCAGGTCCAATTCTAAACCAGTCACAAGTGGTGTCCTGCAAGGCTCGGTTCTGGGACCGCTACCGTTCGGTATATATGTCTCAGAAGTACAGGCAAACACAGGAGGACTATGGCTAACCAAGTTAGCCAATGACTGCAAACTGGGAGCCATAATTGACTCTCCGGCTGACACGGACATCCTTCATAAAGGCCTTACTGAGACAGACACCTGGTATCAAAGTCATGGCCTCAAGCTAAATGCCAAAAAATGCATAGTCATCCCATTTGGGAAAAACAAAACACCCATGAATTACCACATAGGTGGCAGCCCCCTTAATACAGAAGAGGTAATAAGAGATCTGGGGACCCAAGTAGATAGTAATCTCTCCTTTGACAATCATATTTCTAAAGTAGTTAGGAAATCCTTCTATGTGTCCCATCTAATTACTAAGGGGTTCCCATCTAGAAATAAAGAGGTTATAGTGCCCCTCTACTCATCACTTATCAGACCCATCATAGAGTACAATGCCCTATTTGGGATGTACCTCACAAGACACTTCCAACAGCTGGAAAGACCACAAAAGCACCTCACCAATAGGATTACTGGACTCAAACAAATGTCCTATGCAGCCCGACTGAAAAACCTCCAGCTGTACTCAGTGGCATATCACTTACTCAAAGGTGATCTCTGCCTGACTTACAAAGCCATGTCCAACTCAGAATTGATGGACATGCTCCACCTAAAGAAATACAAGTCACTGCGAGCCAAGCACTCTAGTGAGCTAAACCTCATCACAACAATAAATAGAACATGCTGGAGGGATAGATTCCTGTCACAGAGACTCCCCATGCTTTGGAACAAAATTCCTAACTACATTAGGCAGAGCCACTCACTAACACTCTTCAAGAGAAGCCTTGACGAGTGGATGGGTAACAGAAAATACACCCCTGGGATCACTTCATTGGCTCTGCTTGACAGAGGCTCAGTTAATTAATCAATGGGGCGGCAAAAGCCGACACACTTTGGCTAGGCTTAAAAATGCCCTCAGGCAGATAGCCTAGTACCTACCTATGAACCCATGAACCTCCAGGCAGACCCATTGTTTCAGCCCAGAAGTATTTTTTGAGTAATGTAGGTTTGCTGTTACACAAATTTTTATTACCTTATGTATTAAAACTTCCCTCATACATAAGAGACAGTATGGAATTTTTGGATAAATTGTCTCATGTGGAATGGTCAAAAGATATGTATTTCATCACAATTGATGTGTGTAGTTTATATACCAATATTCAACATAAATTTGGTATACAGGCAGTTAAATATTTTATAGGGGATAAACCGCAAGCAAATTATGTACTAGGATTGTTGGATTTCTGTTTGAAAAATAATTATTTTACATTTAATAATATGATCTTTCTTCAATTATGAGAGACAGCCATGAGGGCATCTTTTGTCCCCATGTATGCCAAGTTGATGATGGGTTTATATGAATTAGAAGATCTTTATCATGCAGAATTTCTTTAAAAATATGTAATTAAGTATATCTAAAAAAATTCCAAATTTTCTGTATCAGCTATATATTTTCATAATCGCAGTCATTATGCGATTATGAAAATATATAGCTGACACAGAGAAAATACTAACCGAGGAAATTAAAGTCCGCATCTGATGAAGTTTGTGATGAACAAAAACGTATTGTATTTGTGATGCGTTAATGTGCTTATGGAACATCTGTTTTGGTTGAATAAACACCCTTCACTGTCACTTGGCTGGTGTATCCCTTAGCACCTTATGCAATTAAGTATCACAGATTTATTGATGATCTTATATTTATATGTAAGAGTGGTATTAATGAAGTAAATGGGTTTATTGAGTGGTTACATCAAAACAGATTTGGTTTCTCCTTTAATGGTCTGCAAGTGGGTAGAAAACATGTTTTTGGACATCAATCTGACTTTTAATACTGAAAATATATTATTCACAACAGTTCATAGAGAGTTTGAAGATGGGAGTAAATATTTGTTTGGTACTAGCTGCCATCCACCACACACTATTTTGTCTCTTCCATATAGTGAATGTTTAAGACTGAGGAGATTGTGAAATAATGAAAATGAAAAGGATGTATTCCATGTTTTTTATCCAGATGGTATTACAGGGAAACTACACAAGCATCTGTGAATACAGTAATTAATGGTACTGGTGATTTTTTTCTTAAATCATGATGAGTTTGCAAAAAATAATGAAATAAAAAAAAAACAATAAATAATTTTGTAGGGAGAAGAGAAGATAGAAGGCAAATATATTTTATTTCCACTTATGGTGTGTTTATCCCCATCTTTATTAACTTGGTAAAATATTATTGGACATATTTATTTAAGTATAATTATTTGGCTAAGATTTTATCTCCATCATTAGGTATAGCATATAAAAATGGTAGAAACCTAAGGAATATTTTGGTACATAGTCAATTTATATTTCCCATTTTGAATCCCACTTTTACTGTAAGTACATCTACAGGTACATTTGCTTGTTGGCCATTGTAATGTGTGTGTCCATTTATTACATGAATCTTTGAGTATATTAATGGACAGACCATTAGTCCATTAGAAAGGTACAATTGTGGTACAGAAGGGGTTATCTATGCTCTACAATGCCCATGTAAGTTTATTTATATAGAGGAGAGCAAGAGGAAATTTAAGTGTAGACTTCAAGAGCACATTAGGGACATCAGAAATAGAAAATTGTATAGTCCTGTTGTTAAACATTTTGTTGAATTTCATGATTCTCACCCCTGTTGTTTAAAAACAACTATATTGGAGAAGATTCCTATGAGATTTCACTCTGAAATTGTGTATAAGAAGAAATTGTTGTATAAAGAAAGTGTATTTATTTTAATATTTAATACTATAGTTCCTTTGGGGCTTAATTTAGAGTGTTACTGGTAGCTGCTAATTTGAATAAATTATTTTAAATTGGTTAATTGATGCTTTACTATTGGTATTCAACAGGGTGTGTTTTATTCTTGTTTTATGTACTCCTTGAAGGCTTTGCCGAAGCACTGGAGAAGTATTACATTTATTGGATTGGTTCCTGGCTGTTTTCATCTGTTGTTTTTTGGTTTTTTTTATAGTTTTCTTTTGCATAATTATATAAGAGGAAAAGAAAGTAGAGGAAGAGTGAGAGACAGATGCAAAGAAAAGAAGCAAGTAGGATGAATGAGAGGCATTAAGCAAAGGCGATGACAAGATAAGGAAAGATGAACTATGGATAAAGGGGTGTGTGACTGAGCTGCAGGGTTCATGTAATGTGACCTGAGTGAGTGCAGCTGCACTTTTCTTGGGTAAGAGGTGTTCCTTGAGGTCTTATCTGAAGTCAGATTTCTTTTGGATATCCCAGACTGACAGAGGAATGGAGTTCCATAGTTTAGGTGCTAGGATGGAGAATGCATGGTTAGTTCAGTACAGTTTACTTTTTGGAGTTAGTAGGGTAGATTGAGATTTAGAGATATCCCTGATATCATATGTGGGAGTTATGGTGAAATATTTATGAGTGAGAGGAGTTGATGTCTCAAGAGAAAGGGCTTTGTGAATTAGTGATCTTATTAGGTGGTTGGCTTAGCTTTGCCAAGAGTTGGGGAGTGGTGTTCATTATTGGGGGAGTTAGTAATGAATCAACAGATTTTACTGGAGATATTTTGTAAAGTTGTGGCATTTTTCTTTGAGGCTGCAGCTATAATGGGTAGCTGGCTTGAACAGAAGAAGTGATAGGTTGTTTGTCAAGAAGAGTAGTATACTGATCTTTTTCCATGTGTTTTGAATATGTAGTTGAAAGTTAGGAGACTGGTCTTATCAAATGTCAAGGTATTTGAAGAATGCGGCAGTTTCTTCTGGTAATGTTAACATCTTTAATATTAAAAAAACTGGGGGTTTTGGCTACTTTTTGGTTGGTTCCAAATAGCATTGCTTTCGTTTTTGAGGGACTGAGTATAAGTTTCTGGCCTAGTAGCCTAGCAGAGGGTTTGGAGGTCATCTTGGAGCTGAGATTTTGAAACAGAGTGGGTTTTGTTTGACTTGTAGATGACCTGTCATCTGTATAAGGAATTAGACGTATCTGAAGATGAAACAATGGGAGTTTGTTGAGAAATATGGAAAAGAGAAGAGGGGCTAAAGTGGAACTCTGGGTCCTTCTTTCCGAAGAGGAACTGTTTCAGATGTGGTGGTGCCTACTTTTACCTTAAATGATCTGTTGATGAGGAAGTCTACTAGACACAGTTTTGCATCACCACTAAAGCCTATTTCAGTTAATTTGTCAAATAGTAAGTTACTGTCATATACATCAAAGTCTTTGGTAAGGTCACTAAAGACAGCTCCTGTCATGTTCCCTTTGAGGGTGTAGAGAGCTGTTATGGTACTGAGTTCAGACCAGAATCCATGTTGCTTCCTGGACAGAAGCAGTGATTTGGTTGTAGATAATTTTTTCTAGTATTCTACCTAAAGTAGGAAGTATTGAGACTGGACAAAATTCTGATGTAGTAGTTGGCCTGGATAGTTATGGAACAGGTGTGACTATTGCTGTTTTCTATATCTGAGGCATAATCTTATAAGTTAAGCAGAGCTTACATGTGTGTGTGAGAGGGTGGAAGATGAATTCCTTACGAAGGTAAATGAACCAAGGATTTAGGATATCTGAGCCTGGTGGAGTATCTTTCTGGATTTGTTAGAATAGTGTTTCAGTCCCTTTAGTTCTAATCTTTTTGAAGTGGAATAGTGGAATGTAAAAGGAGGGAGAGGGTAGCACTAGATGTGGTAGCTTTGTGTTGTTGATGTGTGGCAGGTTGCTGAACTCATTCAGGAAGTCAGTGCATGAGAGTGTGTATGTAATAGTGCTAGAGTGGTTCAGGAGTGGAGTTGTGTTGAATGTTCTAACCGGTCAACAGACTGATTTTTTGCAGAATTTTTTAAGGTTGGGGTGAAAGCAAGAGTTGTTTGTTTTACTAGTTGTTGCTTTTGTGCCTGAGGATGGATAGCTTGGCTAGGTTGCTATAGTGAGGTATATTTGGCTTGGGAATCTGTGAAGTGGGTTGTATTTCCAATTTACTATGGTTCATTACTTAATTTGAGATGGTGTTTCAATTCCTAGATATGCAGTCATGTTTATGAGGTCAACATAGCCTTTGTACTAAGGGAAAGAATTTGTTTTGTTTTGTACTAAGGGAAAAAATTTGTTTTGTCTTTGTACTAAGGAAAATAATTTGTTTTGAAGTGCAGTAAGGTATTGGTAAGCATGATAGCTGCTTTATTTGGGTCTTTTAGCAAGTAAGGGAGACTATTCATGGGTGGTCAGGTGGTTTTTAAGATTAGTTATATTCTGAATGTTTTTTGGTCTGGAAGTGATAGGTTTGGGTTTTTAATGTTAGATCATGTATTGAGAAAGTTATGAGACTGATCATTGAAGGATGGTGCATGCAAGGTGAGGTTAGTTATCATTGTCGGATCATTATTTATTACAAGATCTAGTAAGTATGCCTTTTGGATTGAAGGTTTTGTCTAGTATTAAATATCATCACATTTAAATTATTATATCTGGAACAGTACGCTCCTCTAGCATGTAAGTTGATAACAGCAGCTTAACACTATCCACTAAGGACGAACGCACAAGGTGCCTTTACTCTGAAAAGGTCCACATTTACAATTGCACTGGTAAAATATCTTCCAAAAAGGTTGTACCAGTAAGCTGGAATACCCTGTCAGTTTATATTATGAAGGAAGAAAAACAATTTGCCTTGAAACAGAAGTTAAATTAAAACCTAGTCAACAAGCAGACATTTTACTTTTTCAGGGAAACGGCTAAAATCATCTGTGGAAGAAGAACATAGTAATGCAGAATATAGTATTTTTACACTGTGTTTATGTGTCTAAATATATGCATTGAAAAGTATGTTTATTAAATGTGCTTGTACAAAGCAGTATATTTATATCTAGCAATGATATTACTGGTAATAGGAATTATACCCCCTATGTTGTTGTTGTTGTGTCTTTTGGCTTTTCCTGGTTAGGGATCGCCACAGCGGAACTCCGGTCCGCTAATGATTGGCAGTAGATTTTTACTTGCCGAGTTGCTGGCCCTGACACATAACCTTCAATGAAGGTATGCCCATTCACGCATGTCTCCACACAGAAAACGCTCTAGCTGAGAATCGAATGGGAAAACGTCTTACTGTGAGGCGACAATGCTACCACAGCACCACCACCATGGATATTCGGAATTATACCCCCTATACACATATAAATTTATATATATCATGTTTTTTTTACCCCCTATACACATATAAATTTATATTGAACTTATTGAAATGTTTCTGAAAGTATCAGAAATTGTACAGAATCTATGTCTGAATATTTGAGTTGTGAACACATTGTAAACTAGAACTAAAATGTATGGAGCTTTTCTCCCTGGGCCTCCGCTGTAAATGGACCTGTGTCCAGTCGGACTATCCCGGTAAACAAATGTAAAATAAATAAAATAAATAAAATATATATCATGTTTTTTTTTACATTTCTGTCTAGTGCATTTGTATTCTTAACTACTTTTGTCAATGTTATAAGGACAAGAGATAAAGTCAAGCATTATAAAACAACATATTGCCACAAATCATATTTAACACCTTTAAAATGCATTTACTATAGAGATAATGGTGTCTATGAATTATATGTGATTATCCAAAGAACAAATCTCCCCTCAAGGAATTAATTGTGTTCAAAGTAAACAAGTGTATCAAAAGCAGAATATAATTCCAACACAGAAACATGGCAGTGATAAAGTCACACAAATCCATTTATTGAAAAAGGTTAGTGCTTTCACACACTAAGGTGCTTCTTCAGATCATATAAAAAAGAATGCTTAACTGACAATAATAAAGGTAAAATTTAAATGCAATCAACCAATCAGATAACACACATCATAAAACATGTTAATGTGGAAGGTCCCTGGGTTTCAAAAAAGGCTTTAAAGGGACCCTACCATTTAAACCAGGAGATGCATGCAGCCTAACTATCCATAATAACTCCCTACTTTCAGTGCAATTTCTGAAATCACCATAACGCTTGCTCTCCCTTACAACTTTCACTACCATAAAACTAAAAACATGTGCAGAGCCACATTCCATTGTATGTTTATCCAATGCACTTCTGTTGTCTCCCACCAGAGTGCTATATGAATGTTCCCTTATCCTCTCAAATAAAGGATGATTTGTTTTAACTATGTAAAAATTTTACAAGAATTACACATGGCAAGATAAACAAAACCTAAAAATATATCTACATATCACTTCAATGTCACTGGCAGTCCATACCACTTTGTTTTATATCAGTGACATTGAAGTGATAATGTAGTCATTTGTTCTAACTGGACAATCTTACAAACAGATAAGTCTATAGGAAATATAGTAGGTGATAGGCCTCACATTAGATATAAGAACAAAAAAAGTATGATGAAGTCTGGGAGGTGCAGTTTCTGCATGTATGTTAACACACGGGTAATATTTATAGGTTTAGAATTGTTGCAGACTGATTAGTGGGAGGAAACCAGAGCACACAGAGGAAACTGATGCGAATGCAGGCAGGGCATATAGACTCAGCACAGAAGGCACCCCAGCCAATAATTGAACCAGAGAATCTCTTGCTGTGAGGTGACAACCCTAACCATTGCACCATTGCACCACCCTCAAGACTAGTTCAAGTTAGCATTATCAAGTAATAAACAAAAAAGTAAGTAAATAAATGAGTTTCATGGAATAGGCTCTCCAGCAATGCATCCTCCACTGTCAATCACTTTATTCTAAGCATCTTGTTTTCCTTTATACCATCCTCCATATTCTCCACAAAACAAGACAGCTGTCTCTTTCCAGGACACTTCTACTTCTTTCAAGTTAGACTTTCATGTATGCATTCCCTAATAGTAGCCAATGTTAAACAACTGAGAAAAAAGTAAGAAATAAACAAAACAAAGGATGCAATGCAAATAGTAAACAGTATCTGACATCTGAGCAAAGCAGGTCAATACATTCATTAAACATTCTGTGAAAAATCTTTGGGTAAAATAATAAACCAAAATTAATGATGAAGGCAAACATATCTGTAAAATATGTTAAAAGCTACTTAAGGTGCACTTTACTAATGACTTATGAACTCTGGCCTTCTACAGACCATCTTTTCAAAATTTCTTCCATGCACTAAATAGGATATCATATTGTGAAGAATTTAAGAAAAGAAAAATTCAACAAGGAGCTCAAAAAAGGACTGATACTACTACATCACTTTCAACAGATAGCCATCTATCACCACCCCAGTCATCAAATCTAAAATTATAGCACCTCTGTTTTTTTTACTCAGACAGACAGCCTCTTTATAAATACATAAGTTATTTGCAAATGTATATTATATTGTCCAGCTGTTCATGTACCACTCAAGTAGCTTAGTATGTAAACAAGTAATTCAGTAAATAAGTAAACCAGCCAACAAGCAAACAAATAAATGAATCAACAAAACAAATAAAGTTGTGTACTACTATATTTCCAATGTATTGATATTTGCTTTACCTATTGGAATCAAGGTTATCATACAGAACAAAAATGTGACAGAACCGTTATCCCAAAAATATTATGAAACGGAATAAAGCTGATATGAAGGGACATCTTTGATGTTCACTTTTATGACTGGATGGGAATAGTTATATTTACGTGAGAGTTATCATGTACAGCTGTGCTCAGTATGGGAGGTGGTTATTATTAAGTACTTGCTGAGGGTGGAAAAAACTTTAAGTGGGATTCCTTAAAGGCTAGGCAGCATATGTCTAACGTGATCATTTTCCTATGTTCTTATCAATAATATGTCTAATGAACAACCACGATGAGCTACCAAAATTACAATGAAATAATTAGCTGATGTAGTGACAGTTTCTGAAAACTTAATGCTTAATTTGGTAGCAGCCTCGGAGAGAGATTGAATAAAGAGCAGGTCAGTGAATGTGGAAGGGGCTTTAGTAGATCAAGCAAGCAATGATGCCTGATAGGGTGTATGCTATTGTGTAAACAATGCCCACCCATGAGTATTATGAGGCCCAATGGCACAAGCGGAAGACATCTAACTGTCTGGAAGGGCATTGTTTACAGAATAATACACACCCAGGAGGGCATTATGCACTTAGAAATTGGACTGTTACATTTTTTTGAAATTTTTTGTTTTTGTTCATAGGTAGGTACTAGGCTATCTGCCCAAAGGCATTTATAAGCCTAGCCAGAATGTGTTGGCTTTCGCCACCCCCTTAGATTAGTTCCCTGTACCTCTGTCCAGCACAGCCACTGAAGTGATCCCCAGGGTGAACTTTTTGTTTCTCTTGAAGAGTGCTAGCGAGGAGCTCTGCCTAATGTAGATTGGAATCTTATTCCAAAGCATGGGAAGTCTCTGGGACAGGAATCTATCCCTCCAGCACGTCCTATTTATTGTTGTGGTGAGGTTTAGATCCCTAGAGCGTGTGGCTCGAGGGAATAATAAGGTTTTCTTTAGGTGGAGCATGTCCATCAATTCTGGGTTGGACATGGCCTTGTATGTCAGGCAGAGATCACCTCTGAGTAGGCGATATGCATCCGAGTACAGCTGGAGTTTCTTCAGTCGAGCTGCATAGGGCATCTGTTTAAGGTCAGTTTTTTTAATTAATATATATATATATATATATATATATATATATATATATATATGGGTCACCTTCATTTGGTTGACAACTCATTTGATCTAAACTCATTTGGTCGACAAGCAGTATTCAAGGCAAAACCTGGGATTTGCCCCCCTCCCCAATGTCGTGCAACCCTGGAGTTGATATATATATATAGCTGGGGGGTGTGGGGGGCACAGCCACCCACATTGGGGGGGCCCCCACCTATTTCCATTTAAAAATATGAAAATACAACAAAAACTACACATTTTAATTGAAAATGGTTGGGGGGCTTTGCCCCCCACACCCCCAATGTGGGGGGCTGTGCCCCCCACTCCCCCCTAACTATATATCTCAACTCCAGGGTCGCATGACATTGGGGAGAGGGGAAAATCCCAGGTTTTGGTCTTGAATACTGCTTGTTGACCAAATGAACTGTCGACCAAATGAGTTTAGATCAAATGAGTTGTCGACCAAATGAAGGTGACCCACATATATATATATATATATATATATATATATATATATATATATAGTTTACTATCATAACCCGGAAATACACTTGGTCGATTCATCATGTCATCAAACTTAAATAGCGAAAATGAAAACATTTTTCAGACCCTGTCTCAAACCATGGTAATGTCGAGAGTTCAACATTTGCCATTTTGAAAATGTGCCTGTTGACCGGCATGTGCCTTACAGACGTCGATATTCAAGCTTCGGTATGGTAAGTATAGATGTTTAGCCACTTTGAAAGTCTACTTTCAATGTTACATTACTCGACCGTCCAGAATATGATTTATATATATATATATATATATATATATATATATATATATATATATATATATATATATATATATATATATAAATATATATATATATATATATATATATATATATATATATATATATATATATATATATATAAAAACTTCATAACTAAAAGCAAATGAATACACGCTGAACAAATAACTAGCGCTTTCGTCCTTTAATCATAATAAGAACTTCATCAGAAATGTCAAAATTACACATAATATCCATATATAAACTGTTCCAGTAAAAAAGTCATAAAAAAATCTCAGCCAATCTGAACAGTAGTAAAATCAAATAGAAGCAAGTCACACAAAAAGGGTAGTGCACATTTGTCATATGTAGTCTAAGTAAAAAAAAGGTGTGAAAGTTTAATAGTAGGTGGTGTTAATGTACAAATCTAACGTCTCCATCTGAGTGCACATTTTATATTAAGATTTTCATTAATACCTGGTGTATATATATATATATATATATATATATATATATATATATAGATATATAAAATACTTTTGATGAACTATAGTTCATCTGCCTAATGTTTCAATATGTAACTGCTGTTGGAGGAAGTATTTTACATCCAAAATATACATCAAAAGCACTGCTTAGAGAGTATAAAATAAAGGTGGCCGTTATCTCTGTTACATTCCAAGCTCCATAGCAGCTTAATATGATTTTCATTGGGCATTACCTGTACATTAACGCTGTGCTTACATTCATTGTCTGGCGATGTACAGGTTGCCCATTATGTGAGATATATTAATATATGGGTATAGATTCATGAGTGTAAAATTTTAGGAATAGAGGATTATAAAATCATACTAAAAGAGAACAAAATGGATGTCATTATGTTTAAAATGCTAGGCATTACATTTCACTGTTGAGAGTAAATGTTGATCTTTGCACTTAGAAGTATAGCTTCCAAAAATGTTACTTATTTTGTATTTTCTGCGGAAACAGAATATAGATCTACAGTTTAGCTGTTAACAGAAGGAAGCAAAAATTCCTATTTCCTCATCTGCAGCACTGAATAAATCTCATGGGACATGAGATGCCTGTTAAATGCAGATATCCATCATTCTCAAGAAACAGTGTCTGTGTCACAGAGTTGGCCTTTCTGAAGTGGTGATGTGCTTTTCCTGTACTTCCTGCCTCGCTAAATAAATATAATGTGAGGTGGTGAATCCTGTACATTTCCTGTTATACCCTCTTCCATGTTCATTTGTATAATCACAGAATGTCATTTTAGAACTCTGTCTGTCTCAGCAGTTGTTAGTGGAAATTGTGCCACCTTGTGAGGGATTTGCACCAGCATTATTCAGTCCTGTAATATTAAAGCAGAGGAGTTGGCCATACCAAAGTTTGTGTTATGCCATCCCATCTGTCTCTTTACATTGAAGCAGTTTTTGCTAAAGTCCTTTCACATTCTTGATTCATAACATGCTAAAGCCTTTATGTGAACAGCGAGCCTCACATTCTAGTAGTAATGAACATAAGTGAGGAAAAGCAGGGAAAACTACTCCAGCAATGTTGTGGTTTCCATAAAAAACTAAAACCAGGAGAAGACATATTGTAAATCAATTTGTTATCCTTCTCAACTAAAACCAGCAGAAGACATATTATAAATCAATTTGTTATCCTTCTCAACTATATCCAGCAACATCTGCTCTCTTGGAGCCTTATTCTACTTCTCTCTGCCTTCACTTTGATAGTAAAACTATCAGAAGAATCTTAGGAATATTTTCTAAAATTAATATTATATAGTAGAGAATGAATGTATCCTAGCTGTTAGTTAATATGTATGTCAAAGTCTCTTCTATGAAAATATTGTATGTCAAAAGTCTCTCCTTAAAACTATGTTTTGTAAAAATTGTTCTCTTGGAGCTTTTCTCCCCGGGCCTCCACTGAAAATGGACTTGTAATCCAGTTGGACTCTCCCAGTCAAAAATGTAAAATAAATAATAAATAAATAAATAACACTTGCTGCTGACATACTGATGAAACTGATTCATTTTTTTTCACTTCTATATTTTATTATAAAAATATCACAATGAATACTTAACACATAAGATCCAAATCTCTCAAGTGTCACAGCAAGCTACTTTTTTGGCCATCCTGTGGTTCATTATTTATATCTGGGACAAGCAAATTGTATATCATATATGAGTTCTACTGAGCAATGCAAACAAGTTGTTCACCTGTCATCAGCTGTCAGGGGTTTTATAGCTTCACTGCATCCTTTTCACCTTTTCTCTTGTACAATAACTGATGACTTCTGTATCAACTGCTTTCTGTCCTTCATTTTTATCTGCTAACAAATGCATGTCAGAGAGCATGCAACAGTATTTTACTTGGATTACACTGTACCTGTCACTATGAATAATCGGAGCCCTTCGACCATCAGTGCTATTAATCATTTATGTTTTAATAGCACAGCATATGTCATAGAGTGGTGAAAAGATCTGCCTGAACACTAGGCTTTATAACTGGATGGGAAACAGAAAATACACCCCTGAGATTCCAGCTGTGTCCCTGCTGGACAGGGGCATTGGGTGCTGACTTGTCTAAACATGGGCTAAACTCTTGGCTAGGCTTATAAGGGCTGCAGGGCCAATAGCCTAGTAACTTCCTATGATGATATGATATTGTAGCCTTTCTTTTCGATAAAATTCAATTACCCAAAGATACTCTCTCATCTTCAACTGCACCAAATTTAAAACCTGTCAGATGTTACAAAGAAGAGGGGAAAATCTAAGAATTTAATAGAAGGACACTGGACATAGCAAGTATCTGTTTCACATGATATAAAATTATTTAAACTCAGACTCTGTACATCACCAGTACTTGTCTCACCACAACTTAATGTCTCTGGCATTTAATTTACATTTAACTACCACATTATAGTTACTACTGTGGGATTACTGCAGCTATGAGAGTCTGACAGCTTTACTAAACTCACAAAATGACAAAAACACCAGCAGTAATGATTTCTAGACGTGGGTAATGATTGCTGGATGTGGTGAGACTGTTAATTATTAGTACAGGCACATTTCTGTGCATTAGATCACGTATACCAGTTATTGTGTTTTTGAACATCTTCTGTTCTGCTATCTTTTCTTTTGTCACTTCTTTTATCTTATCTATTTTATATGCTCACATTCCTTCTGTCATATATTTTTCTTTTTGCATATCCTTGGGATGCATCACTGCAGTCACTTACTTTGTATCTCACTTTCCTCGATACTCCTATGCACCACCCTTCCTTCCAACCCATCTTACATCTGCTGTGCCATGGTGCACCCTCTAATTCCATAATATTGCCCACTTATGACTATTTTCCCAGGCAGTCATGTAGTTTTGTATGGGTATCGTGATTCCTTCAGCAGTTTGCACTGATAACCTCTAATTTTGCAGTCTTGTGAATTTGCAAGCGCTTCATAAAAAGCAGCACTGTAACAACACAGAAGGAAGCAATGCTGCTTTCTTTGAGCAATATTGTAAGAACACAGAAAGAAGCATGACTCACCCTTGTATATAAAATGAGTAATAAGGGTTACTACAGAAGAAAACTAAACCCATAAACCAAATTAATGTGAGAAGAAGAACATGCAGAGTTAGCATACTTCATTAAAACTCTCAGTCTGCAACATGATTTTTAATCAGGTAAAGAAGACACTGGGACTTAAAAGTCTATCATTCATTCTAAGGAAAACAGGCACAGGAAAATCAGCAGAAGCTCTGTTTCTGGATGTCTCCTAGGTCTCCACTACTATTCTTCATTCCATATTTTAAGCCATCTAAAGGAAAGAAACATTAACGATGCAACTGCATCATACTTAAGGAACACCTACAAGTGCAATGAAGACATTATGATGTCAGGATGAAATATCATAACAAGACATGACAGTTTCAAATGAAACTAAATTCAGAGACAGAGTTCTGCAAGGCACAGTAGTGGCAATGGAGTTAATGACGAATAAAACAGCTATAACAGGCACTACATAATGTGATACATGTTGGCACTGGTCACCTCCAACAGGGATTTAAAAGGAAGAGAAACACCATGACAAAATGGAACAACTGAGCAGGAAACAAGGCTGTAGCAATGCCAAATATTAGTGAATGCCAGAACAGCTAAACCACTATTATATGGCTGAATGAAATGGAAACCTCATAAAGCTGCACATATCTCTGCTGATCAAAAGTGCTGGCAGCGATACCATAGAAGTGGTTCTAATCTGCAAGTGCTTTACCATAGCATTAAACCAAGCATGACCTACTGTGAACACAACCAGGATACTTCCTACATAAAAAAAACAACCCCCAAAAAAACAGAAAAATAAAACTACGTTAAAAAAAACTTCAGCAATCAAACAGCACTTATTTTGTGGATAATATTGTGCAGTTACCCCTTGTGAGGCAAGGTGGTGTTATAAACCACTGACTTCAACAATACAGTTCTAGAGATCTTACGTCCTGCATATCAAACGTAAGGCTAGGAAATATTGGTAGTCTCAGTTTCAGTGTCTCAACGTTTTCCCTACTTACATTGGATGATTCATGTTAGGAGTAAGGGAGCTGCATTTCTCTAGTGCCATCCACTGGAAAACATGTGAAACCAAGGTCTTATCTACTTGAGTTGTTAGTAATTTAAGCAGAAGTTAAAGATCAACCTGCATTTTTTAAAGAAAGTAGAGGGATTCCCATGGTTCATTGGCCAAATTACTTCCATCTGTATTAAAAGCATCAAAGTCTCCCTTGAAAATAGCCCACAAGTCTAGTGGGACAAACCCAGTCAACAAAAGCAAGTAAACAAAATAAAGCACTAAATAAAACAATAACTAAAGTATTAAATCAAATCATTTTGTCAAATTTACAATAAAGGATAAAACAAATCTAACTCTGAGTTATGCATAACATTAATAAGCATGTCTGTGTTGTACAATCAAGATCCCACACTGAGCTTAACACATGAGCAAAACTACAAACTGCTTGATGGCAAGTCTTAAGTGGGGCAAGAAGTAAGAAAGGATGTGACAGGGAAGCTTTAGTATCTGAGCTCCTAAAACCAGGAGTTCACTGCCACAAATATGAAAGAAACAGAAATCTGCTACTCATTTAAACATATGTCCAAAAAGCACACTCTGGAGATGTGCACCTCTGAAGTGTTGGTGTCATATAGGTTAATATATTCTAAGTCTCCTTAAACATGTTTACAACTTCATTAATGTTCATTGTGTGGCATCCCATCCTAAGGAACCTGAATATCTGTAATAGTCACCTGATCAGTTACTTATGTGCGGAATTATTTCACTAAGCCTGACGTGCAAACAAATGGTGAAAGAGTTTCTTAGGGATGAAAGTGAAAATAAATGCATGGAAATACAGTTCCATTACTACTTTTACAACAGGAACAGAGTTCCTCAACAAAATTCTTAAATCAGCTTTCATTTACAATATATACTTGTATTGATGTACTTTGCTGTACTTAATACAGCATCTCAGCATCATAACAGGTGTTAACCATAAGGTTTTTTATTAGACATCTTTCATATTTGATCATGTCAGAGTTCATGTACTTTTTGGTAATAACTTGCAACATATCTTAAGGATACTGAGGAAATATCAGAAACATATGGGGTATTTTTATGCAATTTCCTTGGTGGCAAACCTCTCTTATTAAATGTACTAGTGGTATTGTACATAAATGAGTAATGGAAACATCTTAAATTACTACATGGTACAATAACCAGATTTCATATGTCTGGCTTTGCATTGCAGTAATCTCCCATGTAACAAATGTACAACTAAGAACAGTGCCTTTGAATTTTATTGTATATTTTATCAAATTACTTAATATATGGCTTTTCTCTCTTGATTTCTCCCATGTAAGGGCTTTTATCCCAGTCACTAATCTGGTTAACCAAAGAGGATGCATAAGAAAAAACACTAAAATAAATACATACAAAAATACTGCAAAGGGCCCTGAAGCACAAGTGACCAGTATAAAAGTAATGCATATGAATTTTCTGCACATTACAAACATCATGCATCCATTGCTTGCACTTTGAGCAAGGATATGAATAATATTCCTCTTTTCTCCAGAGGTCAGAAAATGTAAAACTAAACATGGTAAAAAGCAGGGCCTACAGCATCTTTACTTTCTGTGGCCTCCCCTGTGTTTGTGTCTACTAAACTTGTAATTGTCGTTTATTTTTTTGTTCTATTTTACACAGCTGATTGTGATGAGACATTCTACTTTTTAAACCTATACTTCAGGGACATAAGTTCCTTTGTCTTTCTGTGGCCACAGCATGTAATGACCCCTCCCCCAGTTTAGGGCTGTTTCAGAATTTTACACCACTGCCCTACAATGTTACCCCCATAACATGAGTATTTTTAAGTGATAGATAGATAGATAGATAGATAGATAGATAGATAGATAGATAGATAGATAGATGGATAGATATGAGAAACAGAGTATAATTCTCTTAGCGTACATCTTTTCACAGGTAGCTGCAAACAAAACAATCACTCATCAGTTTGGACAAAGCTGACCATTGTGAGTTAAAGCTATAAAATAAAAACAATATGCCAAAAAATAAAACTTTATTAGAACAATTTAAATATTCCAAGTTACTATTTTATAACATTTTAGGTTGTATCCACAGCTTTATCCTTTTTCATACCTTTAAACTTCATATAAGATTGTAAATCTAAGCACAGTGGCTGGGCTGTTCTGTACTGCTGAATGGATTAACACTGTTTATCCAGCTTGATAAAACACTAATTGAAGCTGAGCTTAACGCTACTCCACAAAAATCACTTTGAGTTCTCTAGGTTTCTCACTTGCTTTTCATCACCAGTTAAAGCTTCTCATTAGCCTCATCTGTGGCCCATATAGCCTCCTCACCCTGATCACATTACCCTTCGTAGATTCACAAGTACTTGCTCTCAGAACATCAGACTTCTAGTTTGGCCAAAGAAGGTCTGATACTGCTGCTGCCCTCTAGTGAGCTTTACACTGTCATCCCTAAAACAAATTATGGCATTCACCTCAGAAATACTACAGAAACTCGTAAATCTTCTACAATTATTAATCTCAGAAGGCAACAGATATAGTAATACTGCATACATTTATTAATTAAGAAAAATGGAAAACAAATATTAGAATTTACCAGTTTCGTAGACTGCAGAAGTGTACCGTATCTGCTGTGAATCCAGATGTGCTGTAACTATGAGATCAGGGTGGTTCTGCTGACTTATGGGGGAGGGATTTGGAAATAATTAGCTATATGTCATCAGAGGTTAACAGAACAGGTCAGAGAAAACATGACCGATGAAGTGAAAGCACTCTGTTAACCAAACCCAGGCTTTTTAGCTTTGGTATGACACATGCAAAGTGGCTACAGTCCAAAGTTTCAACTTTAAGCTCAACAGCTGCTACTCATGGGCAGAATGTATTTACAAACTTAAACAGTGCCACAGAAGGAGTGCAGGAAAGACAGGCCGCTATCCACTGAGACAAGATAGAAACCCATATAGCTTATGCAATAACACACAGGCTGGAATGTATAATTGCATACCAACATCCTTGTAGTTGGCCAATACACAAGTAACAAGATATGAATTTCAGTTACCAGGGTAAAAAGAAATGGGCTGGCAGGTCTGCAGACATGTTTACTTGTTTGCATTTCTTAATTGTTAAATAGGAAAGAAACTGAAAGGCATGTCAATAATTTTCTCATAGAACAGGAAGTATGTTGTAGCATTACTGAGGGATCTTTGTTCTGTGAATATTTTGAAGGAGATAAAACAAATAAAACAAAAGTTTACCCTGGTAATATTCAGGAAGGGCAAGATATCTTATCAGGTAGGTTATTATAGATGGGTGTTACTCCCAGAGACTAATGGCACATTGCAAATGTTTGGATAGGATGTAGCAAAACACAAAAGAAAAAATCATGATGTTAAGAAATAACGACTTTTTGTCTTAAAAATGAAAAGGTGAAACTATGTATGGGGACATTGAGACTATTTTGGAGATCCAGTCTATGAGAGAGGCAGATGAAATGGGTAGACTGAGGGACACAGCCACAGACATACGTAAACGCAGACATGCACTTGTGTGCTTACACACATACACACACAATAAAAGTAATTTAGTAGACAGCTACTGATATTCCAAGATGACAGCAAGAAAGGATTTAAGGCCACAACTTAAGCTTCTCTGCTTTGAAAAGAAAAGAGAAAGTAAGAAAAGATAACGGTAGAACAGGATGTAAACACTGAACAGCCTCCTTGAATTTAAAAAATCTCAAGAGGATTTTTCTTCACATAGACATGTGCAACAGCAAAGGTTATGGTATAAGAAGGGGGGCTTTCAGAAGTAAAGTGTTATTTTTGACATACCACATTGATTGAACACATTTCCTGACAAGAGGCTGAAATTTAAAAAAACAAAAGTGGAGATGAAAAATGCATTTAACATTACTATTGGAATATTTGTTAGAGCTCAGTGTAGATGGTATGCTAGTGATACAGTCAACTAGCAAGAGGTAAAGCCAAATGATGCCATGTATAACTTCATTTGCATACATTTCGATATTTGGCATTGTTGAATGGTATTAGCTTTCTGAGTTACTGTGTTTTCTCCCTCAAGTTCCCTGTAATCATTAGAATCAGATTCAATGGTTCTCATACTGTCTGTCAGTTCTCCTTGAATGACTTTACTAACTGACTATCATCAGTGTAATACTTTGCCAGCTGAGCCTTTTGGCTCCATGAAGGACTGAACCACATGACCACTGTTTAATCTGTAAATTTGGTAGTAGGTATGGGAGTGGCAGATTAGGCTGCCAGTTAGTTTTATCCTTGCAAAGACACTCTAAGTGAGACATAGTCCTCAGTGAAGGTGGCAGATGCAATCCACAGACAGGACTGTACATGCCACACTCTCTGCCATATCAGAGAAGGAACAGAGACTGAAAAAGTAGGTGTAGAGAGCACAGTGCCAAGGTTATTTATCATCCATAGTACCTACGCAGTGTAGCTAAGAGCAGAACTACACAATTTTTAGCAGTAATCCAATCTAGTGTTAAGTACCATCCCAAGGTCTGGAGGCTGTGAAGAACTCAAATGGCATGCAGCCTTCCAGGAAGACACAGCCAATCAGGTGATAAAGGTTAGAAGAAGAAGACATTACAATATACTGGAAACATTTTTTTTATTTTAGGTTCACTTTAGTTATACTAAATAAATTAAATTAAACTAATATTTATTTCATCTCAAAAAAGAAAACAAAAATACGTTCTTGTTCCACATAGTTCAAATCCATTTTAAATTCTCTAATGAATCACATGATTCCTTAAAATTCACAGAGTTGGTGCTGCAGCTCTGGTAAAGCTGCCTTGCAATCATTACCTACATCTGTAGTCATAATCCTTGGACTCCAATATAACTGTAAGTTATTAATCTATCTTGTTCTGTTATACCTCTTCACCTGCACAGGCCAATATGGAATCTCAGTCAGATTTGTCTTGATATGGCCTGCTGAATACCACTATGTATTTTGAGTAAGTATAGTAACTGTCTTTATTGCTATCTCCAAATGATTTAATATATGAGAGCCGTAAATATTTACTTAACTCAGAAGTTAGCACTTTACCTCAGAACACATTTGTTTAGTACAACACATATACAGGAACATGACAAAGTGCACTTCCCCTAAACCAGCTTATGTTAAGGTTGTTAAGAGAACACTGCTTAAGCCTTCCAGGATAAAGATTAAAAAAAATTATACACTTGTTTACACAGCAACAAAACTACCTTTAGCCTTCATACCCACAGGTAATAAACAAACCTCAGAAGAGTCACAGGGGTGCAGACTCCAAGCCCTTACAGCACACTGATTCTGTCTCTGACTATGGTAATATTTTAGTAATAGATTATTGAATTGCCAGGCATATGGACACCATTCTCACCAAGCTGCATAAAAATAGGGTGACAGTTATTTGTCTTTCTGAAACCAGGATCTAGGGTGGGGTCTTAGAGCCCCTATTTTGGCAACTATGATTATGACTTCATACTGATGCATATAAGGGTGAATTGCCTGAGATTAAAACCTAAGTGTTTATGATTCCCAGCACAAAATTAATATTATTATCTGGGAGCATTTTGTCTGTGTGTAGTGAACCTCTATTCATGGTTTTATCATTTGTTGCCCTTATTATGTATATTTGTTTTTCTTTGTATGCATGTCTGTGAGTGTGTTTGTGTGCGGACACACACACGTGTGTGTGTGTGTGTGTGTGTGTGTGTGTGTGTGTGTGTGTGGGTGTGTGTGGGTGTGTAGAAACTTTTCAGCTGATCCTATTAAATTGACTGTTTATTGCAGTGGTTGGGAATGTCATTAATGGTTGCATATTTGCATGAATATTATTAAAACAGTGTGAGGTACAGGTTTCTTATGGTATCCTTTGGGATTCAATATAAAGTTAAACAAAATTACCATGCATATGGCTATCAAATATTGTTTGCACATTTTTAAAAAGCAATGAGAAAACGGTCTACATTTCTGTAAATATATCACAGAAATGTGTAGATTTGACTGCTGCTGGATCGCTGTATAGCTAAACTAAGAACTAGTCAAACACTTCCAAAGCTTTTACTAAGGCTCCAGTATAGCAGTTTGGAAATACTTTGCATCATGCAGAAAAATGTATGACATTTTCATGTTAAGACTGCAACATAAAATCTGGATTATATGATAGAGTTTTGAAATTAACACCAAAATAGCAACACTTTTTTTGTAGATAAATTTCCAGATTCAGGTTTCTTGTAGCATTAAATGAATGAGACATAGCATCATTACTTTATGTCAGAAAAATAGTTTTGTAAACAAATGTTTTAGGACTCAATAGGTATTTCGTTTAAAGAGTTCTGACTTTAAGGGATGTAATAGTGACTGCTACACAGAGCACATAGTGCTAATTAAGGACTTTAAGCTCTGCAAGAAGGATTTGGAAGGCGTGCACAATGTTTACATAGAGAAGCATTCGAAGAAACAGGATTCTGTTAACCTTAAGCAGTGAATGTTGCAAACAGTGAAAAGCATCCCAACAAAATATAATGTACATTAAGGAGTTACAACCTCAGAGCTGGTGATACTTACATAGAATTGCATATAGGGATCCCTCTCCATATGTTTTGCCCTTTTGCAAACTTAGACAATTTTTGGTGATTAAAGAACTTCAGCACAACTTCAAGCCCCCGTAAAGAACTTCAGCACAACTTCAAGCCCCTGCAAACCATGAGAACACTGCTGCCTATGGAGAATTGTTCACAGAAACCCTTTACAAATATGTTAATAGCTGCATAGAGGCAGCTGTACCCACCAGGAAGAAGTACGGAACTAACTCAAAAAACAAGCCACCCTGATGGATTCACAAAATCAATAGGCTGTATGACAGAAAGAAAAAAAATCATGGCAGAAATTAGGAGGTGCAGCACCCAGCAGGATAAAATCACTCTCATTAAACAAAGCAAACATCTCAGAGGACAAATAAAATCCACTAAAGCTAAATTTGAGGTAAATTTAGCCTCCCAGGCCAAAGAAAACACAAGGCGTTCTTTAGCTATGCCTGCAACCTCAAAGGCAATACACTATTGTGTGCAGAGTTCATTGTAAATGGAGCGACCTATACTGAGCCAGACGATAATAGCAAACCTACTGGATGTTAAATTTAGCTCCAACTTTACCTCTCTCTCCCCCTCAACCTTCCTTCATGAAGTACTATCAAGTATAACTTGCCTTGCTATCATCAGGAAACAGATGCTTAATGCTCTCTCTAAGGCCAAGAACACTGCAGTAACAGGCCCAGACAATATCCCAGGATGCCTTCTTTTTTTTTCTCAAATATTTTTTTTCAATTAAAATAACATTTACATAATATTTTTAAATATCATTTTAAACAACTATATACACTATTTACAATAGCCTGACTTTCAATTATATACACTGTATGTTATTAAATATAGAATTAACAGATCAGTTATCAGAGATGCAATATTGATTATTGCAGAGTGTCCAACAAAGGTATAACTTTCTTCCAAGGATTATTTACCAATGGCCTGGGACAGATTCATAGTTCTTTGATTTTTATTTCCATCAATGCAGCTGTCTTCAGTAAAGTGTAGAATTCTTCCAAGGTCGGGGGTGTATTTGAATTCTACCTTCTGATTACGCATTTCCTAGATATAGCAAGTATTGTCCATAACAAATGCATATTTGTCTTATTCAGGTAGGGACCTTCATTTACATTTAGAATTATCAATACTTTAGTTAAGGTAAAGGATTCATTAAATAAAGCTTGTAAAAATGATTGATTTCATTCCAATATGATTTAATTTTATTACATTCATAAAAAATATGAATCCAGTCTGCTTTATTTGACTTTTCACACCTCCAGCAAAAATCATTTGTAGTAGTACTGACCTTTATAATTCTATCTGGTGTTAAAAATGCTCTATGTAAGTATTCCCAGTTAAATATTTTCCAGTACTGTATGTTAGAGGTGTAATTAACTGATATTAAGATGTTAGTTTTAATTTCTTCTGTTAACTGCAATGACTGACCTTTTGTTAAGAACTGCCAGTATGATGGTTTGGGAATTGTTTTATATGTTATTAACTCTTTATACAGATTTGAAATGGAATTTTTTTTTCACAACTATTATATATAAATTCATACAGAAAACGTATTAGATTTGGAATATCTTTAAATGAAGAATTATTAATTAATCTGCATAAATCTTGAGTGTACATTAGAATGCTTTGTAAGTTAACCAGTCCTGTGTTGGAATACTGTAAGCAGTTTTTATCATATGTATATCTAAAACATTTATTTACACATTGAAACCAGCATAAGAATCCATTTTATTCCCAGGAGGTTATTGTTTCCCTATATATTTTGTGAGGAAAATTCTTAGTGATGGTAAATGGAGTTAAAAGGTCAAACCGAAGTTTTAGATCTATGTTTTCATTGATAAGTTTCCTAAAGGAAGTGATATAATGATTAATTAGTGTTGTTTTAGAAGGTTTTGTTATATTATATTGCATACGTATGCATAGTATGTACCAGGGTTTGTTTGATTTGTCTACTATTAAACATTTTTTTCAACAGATTAAATGAATTTGTTAATATAGCCATTGTTAATTATTTCCAGTTGGCAAAATAATTTGGGTTTATCCAGTCTATTGTAGTGTTAAGCACAGATGCTTTTATATATGTTTCTATTTCTGGGAAGTTCAATCCTCCTTGTTTCCAGGGTCTAATGTGATGAGTTAGAGCAACTCTATTCTTTTTGGGATACCATAAACATTTTATTAAACATGAGTTTATTTCTTTAATAATCCATCTTTCGGAATTAACTGTATTGCTAATGCTACATATAGTATTTTTGGCAATAAGACCATTTTTATTAACTGCAATCTGTCTTCAAAAGTTAATATAATTTTGTTCCATTTTTCTATATATATTTTTATTGTTTCATTAATGTTTTTATAATTTATTAATATTGTTTCATTTATATTTTTGCATAACACTATTCCTAAATAATTTAGCGTAAGTTCTTGTTTTCCTATGATGGATTTATCTGTAACTTGTAGTTCTTTTTTCTTATTTAAAAATAGAAATTTTGATTTTGATCTATTAAAGTGTAGACCTGAAATCTTATAAAATTTCTCCATTACTTTTTCTAGCTCTCCTAATGACTCTCTGGAGTTTGATAGGGTTAATAAAAATATTATCAAAAAGCATTATTTTAGATATGTACTGGTCATAGACTTCTGTTCCTTTTATTCTTGGATTATTGCATATTATTTCTGCAAGTATTTCTATAGCCAAAGCAAATAAAATAGGAGAAAGGGGGCATCCTTGTTTAGTACCTTTTGTTATATGGATAGATTCTGAGGTGAAAGGACCTAATTTAGTGTAGTCTAAGCTATTAATATATATGTTTTTAGTAATAAGATGAAGGGAGGAGGAAATTCAAATAATGCTAAAGTTTTAAATAGATATTCCAAGTTGAGGGAATCAAAGGCATTTTCTGTGTCTAATCCAATTACAGGTGTTTCTCTATATTCTTTATTCACATAATCTATAAGTGTAAATATCCTTTTAATATTATCATGTGTGTGCCTGTTATATAAAAATCCAGTCTGATCATTATTAATTGTTTTTGAAAGTGGGATTTTCATTCTGTTAGCTAGTATTGACATGAATATTTTGTAATCATTATTCAGTAATGATATAGGCCTGTATGAGGTGCAAAGGTCTGAAGGTTTATTATCTTTTAGAACTGGTGTTATGAGAGAATATTTCCATGAGGGTAGTATTTTTGCTTCTGACTGGATTTCTAGCAAAGTTTTATGAAAAAGGGAGATTACTGTTGAAGGGAAGAGTTTGTAAATTTCCGTAATTATACCATCTATCCCTGGAGCTTTGTTAGATTTGCTTTCTTTTATCTTGTCGACAATTTCTTTGTAGGATATAGGTTTTTGTACGTCTAGTTTTACGTTTTCGGGAATTTTTTTTATATTGATAAGGTTTGTATCTAAGTTTATTTGGTTGGTGTCTAAATCTTCTTTTTTTGAAGTGTTCCATATAATGGAACTGAAATGCTTCAAGGATGTCTCCTATATCTGATACTTTTTTCCCCTTTCTTTTCATGATATATACTACTGTTATTTGCTTTAGATTGTATTTTAATTCTTGTAGATAAGTTATGTAGATATGTGGGGGAGGTGGCTAATGAGTTTATTTTTTTTATTTTTCCATGGCTAGACAAGTTTCATGTGATAGAATTTCATTATATTTTTTATTTAATTCCTCTATTTCTTTTTTGACTTCTGGACAATTCTGATTTTTTTTTAGATTTTGCTGTCAAGAGTCTTGGTTTGCAAGTCTAATGATTCAGATTCCCACTCTCTAACTTTGTTTTTGTACCAGCTAAGGGCCTTACCAAATAAACATGCTTTTAATGAGTCCCAAATCATGACTCTACTGATTTCTGTTGTATTATTAATTTCAATAAATAATTGTAGTTCTGACAACATCCAGGGTCTGAATACTTTAATTTTCGTGATAAATGATGGAATTCTAGTTGAGAGGATTAAAGGTTTAAACTCTATTTGGAGCTTCATTATCAGAGAGTCATAATCTGAGAAAGGGCATGGAACTATTGAGAAATTGAGGATTTTTGATTGTAAATCTTGAACTACGAATAATTTGTCTATTCTGGTTTGTGTTCCAAATCTATGGTCTTTAGGGGAAAATAATAAGGATTTATCATCTTTTACTTTAAAAGTGTCAATTAAATGAAATGAATCAATCCATTTTTTTTGGGATTTTGAAATAGTTGCCATGCGAAAAGACTTCTTGGTGGTTTCAGAAGCCTCTAAGGTACAATTAAAGTCTCCTCCCAGTATAAGATTTCCTTTATAATTGTTGGAAATAAAATCTACGTGTTTTTTAACCGTTCCTGCTCCAGTTCCTGGGAACCAATATAGATTAGCTAAGGTCCATATTCTGTTATTAAATTTAATTATAACAAATGCTAGTAGACCTTCTTTGTCTTCATATTTATAAATAACTTTTGGAGTGATTATGTTTTTCTTCCAGAGAATTGATACTCCTTTTGTCTTTGTTCTATAGGAGGATTGAGCTAAGACTGTATAGTCCCTAGGGGTCTAAATAAAGCTATCACTAGTCTTAAAATGCATTTCCTGGAGAAATACTACTTGTGTCTTTTTTACATTTAAATATTTTAGCAAGTTTGATCTTTTATTTGCATTATTTAAGCCATTAGTATTTAATGATAAGAATGTTAAATTAATTTCAAGTTATTGTTGGAAGAAACCTTTTGCTTCTTTATTTTTTTATTTTTTTTATTATAGTAGTTATACCATATTCTCTGATAACATTGGATGTTATTTTTGTGTGTGTAAGCTTGGGAGTGTAATTTTATGTTCTTTCTTCTTTAAATATAAGGAGGATAAAATTCTGGTTAGGCTTTAAAAAAGTACTTCTATAAAGCATTAATTCTAAAGTATCAAATACAAGTAAATATGAATTTCCCATTAAACATGGAATGAAAGTCATTCATAATCCAATAGATAAAGATAGATCTATTGGATTATTACTTATACCTTTAATCAACAATATCAACTGAGCTGCATAGGTTAAATTATTATATGGAGAATATTCTTAAAAGAGATATGAAATGCTATATTATTCTATTATTGTTCTATAGTATTTTATATATCAGGATGGAATGTTAGTAGTGTAAACAATTATTATGTTGACTTAGAAAATATACAATATTTAGTTACCCTTAAGAGATCCCAAACATGTCAGATATGTCATTTTAGATAAATGAAATGCAACAGAGAAGCATACACTAAATAAGCCAACAACAAATAGATTATTACTAAAATAGTTTGACTAAAAGGACTCTACAGGAAACAATGAGTGATTACCAATGAAATGCGAATTTGCTGTAGGTGTACTGTCTTTCTTTACTTTCCCACTCTTCAGCTCACCAACTTCAACTTGCACTTATAAAAAGACATGGCTTATCAGTGGTATCCTGACTCTGAGTAGAGGCATCCTACATTCTAGTGTGCAGTGCTTTTACATATTTATAGATTTACAAAGCAGAGTCTAAGAATGAACTATGATCACTCTGACAATTTCGATCCTGCATAGGGCTCATCCTACTTCCAGAATGGATAATCACATCAGGTCTAGAATGAATGTGAAGGTACCTATTTGGTAATCAAGACTTACCTTTGGTAAGTGTTAATGAAATAGTATTTAGAGCATCTTAGAGAGTTCTCAGGGCAGTTAGTATGCTCTTACGCCTCTCCTCCCTTGACCAAAAACAGAGATTTCCCTTTCCTTTCTTTCTCTTGTTTTAAATCAGTAGTAATAAAAGAAATTCAGCAAACATAGGTAAACAGAAATAACATTCAGTAGTCCATCTTGTACATGACTCGCAATCCATTAAACATGTCAGTGACTAACATCACTTTAGTAAACATTATAAAGACAAATTAGAAATAATTTCCTAGCTCTTTAAATTTTCTGATAAAGCAAAAAGTAAACAATAAGCTATTTTAACTAAAAGTATAAAGCATTTCAATTTACATTTCTAGTTATATTGTAGTGTTAATAGCTGTCTGAAATCTGTACAATACTTCTCTTCTTCAAATCATTCCTTTTTCAATTCAGGTTTTGTTTTGTCAAAACGGCAACAATATTTCAAGGGCACAATTAATATTTAGACTGATGTTTCAAATAAATAACTTGTCTGTTGCCAATTGAGTTAATTTAGAATGTATGATTAGTGCAAATATAGCATGTTGCAAAAATAATATGTATTTTTTCGTGTTCTCTAGTGACTGTCATATGCAAGTGACATATATAATGTAGCATATAGAGAGCAGATAGCTTATGGATTCAGGTTGTTAAAGTCAATTATACTTATTAATCAGGCAGTTTCATTTAAATTCAAAAGTAATTTGGGGACATTTCAGTTGAGTTTCCAGGAATGTGCAGTCCAATGTGAGCAATTGAGTCCACTTTGCCTCATAAACATTTGTCACAATTCATTAAACTAAGCAGAGTCTAACATCTATCTAATAATCATTATAAAGATAAAGAATAGTAATTTCCTAGCTCTTCAAACTTTCTGATATCGCAAAATGTTGGCAGTAAGCTATTTTAACTGGAAGACTAAAACATTTCAATACTTCCTTGTGAATATGTATTTTTACTTTTACTGTCAAGTGGCCTCCAAAAGACATGCGTGAATGGGCGTGCCTTCGCTGAAGGTTGGGCGTTGGGCTGGCAACTCGGCACCATAAAAAAATCTACTGCCAATCATTAACGGACTGGAGTTCTGCTGTAGCAACCCCTTACCGGGAAAAGCCGAAAAGACAAACAACAACAACTTTTACTGTAGTGTCAAGAACTGTCTTTGAAATCTATGCATTACTTCACTTCTTTCAAGTCATTCATTTTACAGTTCAGATTATATTTTGTCAATAGCATTTCAAGGGCACATAGCTATTCATTTAAAATATCAGTTTAAATATTGTATCTGTTAGCAAGTGAGTTTGTACAGAGTGTGAGGTAACTGCAAAGGTAACATGTTGCAAAAAGTAATATGTATCTTCTCATATCCTCTAGAGTCTTGACAATTTCAAGTAACATATAACATGTAACTTTTACAGTGTAGTCAGCTTGTGAAATCAGGATGTTAAAATGAGTAATACTTTTTAATCAAGCAGCTATATTTCAGTGCACATGTAGTTTGGGAACATTTCAGTTGTGTTTCCAGGAATATGCAATCCTATGAGGATAAATCATAAAATATTTACAAATAATCCTATTATGTATTTATTTTACCTTGTTTAGGTTGTTTTTCATTTTAATAACTAAACAACATTACTTGTTCTTATTATTTGTTAACTGCGAGGCTACATGCACTTTGCAGATTCACAGTTTCCTTAGAAACTGCAGCAATTGTTTACTGTTGCTATTGCAACGCAAATAGAATGTGAAGAAAGCTTCACTTCTCTTAACCAACAGTACATTTTTCCCTCTTTTTTATGTATTTGTTAATACTAAAAGGAAATAATTCAAAGGACATATGTACATGAATGGAACATTTCAGAGTTAATCACGAACATGTCCCCAATCCCAATAAGCATAACAGTGAATCTAATAAATATTGTAATAATTAATTAAGTTCTCTATTCCAATTAGTCTACCTTAAAACTAAATTATTTTAGTCTATTACTTATCTATGTATAGATAGTGAGTTATTAAATATATACAGACTGTATTAGTATAGTAAATAGGAGAGAATTTAGAAATGGAGACAAGATGCAGTTAAAATAAATAATGTGAAAAGAGAGAAGAGAGAAAGAAAAGAGAAAATTAAGAGAAAATACACATATACTATGTATGTTGATTTACAGTATAAATATTTTATGTGCTATATAACCCTCCTTCTGTGAAAGAAAAGTACCCTGTTTTACATACCTGAGGTAATGTGAAAACTCTCGTGTCATCTATTTTCAAAAAAATATAGATAAAGATTCCAGTAGTTAGTTACCTTTTTTTAAAATTCCAAGCAGTAAAATTGGTCCTTTAAAGTAATGTTAAAACAATTCATATCATAGTAGATGCTTTGAGAGATTTGGCTGTAACAGTATCAGTCTTTTGCTTCTTCTTTTTGACATCTGTCCAGACATTTGTTACTTTTGTTCTCCTGAGAGAAGGTGACATCCAATCCATATCTTCTGGTAAAGTAATCACATTATTAGTTTTAATAAATGAAGAGGCTTCCTCTAAGTCAATAAAAGTCCTCATCTCATTGGCATACAGTATTCTTATCTTAGCTGGATATGCAAGTTGTGCCTTGATGTTATTTTGTTTCAGAAATGTTATCATTGGCCACACGTTTTTCCTTTGTTCCATTATTCTAGATGAATAGTCGTTATCAAATCTTATCAGGCTCTGTTTATATTTTAGAGGTGCCTTCCTCCAAGCAGATCTTAAAATCAGTTCCTTGTCCAAGTATGAAAGAAATTTGATAATTACTGACATGGGAGGAGAGTTTGAGTTAGTGGCAGGTTTCCCAAGAGCTCTGTGTGCCCTTTCAATGCCAAAGGAAAGTCCTTCTTTTAAATTAAAAAAGTCAGGGATCCAGCTTGATAAAAAGGAAATAATATTCTCACCTTCTGTGTTTTCAGGTAATCTGAAAATCTTGATGTTATTTTTCCTCTCCCTATTTTCCAAGTCATCTACTTTATTAACCAACCAAGTGTTTTGTTTAAGAAGCATTTTTTTCTGTTTCCTCTTCCTTAAGTCTGCTTTCTAAGTCATTTAGAGAAATCTCTATTCCTGTTATCCTTGTCTGGTGTTGCAGCATTTCTTTGAGGCTGTCAACCTGTTTTTGACTGCTGGTTTTAAGATGTTCCAAGTTCTCTTTAAAATCATCCATCTTCAAAGTCAACACCTGCAGGGTAGATGCCATCTGTTGTAGTTCCTTCTTTAAGGCAGCATCCTGGGGAGAATTCTTTGAGCTGATCATTTTAACAAGTGAATATATCTCCAAGCTTTTTGACAGGAAATTATTTGTAAAACTTCACCAAAGTTTCTAATTATGAAAATTAGTCTTTTATCTATAAGTTAGAACAGAAGCACTAAAAACGAACTAGGCAGCAGGAAAAATAATAAAATTTTATTGAGCACTTTTGTCACAAATTATTAATGACTTCTTCAGAATACATATCCCATTCCCACAATTCATTTATACTAACATCAATCAACACCTTGACATACGTAATGAAGAGGCATACAAATTTAAAAGAAAATGTATTGATTGTTTAAAAAGACAGACTCCATTGTAATTATATTATAAACATTACTAAAAGGCTAAAAAAGCCAAAATTGTAACTAAAAAAGCAACAAGATTGATTGTACATCCAATGATAATGTTAATAAATCTCCAACATGAAATCAATGACACCTTTGTATAAGTTATGTATAATTCCCATTAAAAACAAAAATCAGCCTTTAATTTCAACAGGCTGCTAAGAGAAATCATTTCATTAAGTCCTGGATTAGTGGTGGCATTTACTCTCAATTGCCATAATAATTCTTTAAATTCCAGCAAATTATCTATAGGGCCACCTCTCTCATCCACAATAAGATGTTCCAAGACTGTGAACTTAAAGTGATGACCTGGGTGAGTACTGATATGTTTTGCCAGTGCATTTTTCAAATTGCATTTCCCAATGTCATATAAATGCTGGTATATGCGTGTTCTAAAGTCATTCTTACTTTTGCCAATGTAAAAATTAGAACACACCTGACATATAACTGTATACACAACATTCTTGGTGCCACAATTATTGTTCTGTTGTAACCTCACCCAGCCGTACCCCATCAAGAAGACCTTGTAACCCTCTAAGATATTTTTACACTGGGTACACTGCCCACATTTAGTAATTTTACCCATACCATTTATGGTATTTCTCCCTTTATTTCTCTCTAATATGTTCTTGAAGCTAATATCCTTTTTGAATACTACAACAGGTGCTTCACCTACTTTATCACCTATGGTCGCATCACTTCTAAGAATGAACCAATTCTTAAAAATAATGTCACGAATCAGTTGGAATTGTGGAGTGTATGTGAGTATTAACCCATTGCTATAACAACCAGTTGTTGATATACTGTTCTCCAATGGTGCACACAACCTGTATATATCAATCCCTAACAAAGGATAAAAATGCCCCTCCACTCTTTTCTGGTCACTTCATCTAAGAGTGGTTTTACAAACTCTTCAGGGTAGCCTCTCTTCATCAACATACTCAATAAAACATCCCTTTCCTTGTAAAATTCATCCAATTTGCTAATCATGTGAACTAATCTCACACCCTGGCCCTTGACTAAGGAGCGTTTCTGATGCACAGGGTGCCTGCCCTCAAAATGGAGAAGGGAGTTCGAGTATGTTGGCTTACGGAAAATGGTGGAGCAAAACTGATTGGTGATGTAATCTTTGCTGATCAAAATATCTAAATAACTAATGGAGTCAGTGTGTGTCACCATTGTGAATTTCAAAAATGAAGTACTGGAATTTAGGAACAGTAAAAATTCAGACAACTGGTCATGGTTACCTTTCCAAAAAATCAGGATGTCATCTAAATATCACCCATAAAACCTAACATGTGACATCCTTGAAGATGTAAACACACTGCACAATTCCCACGGAGTAAGAACAACATTCGCAAAAATTTGCGCACAGGCTGCACCCATGGCTATACCCGAACATTGTTTGAAAATGTGTCCCTCAAAAGTCAAAAAAAATTTTCTAAAACCAATTCCATCAGTGTCCTCAATGTCAATATTTTAGTATGTGAGAAAGTAGTATGCTGACATAAAAAGTCATAGAACATCTCTATGCCCTCTCTATGAGGGATGACATTAAATAAATCTTTAACATCAATAGTGGTGAATATTAAATCACCACAAAAATGTTCCTTTTTAATTTTCTTTGAACAATCCCAGGAGTCCTTAATAATATGGTTGAAAGAACCCAAACAGTTTTTTAACTGGTGGTCCAAAAATTTAGCTATTGAGATGGTTTTAGAACCGTTTGCATCGACTATAGGTGTAAGTGGGGGGTGCATGATATTTTTATGGATCTTGGGGATCCAAAATATAGTCAGGATCCTTGGATGTTTTTGCATGCAAAAATTAAAATCTACTTCTGTAATCTGGTTGTTCAATAATAGATCCATAAGCACCACGTCAACATGTCTGTATGCTATATTTAACTCATTTCGGGAATCTTGCTCATATCCATCCCCGAATAAATGTTCTAGCATATTATCAATGTATCTTTCTTGGTCCATGACCACTAGTCCACCACCCTTATCTGGTTTCATTACTCGAATGGATCTGTTGTTGGAAATAATATCGAGAAGGGTAACTTCTTCTTTAGTTAAATTCAGAGATGTAGTATACAAGTTATTTCTGGCCAGATCTCTAATTTCTTTCATGCAGATCCCGTGAAACAGTTGTAAAGTAGGGTGTAATGGTGGGTTAAATACACTGGTCTTTCTACAACAAATATGATTGTTGTTGCTGTTATTAGTCTCACCCAAGGTCACACTAAAATTCAACTTTCTGGAATATAACATTATATCCAATAAAGTTTTTTCTATATTGAATTTTTTAGAGGGTACAAAATTAATACCTCTCTGAAGAAGATTTGCCAAATCTTTTGTGACTGACACATTCCTAAGATTGTAAATCTTAAAATTATTGTGGTCATTTGTAATGATGACAACTTCGTTAAGATTGTTGTTATGCATATCATCCGATATTATCGTATCAGTCACCAATTCACCCGTCTCCCCCTCCCCCTCCCTTGATTGCTTGGGGGTAGGTGATGTTGGTCTTCTTGGTAATTCATACTGGATTGTCTCCTGTACTGATGATTTTGCTGTTGAATTCTTTCTGACCTTCTTAGGGGTTGTCCTAACGGGACAGCACTGGGGGTGGCATCTCCTTGACAATCTACTTCATCATTGATATCATCAGACACTTCATTATTATTAGAATTACTTTGTAATAAACAATTATTCACATTATTAACTAAAGGGTAAGCTAACCCTAATTCATAGTCTTTGGCATCCCTATCCAGTTTTTTATTCATCTTATCCTTTATTTTATCAATCATTTTGTCAATATTTACAAATACCGAGTTATACTCACTGTTTTTTGTACAAAAAGCCACATCTTTTTTTATACATACATCAAGTTTGTTAACAGTTTCTTGCAAAGAAATAAACTTTTTGTCATTGTCCCTTATAAGTAATTGCAGCAGTTCACCACCCTGGTGATTAAACAAGCTGATAAGATCTTTATGTAACTCAGAGCCATTATTTAAACAATTCGAAAAATGCCAGTACCGCAGACTGTTTGGCACCTGTTCCCATCTCAGGCACTCTCTAAGGTACTGGTTCTCTATCTGCAACTTTTTCAATTTTAAACTTTCTTTCTCCAAAGTCTTTAAAGTTGAATTTACAGTACCTTGAAGTGTAGATGGATTTACTCTATAATGAAACCCAGCACTGTCCTTTTTAATCCAATCGCTTAAACTAACAGTGTTAAGAGTCTGCTGCTGTAAAGTCCCATTGAACTGTGTCTGTGTTCTCTGTTGCATAAATCCTAAACTGCCTGAAGTACCTGGTGGTGTACCAGTGTTGTCTTCCATAGTGCAAGCACTTCCTTGCCGACTAGGGCTGCCTTGCCCTGGTGGAATATTGAAAAGGGAGCCCTGTGAAACAATGATGGGTGCCATTTTGCAAACAATAGATTCACCCACCAAATGATCGAACTTGTGTCCCAAGCCCGAAATTTGCATATTAAGTATGCCAATAAGCTCAGTTAATCTCTGAATAGCAGGCGTTAACTCCTCGTGTGTATCCCTGATGCCCCCTCTGCTTTGCGTGCTCGAATCCATACTCCAAATGAACAAAATGATAACTTAGAACAGAAGTACTAAAAACAAACTAGGCAGCAGGGAAAATAATAAAATTTTACTGAGCGCTTTCATCACAAAATATTATCTATAAGATTTTATACTTTGAAGAAAAAAAATAATATTTTTTTCCTGTCTTATTTAACTAGTTATATGGAGCTCTAAAATACTGCTGCTTTCAGTTACCCATTCAGGCTCTGCCCTCCCCAGGATGCCTTCTAAATAGCATGAAACATGACCTATCAGGGCATCTGAAATTGCTATTTAACTATAGCCTCCAAACAGGCTTCATGCCTCATGAATGGAGAACAGCAACAGTCATCCCTCTGCACGAAGGTGGGCCATCTACAGACCCGGGAATCTACAAACCCATAAGTCTCACTAGTCTTATATGTAAAGCCATGGAAAGAATTATCATGGAAATGATCACTAGTGATATAGTAAGCCTACAGACACTGTACCCAACCCAGTTTGGTTTCATCAAGGCCAGATCATGCCTACTCAACGTGGAGGACTTCTTTGAGAAAGTCACCAAAGCAATGGATGAGGGCAAAATGGTTCACACTGCCTCCCTTGACTTGTCCGAGACATTTGACACAAAACTCCACTCAGGCATTGTTGACAAAGTCAAGAGGTTAGGTGCAAACCCATATGTCATCAGGTGGATAGCCAACTGCCTCATAGACAGGACCCAGAAGTTAGAATTGGGGAGTCCACCTCTACAAAGAGGCCAGTCACAAGTGGAGTCTCTCAGGGATCAGTCCTTGGACCACTCCTTTTTGGCATTTACTTCTCTGCAGTCAAGGCCAATGTCAGTGGTCTCTGTCTGACTAAATTTGCAAATGATTGCAAATTAGGAACTGTCATTGAATCCCACACTGGCACAAATGTTCTCCAAGAGGGGGTGACACAGACAAACAACTGGTATCGGAGACATGGACTAAAACGAAATGTCAAGAAATACATAATAGTATCCTTTGGGAAGTCATCAATTATACTGTCAATACACCCATTAGAGTTGACCCAGTAGTCAGGGATTTAGGGACACACATAGAGAGTAATCTAGCCTTTGACAATCACGTGTCTATAGTTGTGAGGAAATTATTCTGTGTTGTGCAACTTATAAAAAGGTATGGCATCTAAGTCCAAGGAAATCATTGTTCCACTGTATTCGGCATTCATTAGACCTATCACTGAGTACAATGCTCATATCTTGGTATGCACCTAACCAGGCATATCCAACAAGTGGAATGTCCACAGAGGTTCCTCACTAAAAGATTACAGGGCTAAAGTAAATTGTCTTTTGCAGACCACCTCAAAGCTCTATCCCTATATTCTGTCTCCTACAGGCTTTTAAGGGGAGATCTATGCCTGACATGCAAGGTATCGTCATACCCCACTCTGATGGACCTCCTACAAATCTGCAAAACAAACAACATCAGAATTAACCATTCTAAGGATGTGAACCTTGCCTGTGATATAACTAGGACCTGCTGGAGAGACAGGTATGCATCCCAGAAATTACCCCATCTCTGGAACAGGCTCCCTATCCATGTAAAGCAGAGTTCCTGCTTAATCCAATTCAAGTGCAACTTGGATAATTGGGTGGGAAATAGGAAATTCATCCCTGGTTTGGCAGCTATGTCTATAATGGACACAGATAATCTGTAAATGGTTCATCTCCTAGGCCCTAGCTTGTAAATGTTTCATCTCCCAAGCCCCTGTTTACACTTATCAAGGATATCAGAACTTGTCAGAGATTTGGGGTGCATGGCTAGGCTTAAAATGGCCTTTGTGGTCATTAGCCTAGTAAACATCTATGAACTTATAAATAGAATTTAGTGAACAGTGTTCCACCAAATGAATTTGTTGATTATGCAGAACAGAAGAGTTTGCGTAACTGTGTGTCTAGAATATCAAGTAATATATAAGCTCTAGAGCTCTATGTATTCTGCAGTTCATACACTATACTACTGTTGGTCCTAAATTGACTCCCAGGAACTTTGTGGTAAAACAAGTAATTAGTTTATCACACACACACACACACACACACACACACACACACACACACACACACACACACACACACACACACACACACACACACACGCACACACACACACACACACACACACACACACACACACACACTAATAGATAGACAGAGCATTTTAGTTTGTTTAATGGGATAACACCGCAAACCCCGCAAACTGCTTATTTAGAAGTAAAATGGGGGTAATTACTAAAAGAAAAAAACACCAAAACCTGTCAGAATGTTGCAGCAGCAGCAAAGATTTTCAGATTACACTAATGTCATAACATTCTGAGAGCTATGTTAATGCACTGCTAAGATCCAGTAGTCCGCATTATCTCCCTGAATTTTGTATATACTGTGCACAAACCTACAGATGAAAGCATCCTTGCATGGCCTCCTTGTTTGGTGTATTTTTGGATGTAGTGGAATAAGTCACACAAGTAAATCAGGTGATGACACCTCTTTCAACAGTATTTATCAGCATTAAACAAACCCTGAAACAGGTCAGCAACAAACATGGCCTCTGATTTTCACTAAATAAAATAATGATATATCATTTGAATACTTTATTTAATTTAAGTTTTTTAGAAGCAAATAACGGGAAGATAGGTTAACTGGGAATAGCAGGAATGAAGACCTCAGTCAAGCATGCTATCTAAAAGATGACAATCGGTCTCTAATCATAAAATGTTGTAATGTGTTCAAGATATGGATACCAAGAAATTCACCTTGACAGCAAAGATAGTGGAGCATCTTGGCATCCACGTCAAGAACATATAACATAGTTACGAACTGCAAGACTTATTACAGTTCTGCATTGCAGATCGAGATTTATCTGCTCCATGGACTACCATTTACAGACTAAAAAGAAAAAAAATACATGTGTTTTTTAAGCTTTCTAAGCTGGTAAAGAAGTTGGCAAGCAATGTGACATTGACAGCAGGAGACATCTTGGGTCATTTGTTTATGTATTGTGTGAGTAAGGGCAGCAGTTCATACATCAATCCATTTTGAGTGGTTGTAATCCTCTAGACAGTAGGCAGAAGTGAAGGTGAAGCAAAGCTGTTTTAAGTACTGCTGCTATTGTTTGCTGACTGGCACTGTCAGCTCTTAGTGCCCAGTGCCAGTTGTGATCTTAATAGCACTTAGAGGTACTTAACAATTGTTAAGCAACCCTCTAAGCACTAAGATTGGGTCTCATGCTGGAATAGTGCTGAACTAGCTTGTCTTTTTACCGATGTTTGAACATAATCACAGCACTCCTTGCACTACAAGATAATTACAGACCTATTGTACATTCAAAGCCAAGTCATGCTCATATAATATATGTGATTTAAGAGTGCAAAATATGCTACTAAGTAATACTGCACTTTATGTACAATAGTAGCATAAATAAACATCCCAAAGACATGCTGAAAGGTGAATTGCTGATCCTTTAAATTGCCCACATGAGCACAGAGAGAAGGAGAGAGAGAAAGACAGAGAGACACACACACACACACACACACACACACACACACACACACACACACACACACTAAACAGACTTGGATACAGCTCAAAGCAATCTAGGAAGCTGCCTAGGACCCAGTCTCAGCTGGGGGTCCTGCAGAGCTTTTAAAATAAAAATAAAAATAAAAATAAACTGCTTCCTTACTTTAAATGGAAATGCACCAGAGAAACACCATTCCAGGATTTCCTCCAGCACAAGCATCAGCGCACACACAACACCATCTTAAGGTTTAGTGCAGATTCCTCAAAGTGAATGCATTGACTATGACAATCAGGTGTGCACGTATGCATGCATGCACTTGTGTGTGTGTGTGTGTGTGTGTGTGTGTGTGTGTGTGTGTGTGAGAGAGTGAGAGTGTATGGGTGTGTGCGTCTAGCTACATACACATACATACACACACACACACACACACACACACACATACAAAATGCCCCACTTAGGAGTACTAACTATAACTAGTTAAGTGTCTTCCTCAGGCTCTTGCATAATCAAACCCTACGCACATTAGCAATGGGGGCAAGACACTTTCACACCAACTGCCAGGCCTTCTTTAACTCCTTTCATTTCCTTTTTGTTTTATTCATAAGTTTGTCAATGTTATTCATAGAGTTTCATAGTTACGTGATTCAAAATACAAGCTGATATAAAACTCATTCTGTTAATTTTTTAAGTGATTTAAAGTAGGCTGCTCTTATGTTTTTCCAGGTTTGCACATCATCTTTTATTTTGCCGCATATTTATCCCATTCCTGTTCTTGAGCAATTCACTTAACCAGACAGTGCTTGTAGGCAGTTGGAAATTTGGGCTAAGCTCCTCAATGGTTTCCCTGGACTGCAAGCACAGTAACTACCCATGAATTAGAGCAGTTATGATGTAACGGAAATACATTCTAGTAAACATGAACATCATCATATGAACCACAATTTTCTGATGTGGTCCTTGGTTTTCCTGCTCTGATAAATGTTGACAGTGTGTTTATTATTAGTTTGTGAATAAATTGGACAATATGAGGTCTATGAGTTTAATGTTACTATTTTAATTATTTATTTAGCTTGATTTTTGCAGATATAGAGGTATGTAATTTAGTGTGCTTGGGCTACAACAGTTTATCTAGCACTTAGAACAGATGCATAAAGCTATGAGCTGTTAAAGAGCTGTTTCCTGTAGTACAGGGTTTGATTCCCTCAGCCTTCACTTGTCTTCTATGTGACTTTGCCAAGTTTCTTCACCTGCCAGTGCTCCTGGGATCCTCCTGTAAAGGGACATTTGTGTGAAGTGGTCTACCCAGGCAGCTAGCAAATGTATTACACATTTTTCTTTTTCCTGCACTCATTACATACACACAAATCTGTCCTTCAATATAAGACTCTTTGAATATTAGTCTCAGCACATCTCTTGTAGTGGGAAGCCAGATGCATTTTCACTAAATGTGAGTTTCAAGAGAAGGGGAAACATACAATTTCATATGCTAAGACTGTTTTCAATGTGACAGCATTTTGTTTTGTTTAGAAAATGGTTGTCATTTTTTTCTGTAACGTGAAATACAAGTTTTAAATTAAATACAAATTTCTTTGATAATTATAAAAATAAAGAAGAAAGTAAGAAGTAAACTGACAGGGTTGAACAGTGTTTGTTGTAATTGGAGAGAAACAGCATAGCAATGTGATATTGGTATGGCTAGCAGTGGCCTAATTCATTAGCCAGTACAGGGCCCCATTTGTCCATAATCAGGCTCTGTTGACTCTGGGGGTGTATGCTGCAACAATACAGCATTATTAGTCATTCTTCAAATAGGTCAGACCTGTACTGAGTGATGTCAGATGAAATAGCTATTCTTGATGACAGAAAAGGCATATGGAGGTCAGAAATGAGATTTAGGTCTCTGCAGGGATGTATACCCCAAACTAATATGTTGTATCCAGCAATATTTACAGTACGCAGACGACTCCACGCTAATCTGCTCTGCCACAACTCCTACAGAATTACAATCCCTATCCCAAACAACCTTCAACAAAGTAGAGAACTGGCTTAATAATCATCAGCTCTTATTGAACCCGAATAAAACCAAACTTCTATTATTCTCCCCCACCATTAAAATAACACCACCAACATTTTTGGTCTCTTCTCAGAATGGCACCATAATTTCTCCAGAACCAACTACTAAACTGCTAGGTATAATCATTGATAATAATCTAAACTACAATGCCCATATAGACAAAACTATAAAAACAGTAAACAAATAAATAGGCTCCATGTATAGGATTAAGAAATTTCTAACCCCAACTGCCAGAACAGCCATAGCTCACACATCTTCTGTCATCCCTTCTCTATGCATCACCCATCCTCACTATCTTATCCAAATCAAATCTCAACAAAATCACTAAATGTTACAACAATATAGCAAGATTTGCCACAGGCTCAGAATACAGAACTCACCACTGCCACAATCTTCAAAAATTAGGTTGGCTAGAGTTACCCAACCAGATCTATTATAACCAACTCATAGTAAGTCATAAAATCCTCCACCAACCTTCCCTCACCCCCAGTCTAGCTAATCTCATTACCCCATATTGCAACCTAGCATCCCTTCGCTCTTCCAGCAGAATGCTAGTACAACCTACCAAAGCCAACAACTCTGCTGGAGATTCCTTATTCTCTAACACTGCTGGTAAAAAATGGAACTCCCTTCCTGCTGAACTAACCACAAATTGTTCCTTGCCTCACTTCAAAATATCACTAAAGACACACATGTACAATAACTGGCTATGTCCTTGTCTAAACCCTGACTAAAACTCAAATTGTTCAGTCTGAGTTACTTCACTGACTTGAGTTTCAACTAAAGCTTGTCTCAGTCTTAGCTAGTCCCAGTCTAACCCGACATTACTCATATAATCTATTAAACCATCTTAGCTATCTAAGAGAATTTCCATTTTCTCTCTCCGTACCCTCCTTCATTTAATTTCTTCTACCCCTTTATATTAGCTCTGGCTTCCATTATCAGAACTGTAACCTCTGTTCTCAGCCTCTGCTGCTTTCTACCTAACCTGCCCTTCTCTTATCTCATTCTTCCTCTCTTAATTTATAAATGATCTTCCTTTACCTTTTTCCCTCTTCTTATACCCTCATTTCTCTTATATGTTTAATTTTTTTCACCCTTTATAGTTTCCCTCCACCTCCCATGTTGTTGCTGACTTTCTCTTATCAAAATATAACATTACTTTGAACCTTTTTCATTATAGAACCTATTTGTAGTTGTCTTTTTATTTTTGTTAAATTGCTTAATATCTCTGTAAATATTACCTTACTCAGACCATTCTCTTAAATATGTAACCTATGTGTATTTTTCTTTTGATTTTGTTAATTGCTAAACATTACTGTATACTGCATTTTAAATGTTTATCTGCTTGGAGCTTTTCTCCCCTGGCCTCCGCTGAAAATGGATATGTATCCAGTCGGACTTTTACGGTTAACAAATGTAAAATAAATAAAAATAAAAAATAAATATTTCTGGCTTTTGTATAACTTGTGGGTTGTTGAAAAAAAGTTGCTGGAGCATGTATATTGTCTTTAATTGTTTTGCTTTATTCATTGCACTAAATAACTAATTGATTTATTAATAGGTCAGGATTGTGTCATATAGTCTAAACATGCTATATTTTAGTAAACTAAATATGTTACATTTTAGTAATATATATTTTTGCAGCACCTTCTTCATATCCTCAAGTAACTATAAAGGGGTCCATAGGTTCATAGGTAGGTACTAGGCTATCTGCCCAAAGGTATTTATAAGCCTAGCCAGAACGTGTTGGCTTTTGCCGCCCCTTAGATTAGTTCTCTGTGCCTCTGTCCAGCAGAGCCACTGAAGTGATTCCCGGAGTAAACTTTCTGTTTCCCATTCACTTGTCAAGGTTTCTTTTGAAGAGTGTTAGTGAGGAGCTCTGCCTAATGTAGATTGGAGTCTTGTTCCAAAGCATGGGAAGTCTCTGGGACAGGAATCTATCCCTCCAGCACATCCTATTTATTGTTGTGGTGAGGTTTAGATCGCTAGAGCATGTGGTTCAAGGGGATAAGGTTTTCTTTAGGTGGAGCATGTCCATCAATTCTGGGTTGGACATGGCCTTGTATGTCAGGCATAGATCACCTCTGAGTAGGCAGTATGCAACCGAGTACAGCTGGAGTTTCCTCAGTCGAGCTGCATAGGGCATTTGTTTGAGGCCAGTGATCCTCTTGGTGAGGTACTTATGTGGTCTTTCCAGCTGTTGCAGGTGTCTTGTAAGGTACATCTCAAATGGTGCATTGTACTATATGATGGGTCTGATGAGTGATGAGTAGAGGGGCACAATGACCTGTTTTGATCTGGATGCGAACACATTTGTGATTAGGTAGGCCATGTAGAAGGATTTTCTAACCACTTTGGCAATGTGATTATCAAAGGTGAGATTACTATCTACTTGGGTCCCCAGATCCCTTATTGCATCTTCTGTATTTAGGAGACTACCACCTATGTGGTAGTTTGTGGGTATTTTGTTTTTTCCAAAGGGGATGACTATGCACTTTTTGACATTTAGCTTGAGGCCATGATTTTGACACCAGGTATCCATCTCAATGAGACCCTTTTGGAGGATGTCTGTGTCAGCTGGAGAATCAATTATAGCCCCTCGTTTGCAGTTGTCTGCGAACTTGGTCAGCCATAGTCCTGTGCTTGCCTGTACCTCTGAGAAGTATATGCAGGGTTGCCAGACGTCCCTATTTGGGCGGGACTGTCCCGAGATCAGCAGCCTGATCGCCAGCCTCCGCTTTGTTTTTTTTTTTTTTATTTTTGATTGTCCTGTATACCTGGCATACGGGCCAATCAAAATGTGCTAAACTGCATTAAGCAATTAGTGAGCTCAGTTCTGTAATGTGGAACTCTGTAAAGACCTTTTTTGTAGATGTCGATCAGTTTATTACCTCTGAGTCTGAAACTAATTTGAAACTTTGTGAGTACCAGTGTGGAGTTTACAGATTGGATATAAAACTAATTCAGGGAAGAATGCTGTGATGGGTGAGAAAGTTTGCAGTAATAATGAAAACTGAATACTTTTAAGAAATCTGTTTTGTAGCAGACTACTTTACTTATGCCTTTGTTATTCATCAAGTTATGATAATTTTTATTTTCTTTTTTGAGGAGGGTGGGAATTTGTTTACATCCTGAAAATGAATTTTCAGGGCAGCTGAATGAGTTAGTAGCGAGAAGCCTTGGCTTCAAAGCTGTATGATTGAATTAGATGTACACTTTGCTCTGTAAGACTGTAACAGAGAGAAAGCTTGAGGAAGAGGGAAAAGGGCTGGTAGGCCTGATGGGGAATAAAACATAAGCTTGCATTTATAAGTTTTTAAAATATGTAAAAGAATGCTGAAAAGAGTAGGGACTAGGGAGGAGGGACAGTTTCTTTGGATGAAGTATGTTTAGCCATTTCTGGCATTCATTTTGGAGTTTGTTAGCAACAAAAGTTTGGTTATCTGCTTTCCTTCACATGAGAAAAATGTGCAACAAAAGCAACATCTGTGAATTGGTACCAGAGAAGTATGTGCTGCTGAAAATCTGCTGTGACTGATAGTGCCTGAATAAATTACATGACATATTTTCTTGAAAGACCTAGGGCTGTTCTAAAGTGTTTATTAAATATATGTCTGTATATTAAAAATTGAGCTAATGCAGTAATTTACAGGAGAACATAATATAAGATGCTATAGTACCTGCCCCTTCCTCCAGGCTTATAGTCCAGAGATACAGAAATGATTTTTAACTTTGCCACAAAAGGGCACCTTGTAGTAACTTTCCTTCAGTAAATAGGCATAATGGAAGTTATTTATATAATTTGCACTTAGATACACTAAAAAGTAGTTGCCGAAGACCTTTTTTTTTTTTTTTTTTTTGGTCTTCACTTACTTTTTTTGTCCCTACCTGGGGTGCTGGAAATCTGGCAACCCTGAGTATATGCCGAACAGGAGGGGTCCTAGGACTGAGCCCTGGGGAACGCCACTTGTAACTGGTTTATAGTCAGACCTAGCTCCTGCAACTCTCACCATGTGGGTTCTGTCCATGAGCCAGTTGGCAACCCATCTTGTGACATAGGTGTTTATGTTCAGGCTGGTGAGCTTGTCTATAATACCAGAATGGGGAATGGTGTCAAAGGCCTTTGCGAGGTCTAGGTAGGCTGTGTAAACCACCTTTCCCTCGTCTATAGTCTTGGTAACTGTCTCAAAGAAGTCTGCCAGGTTTTAGAGGCATGATCTGCCCTTAACAAAGCCAAACTGGGTAGGGTCCAGTGTTTGGAGGTTCCCAATGTCTCTGTTAATGAGTTCCATGATGATGTGCTCCATAGCGTTTAAGACCAAGCTAGTCAGGCTTATAGAGCGATAGTTCCCGGGGTCTGTTGCGGCTCCACCTTTGTGGAGTGGAATAACCTTTGGTGTGCGCCACTCTATGGGTACATAGCCTGTGGAGAGGCTGAGTTTGAACAGTGTGTTTAGGTGAGGGGTTAGTTTGTCTTTGAGCTCATGTAGGACACAGCCTGGGACACCGTCTGGTCCCATTGATGCTGTGTTTTTGGCTTTGGAGAAGGCTGTTTTAACCTGAGTGTCTGTCATTTCAGGGACTCTACATTCTTCTGGTATGGTTATGGGCCATTTTGGGGGTGAGAGTGAGGTGAAGTTTGCGCTGAACCTGTCTGCCAGGATTTTGACGATATTGTTCGTTTCAGAGTATTTTGTGCCATTCCGCACTAACTCTGAGCAGATCTGAGCATTGCCACTTAGATTCTTGACATAGCTAAAGAATACCTTGTGGTTATCTTTGGAGTCCTTGGCAATTTTTCTTTCAAAGCACGCCTTGGATGATTTTATGAGGGATCATAGTTTCTTGCTGATACTTATCAGGGATGTCTTCCCTTCTTGGGATTTTACTCTTTTTCTGTACTAGTTTCCTCCTTCTATTGCATAGCTTGTTTATGGCAAGAGTTCAGCAGACTGGTTTCTTTTTCTTGGAGGGGTGAGTCTTGGTTTTGCTTGGGATAGCATGATCCATGCATTCTTGTAGTGCCATAGAATGCATTAGTAAAGGATTTTGCAGCTTAGACAGCATTATCCTTCAGCATGGGAGCTTTGAAACTTTCCACCTCGGTCTTAAGTAACAAGAAGTTTGCTTTTGAAAAGTGTTCACGGTGGTTTCCTTCTCCAGGGGTGGGGGAGGAATGTGAATATCCAAAGTGATTTGTTTATTGTCAGATCTAACCAGCAAAGGGTTGACCTCCAGTGTGGAACACCGGTCGCCCATGTTGGTGATGACCAAGTCCAATATGTTGTCACATATGGTGGGAGTGTTGACCAGTTGAACCAGAGCATTTGAGTTTATAAATTCTAGGAAATGTTGGGCAAGAGAGTTAGTACTTGAGTAGTTCTTCCAGTTAATGTTTGGGTAATTGAAATCTCCCAATATTAGGGTGTTTGGTAGAACCTTTATGTTTCCCAGTGTTTCCAGAAATGTGGAATGGGGGTCCTGGGACATGCTGGGTGATCTGTAGCAAGCTACAATTTGAATTGCAGTTTTGCCCATTGTTAGTTGCACGTGGATGATCTCTGAAGCATCGTGCTGTGCCACTAACCTGGAGGTGTGGGTATTCTTGATGAATAAGGATAAGACCCCGCCTTTTGTATTTTGGTTTGGGTTCTGTGGCCTAAATGTATGGAATGAGTTGCAGCCTGGTAGTGCTGGGGTGCTCTCTGGAGCCTTAAACCAGGTTTCTGTTACTGCACATATATCGATTTTCTCCATACTGAGGAGTGCCTCGAGTGTGTGCATTTTGAGGTTTAGACTTCTGGCATTGAGTAGCATTACCCTCAGTTTTTTGCTACTTGTGCTATTTACGGTGGTGGGTTTGCCTTTTGAGCCTTGCCTAATAAAGGCACTATGGGGGTGGCAAGAGCCTTGGCCAGTATTTGAAAGCCTAAGGGTGACAGGTGCAAGCCGTCTCTAAAGCAGCATGACTTGTCGAGCATGTCATCCCAGTTAGACAGACACTGGATCTCCTTTGAATGATACCAGAAACTTAGCAAATTGTTGAAATTGAGAATTTTTTCTTTATACCGTGGTATCATTCTTGGTGAGGACAGGATGCTACTCAGGGTCAGGGTAATACTGGCCTGGGCTACGTGATCAGAGAGCTCTTCCATGTCTCTTTTCATGTAGTCCAGGGAGGTACAGCTCAGGTCATTCACACCAATATGGACAATAACAGAGTCATATTTGTACTTGTTCTGGAGTGACCTGAGTGCTTGTGTTATGTGGCGGATCCCCACATTCAACAGGCAGCTAACAGTAACCTTCTCCTTATTCAGCCTAGTGAGTGGGACGTCAGTGTGCCTGACTATAGAGTCACCTATTACTAGTATGTTGGGTATGTTATTTTGCCTTAAGGGCTGTGATTGCATGGCACACTGGTTTTGTGAAGTCTGTGTTTCATGGTTTGTGTTGGGGGGTGGAGGTTGCTTGGATGTTTGCTTTGGAGGTCTCTGTTGGTTTTGCAGATTTTTATTTAGAGCCTCCGAGTATGTTTTCATGTATTTATGTGTGTTTTTGCCTGTGCTGGTTTAATGGGTCTATGTGAGACTGGTGGTGTGATGCAAGTATTTCCCTTCTCCTCTTGACTGGCTGATCTAGTCTTGGGTTGAGAGAGCTTAGCCTCCAGTTTGGCTGTGCAATTGCATCTCTCGCATGTATTAGCGTTTGGTGGTAGGAGGACAGGGTAGTCTGTGTACATGAGGCAGTTGTAACATTGCTTCAAAATGCCCAGATTCACCAGTTGGACTGGAGAGTACACCTGAAACTGCTGTTTGGACATGACTGAATAGGTACAGTGAACTGTTTTACTGGATTGCTAGTAAGGTCGAATAGAGAGCCTTGTCCTTATGTACAGTACAGGAGGGTCTAGTGCTAGGGTTTATAAGTGCTTACTATGAGTTTTGAGCAAGTGCTAGGCTGAGAAATGAATGGCTTGAGTGCTTAAGTTCAAAGTTTGTCTAGTTCCAAGGGAATAATTGAAGAGGAGACTTTGTGGAGCCGGGAATAGTTTTACCCTAGCTAACCGGCACTGCCCAGCGTGCAAAACTGGGCAAATGTGGTATTTAGAGCAGGGAAATGAAAGAGATAGAAATTAGCCTAAAATGTCAAATAAACTACTAATTTCTGGGCTGAAACAACTCCTCCAGGGACAGATAGGCTGCTCAAAGCTCCCCTCTCTCACAGGTGAACAGAGAAACTTCTTTCTATTCAGGTAATGTATGGGCAAACACAGAGATTTGTAACACAGCCCTGAATTCAGCACTAACCTGAAAACTGGACTATACTAGCTTAGAAAGGCGGGAAACAAGTATATATATATATATATATATATATATATATATATATATATATATATATATATATACATATATATTTTTTTTTCAGAAAAATAAAGCAGATACAATCAAAAAGTACTTTAAATGCACAGAAAAGAATACTTATTGTTATATATCACAGATCAGAGTTGTAGTCAATGCCCCTAGTAATAAAGTAGGAAGAAACACAGATACAGGAAAAGCAGATGAATGAAGTGCAATTTTTTATATATATATATATAAAACAATAGAAAACGAACAAACTGATTTAAACAAGTTACCCAGTTAACCAGAAAAAAAGCTCAAAACTGAGCCCTGTTCCAGCAGCCTTCACTCAGACAAGTTCTAATTGCACACTCCTGCTACTAGCGTGCAGGGAAACCTTCTCCAAAAAAAGATGGCCTGGATCAGTGCTCAAGTTATACAAACAAAGCTAGACTCAGCAGGCCTGAATCTGGTCTATGCTACAGCAACAAGGCTCACCAGTTTCAGACAGAAACAGTTCAAATAAGCAGGGACAATAAGCCTGTGACCTGACCAGAAATTCTCAGCTCAGAAGGGCAGAATCCAGCCTCTCCTCCCACAAGAGTGCAGACCACAAACCCTCTTAATGTAGAATAACTGGCCTGAAGCCCAAGTGCTTAAGCCAGAACTAATACACTTTTAGAATAGCAGACACTGGGCCTTCAATCAGCAATTCCCAGCTTAGAAGGATGTAAGCTACCTGTCCTGCCACAACAGTGCAGACCACAAACCTTAATGTAAAACAACCTGTATGAAGCCCGAGTGCTTAAACCAAAAGAGTTAGAATAACAGTTACAATTTAATCAGGCTACCACCAAGCAGTAATAAATGCAGCAGAATAAATAAAATTGAGTACTTTTAAGAAAAGCAAAATAAAGTAGGAGGAAACACAAATACAGTAAAAGCAGATGAATAAAGTGCAATTTTTTTTCAATTCAATTCAATTCAATTTCAGTTCAAATTCAATCCAATTTCAGTTCAAATTTGTCAGGTTATATAATCTGCATTATTTAGAGTAATCAAAACTATCTGATCTTCACCATTCATTATGTAGTCTTTGTCTTTCGGCTTTTCCCGGTTAGGGGTCGCCACACCGGAACTCCGGTCCGCTAATGATTGGTAGTTGATTTTTACATGCCGAGTTAGCAGCCCTGATGCACAACCTTCAACGAAGGTACGCCCATCCACGCATGTCTCCCCGCAGAAGAAGCTCTAGCTGAGAATCGAACCGGACAGTGTCTTACTGTGAGGCGACAACGCTACCGCAGCACCACCACTGTATGTAGTCATTGTTGCATATTACTGTCATACAGTCTTATCTGCAAGAACGGATTGTAAAGGATTTCAACTTGCAGTTAAAAACTTAAGAAAAGAACATACTGTAAGCAGGCACCAACACTTCACTTAGCTCGATGAAGAAATAAATATAAGAAGCCATTCTTATTCACTTTAATACCAAAACAAAATAAAATTAAGCGCTTTTCATTTGGGAAATATCCAAACTTCTTCAGATGTAGAGCAAGAACAAAAACAGTCAGCCTAGCAAAAATCCACTCTATATCATGAAGAGTTAATTGATTAATTGCCTAAAAGTGGATCACAGCACTCATTTAAAATTACACTTCACAGTTGCATTGTTTTGCTAACAAGACCAAAATGAACCTAAAAATTTCAAGACTTTACAAACATCATGACACAATAGAAATTACTTTTGCTAAGAATAATTATAAATATATGTGCATATGTAGTACAACTAACACCCATCCCTAACCTAATTACTATGCAGTATTATGAAAACATAATATATACAAAACAAGGTATATAAAAGCATAATATAAAAAATTATAATATAAAAAAATAAGAACGGCTTTTTATATTTATTTCTTCATCAAGCTGAGTGAAGTGTTGGTGCCTGTTCACAGTGTTTTCTTTTCTTCAGTTTTTCGTTTGTCAGTTCGTTTTCTACTTGCAGTTAAAAACTGTTATTCTGGCAGTCAGTTACTTCTTAATGAGCTGCTTAGTGTGGCAAGGGTGCAATATTTGATTCTTTCCTCCTTCATTTACCTACGTTGTGGTAAAGAGCAAGTCACTTAACTTCACATTTCTTTGGCGCAGCTGGGAATTTGGGATAGGCTCCTTGATGGTTTCCAGGACTGCATGCATAGTAACTATGAACCTGTTGTCATTGTTAAGCATCCATTTCCTATTGTATAGCTGATCTAGTTCAGGAAATGTTATTTCAATATTATCAGCACACCATTTTTAATGTAACATAAGTGATTTATTCTTCAAGGACAGCAGGCACTGCATTTATAGATGAAGTGCTGAAATGTAAACTTGCTTGTCAGCAGCAGCCTCTGTATTCGTAATAGTTCTTTTTAGCGTGGAATTATGCAGATGATTTTACTTGTCCAGAGAGTGTGCATATTGAGTTAGCATATGTTATCAGGTAGCTAATAGTTATGCCACCATAAATACTCTAGTTAAACTGTGCTGCACAGAGCTATTTCTTACGATATGACTGTGATCCTTATACACTTTCATGTAGCACATTGAAATCTATTGATAAAGTACATGTAGTTTATTTCTTCATAACAATCACTGTACACAGTCAAGAGAGTGGCTATAACTGCTGCTGGGGGAAGGGGTGGTGATTACTCTTGATGAAAGTACCTTATGTTCTTATCATCTGGTTATTTGTAAACAGTCTTTAATCTGGCTTTGCAGGACTGGTGTACATGTGTATATGAATTAAATCAGAATACTTTGACTACCGTGTGTCTGTGTGAAATAAATTTAAAATATGTGACTTTGACCATTGCTGTTGTTTTTTTTCTTTTTTTTTTGATATAGACAGATGCAGTCAACTATGTGGCTATAATTGGGACATGTTTGTCAATATAAATGTACACATAATCCTCCACTGTCCAGATGCATTTTTAATGAATGTGAGTTTCAATGTATTTTCAATGAATGTGAGTTTCAAGGGAACAGAAGTCTGCTAATGTTAAGTCTGCTTTCAATGTAAGACTGTTTTGTATGATTTATCAAATGGCCATAAGTATTTGTGCTATAAAATTTAAAATGAAAGTTTTAAGTCCAGTCTCTGTAATTATAATAACAAGAAAGAAGAAAACAGTATGCACATTGACAAATATGAGCAGTGTTTATTACGCACACTGACAGGTATGAGTAGTGTTTATGGTAAATGGGGAGAGACAGCCAAGTAATTTGACAATGGAATGGCTGCGGGGGGAGGCTGGTCCATTACCTCCTCTAGGGCCCCTTTTGAGGATGATCTGGCTCTGAGAGAGTGCATGCATGCATACATAAGTAAGTGTGTGTGTGTGTGTGTGTGTGTGTGTGTATACATCCTGTGATAACTAGATTCCAATCAAACAAGGACAATGACTGTAGAACTAACCAGAGATGTCCATGCCAAGTGGTCACAAACAATAAAATTAGTGGATACAAAGTAACATATCTGTATGCAATATTTTGTGTATGTTGCATTTAAATGCTTCTGCCTGGATAGCTCCAGAACCAACCCACTCCTTGCTAGACTAAGCTTTGCTTGACTTGTTCACCTGAACAGGAAAGCAGGTATGCAAAACTGAAAGAAAGAATGAATAAATAAATGCATGAATGAATTAACGAATGAATGATATTTATTTATTGTTTTCCATTTGTTTATGTTTGTTTGCTTGCTTTGCTTGTTTGTAAACCATTCAAAAGAAGTAATCCTGTGCAGTTCAATTTAGCCAAGACTTGAGCTAGAGGTAATTACTAAATAAGATAAGGACTAGACTAATACAAGTGCTGGCAGAGTGGCCACCCATCGCTGTAATTTCAGAAACAGACCCATTTTACTACTGTCATATCAACCATGTTCAAAATAATAATAACATGGTTTTCTGGCAGTTTATCTATCATGAAATTACTGTTAGTTTCTTGTGCGTTACACCTGCCATGGCAATACATTCACGTTCTGGTTGTACAAAATTGTAAGGCATCCCAAGTTTACTGTGACAAATGTCTCCAGTGGACAGTGATGTAATTTACTGTGGGACATGCCCCCAACTATGTCCACTGATAGGCACTTTCTCATCCCATGATCTCATGCTCAGTTGATTGTGACATTTCCAACTGCTGCATGCAACCAATGACAACAAGTGAAAAAAAGACTGTTAGTGAGAGAATCGGATGATTTTAAGGTAAAGGCAGAAGAGCTCAGTGGCAGGGAAATGAAGCATATTATACTCACTGAGACAACTTGAGAACATACAAGGGAATGTGAGCATGTGTTTATTAAATATCGTAGACCATGTAACACCAGGTGTAGCAGAGCAGTCAGGTAATTTTCTTATTGAAAGAACTCTTTAGGCAATAGGTATAACTCTGCAGTGCTTTCGAATGAGAGGTATTTTAAATATATATATATATATATATATATATATATATATATATATATATATATATATAAGTCTGAACTGTGACAAGATTAAATGTTTGCAAAACCAAAAAACAGCCAGCACTCCATGTCAGCAATACAATATACTTTATTATTTTTTTTATAAATGTTAAAAAGCATATAGAGGCATTTATTGCTTTTAGTACAAGCAAGACAAACCAGTTTTGGTCAAAAGTCTTCTTCAGTACCAAAAACAGTATTATAGTGAAACACGCAACAATAAAGCATATACATCTATATATATATATATATATATATATATATATATATATATATATATATATATATATGGGTCTACTTTGTTTCACTGAATCTCATTTCACTGAATTTCATTTCACCCCAACCACATTGCTGAAAACACAAATTACTCAAAATTCATTTAACTGAATCGAACTTAACATATATGGCACTGTGTAGAGTACTGTAGGGCAAGTAAAAGGTATATGCCCTTTTCCCCACTGTAGTGCAATCCTGGAGTTAGTATATATAGTTAGGGGGGGGGGGCACAGCTCACCACATTGGAGGGTGTGGGGGGTGTAGTCCCCCACCTTGTTTGTTTTATATTGTATTTTACCAAAAACTTCAAAACAATACATTTTAAACAATAGACATGCATAGTTGCAACACCAATGACTAACTCTCTCCAGAAGACAATATGTACTCAAAGGAAGTGGGGGGGCTATGACCCCCACCCCCCCAATGTGGGGGGCTGTGCCCCCCCACCTCTCCTAACTATAGATACTAACTCCAGGATCACACAACAATGGGGAAAAGGGCATATACCTTTTACTTGCCTTACAGTACTCTACACAGTACCATATATATATATATATATATATATATACATATATATATATATATATATATATATATATATATATATATATATATATATATACTAACTGCAGTTGTAGCATTGTTGCCTCACAGTAAGATGCTGTCCGGTTCGATTCTCAGCTAGAGCGTCTTCTGCATGGAGACATGCGTGAATGGGCGTACCTTCGTTGAAGGTTGTGCATCAGGGCTGGTAACTCGGCACGTAAAAATCAACTACCAATCATTAGCAGACCGGAGTTCTGCTGTGGTGACCCCTAACCAGGAAAAGCCGAAAGACACAACAACAACAACAACAACAACTGCAGTTCATGAAATGAGATTAAAGTAATTTGAATTTTCAGCGAAGTTGTCAGAGTGAAATGAAATTCAGTGAAATGAGATTCAGCAAAACAAAGTAGACCCATATATACACAGAGATTTCTAACACAGCCCTGAATTCAGCACTAACCTGAAAACTGGACTATACCAACTTAGAAAGGCGGGAAACAAGTATATATATATATATATATATATATATACATATATATATATATATATATATATATATATATATATATATATATATATATATATATATATATATATATATATATATATATATATATATATATATATATATATATATATATATATATATATATATATTTTTTTTTTTCAGAAAAGTAAAGCAGATGCAATCAAAAAGCACTTTAAATGCACAGAAAAGGATACTTATTGCTATATATCGCAGATCAGAGTTGTAGTCAATGCCCCTAGTAATAAAGTAGGAAGAACCACAGATACAATAAAAGCAGATGAATAAAGTGCAAATTTATATATATATATAAAACAATAGAAAACGAACAAACTGATTTAAACAAGTTACCCAATTAACCAGAAAAAAAGCTCAAAACTGAGCCCTGTTCCAGCAGTCTTCACTCAGACAAGTTCTAACTGCACACTCCTGCTACTAGGGTCTAGGGGAACCTTCTCCAAAAAAAAGATGGCCTGGATCAGTGCTCAAGTTATACAAACAAAGCTAGATTCAGATAGCCTATCAGGTCTTAATAGTGCCCATCCCACAAATATGAAATTAAATATTGTTAAAAGTCAGGCTACTAGGCTCAGTAGATTAAATAGCATTGATCTTGAGTTTAATGAAGATTTAAATGAACTGTGTAAGTGGCTATCTGCTACTAGAAATGAAGGACATTATTAAGTCTGTTTTAGCAGAAAAATGTTCTATGTGCCTCAATGCTTAGTCATAAAGCAGTTAACCTAACGCAAGTTGCAGAAGGTGGTTTAAGTACACTCAGAATGTGCAATGAATTTAATTTGAGCATTGAAATATGTTAACTTCAAATCTAGTTTTACCACGAACTATTGCAGGTAACTCAATGTTTTGTAATCAAAGATGCTATAGTTTTAAAGGTATGTTTGAAGTGAGTAAGGACTACAAAGGAAAGATGATAAATTCAGTGAGATGCTAAGATACCTTTTGCTGTGGAACACGTACACTATGAGCAACAGTCCATATTTTGTACATTTCTTTACAGGATGCATCTAAGGGGGAAAGATAGATTCAGTTGTGTCCCAATTATGTTACTTACATGGTATTTTTTGATGCCTGTTCAGCATTTTATTTTGGAAAAAACAAGAAATAAATTATTAGAAATACTGTAGGGTAATTTATACAGCAAAGACATACTTTAAAATATACAGGATGCAAACATATTTACTTTTTATTTTAAAAGAAAGGTGAGGAGATTTTGAACAGATGTCATATATTGCAGATGTAAACTGGCAGCGTCAATTAGCAGCCATCGTATTTTTTTCTAGGCTGAAAGAAGTTCTTTCTATTAAGCCAGTATGACGATCTGGAGGTTAAAATATAGAAAAGTCACATTAAGTGTTCATTAAGGTGTAATTTTTAAAGGAGATTGAGAATGGTTGTTTAATAGTGTGTTGAGACTATTTAAATTGTTTTCTGTAATTTACTCATTTGTATATCAAATCATGTTGAACTGTTAGGAGGAAACCAATAGCCCATTTTTATTGCAATAAAAGGTTGGTTCACAGACTATATGTGTGTGTGCATGTATACTTTAAATAATCTAAACAAAAATATCTAAACACAAAATCTAACCACATCTGTACCCAATGTTTTTGCAGAGGTCAAACCCCCCCCCCCCTGCCTCTAACACCTCCTACTAATTATGCATGCCAACTCCAAGGTAGCACAACAGTGGAGAAATGGCATAAAACCTTCCCTAGTAAAACTTCAGTTTTGTTGATATTTTGTATATTACTTTTCCATGAGAATTCAATTTTTTTTTAAATGGGCTTTTATCATTAAAAATTAACTGGCATAGAAAGAAAACATTCTGAATAAAACTCAAGTGTTGTGCATTCAGTTAGCAGCTGGTGGACCCACTAGACCTGTCATGCACAGGATGGACATGCCCATCCTAGGGGAAAGGAGGGCGCTATAGGTTGCAATATTACCATAATCCCCTTCAAGCAGGGACTCCAAAGCAGGAAGTGAACCTGAGGCATGTGTTCAGCTCTGCAGGCCTCAGTCAGGCAGTAGTACATGGGCATATAAAAATGTTCACTCCCCTGGGGAAGCCCCAGAGGCACCTGCAGCAATGTAGGTCATATTCCCTCTGCCTAGGGAAGTGGTTAAGGCCTAGCACTAATGTCTCCATTGCCTAGATATCAACAACTACACAAGCCAGCTGCACAGTTGCCTAGATGATGAACCATATGGACAACTCTTTTCATGCTGATGATATCCAGTACAATGGAACAAATAGGATGACGTCTGATCGATGGAGGTGTGATCATTGGTAGGCACGCAACAAAAACGTGCAGGAAATAAAATTTTAGTTTAAAGCAAGACTACAATTAACTGTTGGAATCATACTGAATCTCAGTTACAAAAAATATTTCTAGTCATATAAAATATTCATCTTGCTTATATTTGGCTTATACCTTCCAGGATTGGGTATTATTATTATTTATTTATTTTGTTTATGTGAAATGTGTTTCCCAGGAGGCCCGAGGAGAAAAGTTCCAGAGACAATTAATATATTACATTAGCTTATAGTAGTTTATTCCAGATGAACAATGAAGGTTTTCACATACAGGAAAGAATATACAATAACGGATAGCACATTGTTTTTACATGTATTAGATGAAACATGCTTGCACATTAATTACAGCCATTAGATATTACTAAGGAGACTATATACAAGAGACAGCTGGTCTTTACAATTATACGATTTAGATCAGCATGGTTGTGCTTGACAGTTAAATATTGTTACAAACAAAAACGACCACCAACCACAGTGAGCACCAAGGTCCTTCCAAACAAATGTTCAACACATACAAAAAACAGCAGGTGGACCCAGAAATGACAGCAAGGCTTGTAGATGAACCCGTCTTTAATTCACAAAAAATAAGGACATAAGTATTTTGGTAGTATCACTACTTCATCAGATGTAAATCATAGTAACAGAACCCCCACCTTTAATACCATTAAATGCATGTGACTTATTTTAATGGTATTTAAGGAGGGGTTCTGTTAATGTGATTTATATCTGATGAAGTAGTGATACTACGAAAGCGCTTTTGTCCTTTTTTTTGTGAATTAAAGACGAGTTCATCTACAAGGCTTGCTGTCGTTTCTGGGTCCACCTGCTGTTTTTTGTATGAGTTAAATATTGTTGTTTATTATAATATACTTAGTTTACGTATCTTATAGTACAGGGCTGAGAGAAGAGGGGAATTACAGGAGAAGGAAAACAGGATAAAATTGTGGGTACGGATAGGGAAGAACAAAAGGGAGAATGAAAAGTTAGGGGACTGTATAGTGACAGTAGTGTAAGGTACAGGTAAAAGAGGCAAGAAATGATCAATTCTATACAAAAATAATAGCAAGAGTGAGGGAAATGCTGTTACAGTTACAAATTAAAGAAGTAGCTCTTGTCAAAACTCAAATCCATAATGCTGCACATTGCTTAGAATGATCATGTTTTACAACAAAAATAAATCCAAGGCAGGAAGCCAAACCAAAGGCAAGCTAATACTTTATAAAAAGGTTCAGGAAACAAATCTGATACTTTATTGTGGAGCAGTAAAAACAAGCGCTTTCGCTCGGTCACTGCCGAGCTTTATCAAGTTGAAAATACAAAGTGCAACAAAGCTTTAAATACATTGTGGCAGCTTGTTAATTAATCAATTAAAACTTTAAATTACTAAATTATTAAATTATTAAGTCACACAACATTTAACTGCACAAAGACCAACGTTATTGAAATGAAGAATATAACCCACAATACTGTAAAATCCACATGCAGACACAGTACCAAATGATATTTAAAAATCATATAAAATAATGTGAACTGTTCTTATCGCCTATGGATGAGATTCATAAACATAGTGCTCTATGGAGTAGGGCTGATATACAATAAAGACATGTGCCATATCCTAGGTGATTAAGAAACATAGCAATACAAAGGGTCAAGCCTCTGTATATTATTTCAGTCTGTTGCTTAGCCACACTACTCCATGGATAGAATACTTATGCAAAATTACCTCCCTTGTGATAAAATATGATTCACAGACACAGGGACAAGTATATATATGGTCTGAGTCCATCTCCTTAAACTAGATGGCTAGACCTGAAAGAGAGCAGTTGTCCCAACAGCACATGATGATAGAAGCTCTCATTAATATTAATGAGTCACTCAGAAATACATAGCTGAGCAACAGCATTAATGTAAAACACAAAACATCCTAATAATCACTTTTTTTCTGCTAGCAACATGATATCCATTCCCCAATATTCGGTGGTGCATACTAACCTGTTATCATAACCACACTCAGTTCCCACCCCAGCTGTGATGCAGTTGTTCTCCAGCCAATAGATGCATTCACTTGACTGGATCATAAGCATATCATATTAATGTGCACTGCCCTACAGCAATGACAGCAAGGGATGAAACATATATGAACTATTTCCTGCTATTACTCCAGAGTAGGGAGGTCACACTCTCTACCACTGTCCCTCTGAAACACTATTATGTTCATAAACAAGGGTGTCCTGTTGTACATGGCATGATCTCTTTTTATTAATTGGGTAAAAGCATAAAGATAACATGCATACTGTAGCTACTGCACTCTTCTGGACAATGTGCTCATGAATCCAGGGAGCCCATGGTTAGTAATTCTCACTAATAAATATCAGGATTACTGTTTGCAAAATAATCAGGACCATAATATTGTCTGCGACATCTCACTGATTATCATTTCTCATGAACGCGTTTGCACTGCAGACATAATACAGCTTTTAGATACCAAGGTGTTCCACAGAGTAGGAATGTCCACATTCAGATACCAACATTTTATTTGTAATCATGTTAGAACATTGTATTTTATCATCAGCTATTTCCCAAATAAACATTTTCTTGGTCTAAAAAAAAAATTCCTCTTGCCTCCATTTGACTATTACTTTTCATGAGTGGGTATCTGACAGCAGTAATTATCAGAAAATTAAAGCCACAATGTTGTTGATGTTGTTGTCTTTCGGCTTTTCCCAGTTAGGGGTCGCCACAGCAGAACTCTGGTCTGCTAATGATTTGCAGTAGATTTTCACGAATGTCGAGGTGCCAGCTCGACGTTCAACCTTCAACGAAGGCACGCCCATTTACGCATGTCTTTCGAATGCCCACCCAACCACAGGGAGGACATGCAGACTCCACACAGAAGACACTCCCCGATGATGTATGTTATTTTCCCATGATCATCTATTTTTTCATAATTGCAGTTGCATGACAGAACTAAAACATCTTCCCAGGGCAAAGGTATTCCATAATACTTCAATGTACATGTCACTTGGATACATATTTTGTATTATAATTTTGTATATGGTTATGGAAAGGTAAATTATATAATTTCTATTAGCAAGTAGCATAGCAATTATTGTTTTGCTGGCATGATTCTGGGGTTCTAATCTGTGGAATCTGACACTGTGTGCTGTTAACTGGCCAAGGCTGTGCAACTGTGATAAGTGACAAATGATCTCTGTCTGCAAGACAATAAGGTACTTTCTTATAAAAAACAATTTAAATGGTGGCTTCTCTTTTACACATCCGCATGAGTTATAAATATAATTTAGTAGAGCATGCTGACATCTGTTTTCATGAAGAGACACTTGTTCCAGCATAGCACCTTGTTAGTAATATTACTGTAATTATGATAAGGTGTGGTTTCCAGGTTTAGTGCTCAGGAGAGCGGTGGGGGGGGGGGGTCATTGCTGTAGGATAATTCCCAGGGGACTTATAAGTTATAATAGTACTTGTTTTACCACCCTAAACATTTTTGGTTCTCACATCACAGGAAGCAAAGGTCTATCTGATTTGCTCAACTGATAAGTATTTTCAGAGACTGAGATTTTGGGAATAATAGTTGTCTGTAGAGAATATTGCCAGGGTCTTCATGATACTGATACAGATGGCTTTAGGATAGAAGTCACTGGAAAAGCCACTGTCCCTAGTGAGCATTACAAGGTCCTCCAGGGTATCTACAGTAATATAAATATGTCTGCATAGTTAACTTTAAGACACAAGACTTTTTTTTTACACAGGCTTAGTTACTAAGAGATTAGCATCTGATATGACTACCCTCTATTTCCTTTTGCTATATGTGCCAGAAAATCAGAAACTTATGCATATGGGCAACATGCTGCTTCTGGGTTTGGACTGCTTGACTGTCTTGTACTTGGAGTCCATGTGAGAGAGCAAAGAGAACCGAATGCTTTTTAAACTGACATGCATAATGGTTTGTCTGCATGTTGTTTAATGCCCTTGAGGATACTGGTATATGTATGGAATAGTGAGTAAGGTAACTGCCTTACAGACCCAAGGCACAGGGTTTGATTCTCTCATCTGAGAAACATGGTTAGGCTTTAAAAGACCGTCTGGGGTCATTATCCTAGTAATCAGCTATTTCTTTCTAGTGGCTGGGGTTTGTATAATGGTTAATGTGTTTAACTCATATACACAAAGTACAGTGTTCAATTCTAACCTTTGGGAGGGAACTGGCTAGGAGTAGATTGGCCCATTAAGGCTAGCCTAATAATTAGCTATGCATTTATGAGAACAAAGAGGTTTGGCGTAATGGTTAAGGATGTTTATCTCATAGACATAGGGTGCAGGGTTTGATTCTCACATGGGCCCTAATTAGCTAGGCTTAAAATGGCCTACAAAGGCAGTAAGCCTAGTACTAGCCTATGAACCTATAAAAAGTATAATTTAAAACTCAATAAGATTATTTACTCTGGAATGATAAGATAACTATTAAGTTTCTCAGATGGTAGACTCTAATATCCTCAGAGGTACACTTTTCTCTCACTCTCTTTTTATTTTATTTTTTATACTTTGGCTGAAAATGTAGATATTTTTTTTCAAATACTAAATTGGTTCAACAATCGTAAAAAGTAAAAGTACTGGAATGAGAATACTTATTTCAAATGTTATCATAGTTGAAGCCTGTTTCTGCTAGTTAGCAGTGTTAACTCAATATCATTATGGTATCATTTGAAAACTATGATTCATTGATGTACTTCACACAGGCAACATCAGTGAAATATGGAAAAAGTTGAATTATTTTCTGTTTTATGTGAGGAGTTACACTTTCATGTTTATCACCTCATGGGAAAGAACTCCACTACCACCATTCATTCTGTAGTAAACAACCTTTATTGACTCTAAAGTTCAACTGAAAGGACTTCTGAGTAAAATAGTACAGGTACAAGACAAAAGTGAACCATCTGACACTTTATGAGGAAAAGGCTATTTCAATTACAACTGGGAAATTATTATTCATGGGTGTTCTTGATTTTAATATTTCTTTAAATGTTTTATTTATAGAAATTTCTGATTTTGATAGTTCTTTGTCATATTTTAACTCTAGAGTCCTCGGGAAAAGAAAACATCGAGTGACACAGATACAGATTTTTGTGGCTTTGCAGACATAAGGTAAATAGGAAAACATAAGCTTTTTCCTGATTTATAGGCTCACATGTGTAAAGCCATGTCCAATTTCTTAAGGTTAATATGGAGCAAGGGATGCCATGAAGCATTGATTGGCATGATTTTTGAGATATCTCATCTTTTTCCCCATGCACCACCATACGCCTCATGGGGGGTTGGTGTCTTATCAGCACATCTAACTTACTGTAACTATTCCATTCCTTAGAAGTGCAAAATACTTTAGTACAGAGCTGTGCCTTGATATATAGAAGAAGAGGATGTTTTATAATTGATTCTAATATTATCTTATTTGAAGGTTTAATTTGCAATGGAGTCTAGGATTATCTTATTTGAAGGTCTGTTTCCTAAACTTAGCAAGAAGTATATGAATTTTCCTTTATTTATATATATATATATATATATATATATATATATATATATATATATCTATATATATATATTACTTTTACTGAAAAAGAGAAAGATAATATGGCAGCCATCCAATGATAACGAGTTACATCCAGCTCCTGTAGTACACACACACACACACACACACACACACACACACACACACACACACACACACACACACACACACACACACACACACACACACGTACTTACAATAACAGTACTTCCTGAATTAAAATCACCCCAGAACAAATTGTCATTTATTAGACAACTGTTTTGAGAGCAGATGTTCCTAGAGCATGGCCGGCAACTCCCAGCACCAATGCTAAAAAGCTGTAGTGGAACACATTTTGCTTGGCACTCCAATGGGGTCAGCATAGTAGATTATTGTGATCAATAGCATCATAACCTTATTTTATCTTTTGGCTGGATTTCTTAATATTGCTGAGTATATTAACTGACTGCATTTAACAAATATTGCCAATATGTTTTAAATATACATGCATTCTGAATTATTATAAGTAGCACTGCCCCTGCACATACTGAAAGTATCTGTCTGTACTTAAAAGTTTTGCAGTACTGGATGCCATGTTTTTTGGTACTCTAGTCAAAAATGTTATCCACGTTTTGATACTGTTGATGCTTATGTTTTTGAGGTGAAGAATAGAGAGACACTATAAATTTAGTAAGCTGTGTCATTTTGTAATAAGAGATTACATGATTTTTGGTATCTGGAATGATGAAATAAGAGGCATGCTACTAAGAGAAACTAACCTTACTCTACCAAATTATAGGGATGTGTACAGAGTAAGTAAAATTTATATTATTGTAAGATTTGATATCATGGTACTTTACCTTAATTAGCTGTAAACACTGTATGCCATAAAACTGAGAAACAAAAGTCTTAATTAATTTCATTATATCTGTTTGAATGAAAGCGCTTACAATAAACTTGTGGGATTCAGCTTGGTGCTAAGCGTCCTTGTTTTACATCCTTGGTTGGTGTTTTACAAGTTTGATTCTCAGTTTTAGTACTATAAAAAACTCAGAATACTATATTTTACACCATCCAAAACACATAAAAAATATTTAATCCACCAAAGAATTTATTTCTCCAGTAGAATGGCTCCAAGAAAGTACTGGTTTAATTTTTGATGACATATTCAATATATTTGTTTCTTTTGAATACAGGAGATGAAGTGAACAGATTCAAAATATAAAATGGGAATCTGAGTTATTTTTGGTTAGCATTACCTAAGGAACCTTTATGCTACCATGCTACAATATATGAGTATCAGAACAGTTTCACACTATTTAAGGCTGGGGCCATTTGCATGCTTTGTGTTACAGGTTTTACAATTTTGATACGTAAAATATTTCAATTTGAAAATAAATGTTTTACACACAAAAAAAGAAAGAAATGGCAAAGGGGGCATCTTATGTCCCATCTTTTATCAATATCTTTATGGGGTTTTAAATTACATTTTTAAACAGTGATTTCTTTAACACTATGGGGGTATTTAAAATGCTTACTATGTCTGTTTTATTACAGCGGTATGAAAATGTGGTAGATTGATATAGCCCATATTGTGCACAATATTCAACAATCTATTTGCATCTGCTATATGACTCATAACTCATCTGTTATCAGCTTGAATCTAAATAATCTTTGCCTCAACATTATCCAAAAGTTTTTAAAATGGCACCTCATGTATGGATCCAGTAGACACAGCCAGTATATTAGCAAAGAAATTCTTTGCAAATTTCACCAATGAAACAACTTTTCAAAGTGCATTCCTCACTGAATCTCAAAGACTCCATCATAACCAAAGAACACATCCTGATGGTACTCTACAAAATGAAAGATACATCATCCATGGGGCCTACTAATATGCCCAGTCGCGTCATAAACAGTACAAAAGACAACCTAGGGGATCCCGAATACAGCTTGGATTAGAAAACATCAGTAGTCTGCCAGTAAAGCATCATAAGCCAATATGCCGTAGTTTGCAGATGCAACAACAGGAAGGTAGTCTGCAGTAGTTGTATGTTTCTGTCAGGCAAAGGAGGCTCATCTTGGTTTAGCTGTGATAATGAAATGTAAATTGGGACAGATTATATGTGTGGATAAATAGTTGCATGCCAGACAGAGTAACAATGCATCATGCAATCTAGCTATGTGTACTGGCTCTGGCTCAAAGACAGTCAGTATATAGATAAAGATAAATGTTGCCTCTGATAGAACTATGTTATCAGATATACTATGATTTCACATAAAATAAAAGCCAGCACCATTCTGAACCACAGGATTTAGACTATCAAGTTGTGCTGCCTGGTACAGCTGCCTGATAAAGCTGCAGGTATTGGGCTGCTACAGAAAGTAGGTGCTGATTCATCTATTGTAACAATAATTACAACTCAAGCAATCAAGCAAAGGTCTCATATCACTATGCATGCCCAAAAAACAGCACATTCATTCAAGCGCAAAATTGCACACTACACATAAACCAACAAGCACAACAATTGCACAATCCATTTTCTTTGCAAGCCCCCTATACTTACAGCACCCTTGTTAATTATTCATATTAACTCTGAGACTACACAACACCTCTTTACTGTGACTTAGTATAAAGGCCAGTGCTATTATCAATCACCAGCTGATGCAAAGCTTGTCAGTCTCTTAGCTCAACTGAAAAAAACAACATTTGCACACACAACCTCCAAAATTTCAAAATATAACAGCAGTACAATATGCACCAAAGTACTCAAGTTCTTTGTCAGCACTTTACACAAAGAAAGCTAGGATTACTGGCACTTTTCAATAAACTGTGCATTACCTTCAAACACTGTTGCATTCTATACATCAAGACTCAGCAGTAAAGCTCAACCAGCTATACCCATAATCTTTTAAAGGGACAGTCTGACATATGCCATCAGTGGCCACAGAGTCACACCTTACAGGGCATTGAATATGACACACAGCACACTATGGTTTGGTGCATATCACTCTCCTTTAAGTACTACACATTGTGATATCTGACACACTCATACCTGGTCCGTAGTACATGATTCCCCAATGTACAACATGTATGTAGGCTCTCCTCTGTTGGTAAGATTCCATGCTGTCACTAGTATGCACCTTAGTCATTCTAATACTGCTAATAAATGTCTCCAATACAGAATGCAAACACATGAAGACTATACATTGGTATTAAGCACTGTGGTATTATGTACATGAAATACAGTTCTGTAGCCCTGCTTGATTTACCCAGTGACCACTGAATACAGTTTCACTTTTTATAAATCAGTTAACCATACCATTCTTTGGACTCACCTCATTAACAGACACACAGTAAGTAAATATATAAATAACGAATAGGAAGACACAGAGACAGCTGATATAACCAGTTCAAAACTTTTACTGCAGTGCAACAAAACACAAGCGCTTTCACCAAACAGGCATCATCAGGTGTATTACAAAAGCACTAACAAACACACCCCTATTTATACATCAAATGTCACATGATACAAATTCAAATTTAAAACCACAAATTTAAAGACACAACACATATAAAAGACATATAAATTTAATTTTAAAACATACATAAATAATGCATACTAAAACTATACTTCAATACTAATAACTACCTTCTTAGGGGTCTCTTCTTTAATTTGGGTACTAATGGAACTGATTCATTAAGCCCATGTCCTACATCAGCTCTAAACCTCACTATCCATGAGGATTCTAAATCCTCGGTCTTAGCACGTATATCACCCTGCCTCACATTCTCATAAACCCTAGCAATTACTAAAAATTTAAAACCATGACTAGAGTCAGTACTCAAAACATGCTTCACCAATGCACTAACAACATTACCTTTATTCATATGGTAGATATGTTCTCTTATGCGTTCTCTGAAGGGACAGTCAGTCTTATCTATGTAAAACTTTTTGCATACACGCAGTGAACTAAATAAACAATATGTGAGGTATCACATGTAGCTGCTATTGTGAAATTATAACATCTACCTTGGTCGGGATGTTCAAATATGCAACTGCTGTCACACCAGTTGCAATGACCACATGGTTTAGCTCCAACTAAATGAGAGTTCCTACTTGCATCCTTTGGGTAACACAACCTACTTCTCAGTGACCTACTGTTCTTATATAAAAAACATGGCACTTCAGGTATGTGCCTAGAGATACCTAATGTTGAAAACATACAATACACAATGATGAACATGCTTTACTGCTGTTAGTTAACATGTATCAACATAGTCTAAGCTCAAAAATGCAGCATTCTGATTTTCATAACTCTTCCCTGTGATGGGAGCAGGCATAGCCCTGCACCCCCCCCAAGACACACACATAGACACTTTGAAAGATTAGGATTTTCTGCTACTCTCAGTTTACAAGTGCATAGCACCTTGGCTTGAGGTACAGTGAGGAGTTGATTACATTTAATTGGTGGGTTCCCCTATAGATATATTTATTTATTTATTCAGTATTTATTTCTTTATTTGACATGTGTTGACCGGGTTGGTCCAGCTGGGACAGAGATGTTTTTCAGTGGAGAGCTGGGGAGAAAAGCTCCACAGTTAATGCAAACATATAATAGTTACATAATACAAACCTATAATAGTTACAATACATACAGTATATTTGAATGTGAGTAAATATATATACAAAAGCAGGTTAACATGAACGGTAATTAGTTTGTACAAATCAGGATGAATTATGGTGCAGCACAATAGTATAGAAAAGATAAAAAAAATTTAAACTTTGCAGGGCAAAGTATATTGGTTACTTTGTAAGTATTGGTTTCCAAGTATAGTTATTCTACTGTTTAAGGCTATGCATCAGTACAAAATAATGTAGCAGAGTGAAGAAGGTATATATGGTATGAGGTATGTACTGTGCAAAGATGACTGGCATAGGTAGAGAGTTCTTACATTGGCAGACATTTGAATTTACTTCCCTCTGTAGCTGAGCTCTGATGAGTAACAAAATTGTCATATTAGCATCTGCATCACTCCAGCAGCTTCATGTTGATATAGATTATCATAGGAGATCACCACCCAGAAGTGTCAGAAGCTGTTGAAGACTGGACTGAGGGGGGCGGAGGGAGAGAGGGGCACTAAGTAATCTAAAAAGGGCAATTTTTTAAAACTGTTTACTACCACATACATAGGTTCACTTGGAGGACATTTTAAGCTTAGCCAATTTCCCTTTTGGTGCTTGAATTAACATTTCCTGATTGGTCTTACCTATCCCATGGCTGATAATTGTATATTAGCCCTAGTAAGAATAAATGTGATCATTTATTTTTTTATTTATTTTACATTTGTTAACCGGGTTAGTCCAACTGGATACATGTCCATTTTCAGTGGTGATTCAGGAGAAAAACTCGCTAACTACTACTTAACTAGTTAAAAATAGTTAAATTATGCAAAAAAAAACATTTTAAATTTAAATCTTTCTTCCAATGTATAGACACAAGTACAATATGAGACTTAGCAGGTGAATAAGATTAAGATTTTTTTTTTTTTTTAGTTACATTACTATTATATACGTGAAAAAAAATTAGATTTTATTATATCTATAGAGAGAGAGAATAATTAAGAAGTGGAAGTTGTGGTATACTAGAGTTATGGGGAGAAGGAGAGGGAGGTCATACAATAGATAATTTGAGGGGACCCAAGTAGCAGCATTTAGGAACTGCCTCTATCCATTAATGGCATGAGGGGCAATTCTGGAGTACATTTTCCTTTACCCATCCTTAGATCCAGGTTGCATTTGAATGTGGACAGGGATGAGCTTTGTTTTACTTGAATGGATAGTCTCTTCTGGAACAGTGGTAGCCTTTGTGATATATATCCATCTCTCCACAACGTTCAGTTTAGATTCCTGGACTGAGTATTTCTGATGCCATTTGACTTGCTGATGTTCAGTAGGTCCATCTGTATTAGGTCTGAGGATGCCTTGTATGCCAGACATGTCACCTCTAAGCACTCTGTAGGATACTGAGTACAGCGATAAATCTTTGAGGTGGTCCATGCAAGACCTATTATTTAGGACTTGTATCATTTTAGTAAGATATCTCTGTGGGAATTCCAATCGCTGCATGGGTCTGGACAGATACATGCCTAAGTGGGCATTATACAAAATGAGTGACCTAATGAGGGCTTTGTAAAGGGGCAGAATAACATCTCTAGATCTAGTCAAAATCAGTTTGTTTATAAGCTGTGCGATATAGAAAGATGTTCTTACGACTCTGGACATATGCTGGTCAGAAGTTAGGTCACTGTACATACAAGTTTCCAAATGCCAAACTGGGTCAGGTCTCAGGGTGCATTGTCAATTTGGCAGTTCCCTGGAGTAGATGACTTCCCAAAGGATATAATAATGTATTACTTGGAGTTTAGTTTCAATTCATGACTCTGGCACCAATTATTGTTTGGGACAAATGTTCCTGCATGATGGCTAAGTCATTTGAGGATTCAGTAACTGCTCCTAGTCATCTCAGACTTAGTTGGCCAAAGCCCTTTGGTATTTCCTCCTTCTGTTGAGATGTTTATGCCAAACAGAAAAAGTCTCAGCACCGAACCCTGGGGGACTCCACTGGTGACTGGTCTGTTCCCCTGCTTTGATCTCCTGCATCCTGTGAGCAAGCATACATGTATGCATTCTTTGATTCACCTTACTGATTGTATTAACCTGATTGTATTAAATTATATTCCTTGTATAATGCAGCACCACTTGTTAGAATGTGTTTTAAATTTCTAGTTTGGAACAGTCTTCTAGCAAGCAATGAAAAAAAATGTATGAACCAATAATGACAAAACTACCCATTTCAGAAAAGTTCAATCATAAAAGGCCACTCAAACAGTTATCATTACAATCCACCAATATCAGTAAATATGCAAAATCTCTGCCGAAGTAAGTCATCTAAATAATTCCACATTAAAGGGATCTGTAACTAATGAAGAGGTTGCTGCTAGTAAACAACTTTATATTTCATTGTTTCATCTACAAATAAAGTGCCCGTTGCCCTTGAAGAATAAATTGCCTATGCTATATTAAAAAAAATGATAACCTTGTAATTTTGCAATGGGAAATGGATGTCAAACCGATAACAGAAACATAGTTACTAGGTAACTCCTCCAAAGGAGCACATTCATAGGAATGTAGCATCCACTCCCATTAAAGTACAACACAGTACAGTATCAGTGATCCATCTGCATACTGTGGGAGTAGAACCCACAGCCTTCTGCATCAAAAGCAAGGCTACTACCTGTTGTGCTACTAACATTGCAAATAACTTAGCAGAAGTAGCATTAAATGTCTCTTCCCCTGAAGCTATCAGCTCCTTGTGAAATCCCCTTGACACTCAACTAAATCTTTCAACTTTGCAGCACTAATCTGGAAAAAGCACAAATTTATGGGGGGGGGGGGGGCAAAGGTCCAAAACCAGGGACGCATTTTAAATATTGCTTGTATAATGTTATAAATTAGCTAAAATAAAGTGTTTTGTGTTACCATGTGTTTCCTGAAAGATAGGAAGACTGTAACTTAAAGGGTTATCATTATTTAGTGAATTCAGTTCTCACTGATTTGCCAGAAAGCTACAAATTTTAAGAGGAATAGACCAAAAGTATGAGCCAAATATTCTGCGAAAATCTGGAGAGTTGAGAGCTATGGACTGAACTCCCTGAATCACAAGTGGTAGTATGGGTGAAGAATTCAGGCTCTTGTTTGAGCCTGAGTAACACTAACCACCAGGTATACCTAACTGGGGCATTTTACACACACACACACACACACACACACACACACACACACACACACACACACACACACACACACACACACACACACACACACGAGCAGCATAACTCCTGCAAATAAAAGAACAAAACTCTCCTTACCAGCATGACACTGGCTCTGGCAGCACTAATAGAACAGCGGCAGCACAGCTGCTGTAACACAGAGCAATAAGAGAATAAGAACAGCTAGCTTAACTTCCGCGTGCAAATCCACGTTAACATGGAAACTCCACTTCATTAATTTTTTCCGACAGGTTTTGTAGATGTAAAAGTGTGTGGGGAGGCTCCCCCTCCCCCTGGCTATATGGTTCCAGCACCCATGCCACCACCTCAGTTTTAAAGACAGGAACTAGCAACATTTTTTTGCACAAATAAACTGATTTCCGAAACAATTAGACCTGCCTTGTGATTATGATTAATAACTGTCATTTGTTACTTTCTGTCATTTTTTTATACCATTGCTATTTCTTAGAACTCTTTTGTTTCTGTTACCTTAGCTGAATCATGTACAGCTGACATTGTATATTTTAATTATGTACAGTACATATGCTAGGAACTCATAAATGACAATGTATAACTAAATGTGTTTGCACTAGCAAACACAAAAATGCATTAAATTAATGCAGTCCATTCAGCACTAAAGGAAGATTGTCTCCAAATTAAATCTTGTTCTTCCAGGGCTGAAAGCTTCAGTTACATATATTTGTTTTTGTTACCACATGAGAAATGCCCTGTGGAGCTACCACAAATAAAAAAAAACATCAATTTATGAAACTGTGATATTAAAACTATTCATCACAGCTGTAAAGTATCAGCAGAAGCTGTTAAGCAATTACCAGATGCAGGGCTGTGATAGTTTCATATCAGGCCTAATTTTGGTCATATGCTGCATCAAAGGTACAGTAACGCTACAAGATTGTATGATAATAGATGCAGGAGTGACACTTTCATATCAGGCCCTAGTTTTGGTTACAAGCAGCATCAAGGTACAGTAACGCTACCAGATTATATGAGGATAAGTATTTATGGTCATATGGTGGTCTTACATGCTGTTAATTAAAATTCTTAAGGTACAGACCTACTGGTAAAACAAATTTATAAACTATTTTAATGCTCATTTAGGAATTGTTTTAACTACATGGGTTCCCATCCAGGAGATGACATTTAAGCAGATTGCTAGCTATTTTAACCTTGCCTGCAGCCCACACAATGTGCTTTCTTAATCGACGCGCTGTTCTCATGTCCTCATTTTATTCTCTGTGGTCATACTCTTTTTTTCTTACCGCAGAAGGAGGAAAAAAGGACAGTCTGAGAGAACAAGACATATAGAGGGAAATAAAGAAAAGGGCACAACAGACACATAGAAAGGACAAGGATTTAGTAGAGAGGGTAGGCAGAAGCATTAGCTTAACAGTTAAAAGCAAGAGTTGGCTACATCCAGTCTCTAAGAATTATGCAATAAAGAATGTAGTTTAATATTAAAAAATAGAAAAAAAACAAAGAAACAATAGAATTAAAAAAAAAAGAGGAAAAATGGATTGTGAGATATGTCAGGGTGGTTTTGGGACCTATAGGGTGAAAATGTCTGTAGGTCCTGCTGTGGGATTGGGATATTATATAACTATATGGAAAATAATCACTGTGCAGCTCAAAACATGTGTAATATAGGTAGAGAGATGGGGAGAAAATAGGATCATGGGAAGTTACTAGGCTATCATAGGAAGTTACTAGGCTATTGGCCCTGAGGCCCTTACAAGCCTAGCCAAGAATGTAATGCTTGTTGCAGCAAGTTAGCACCATATGCCAAAGTCCAGCGGGGACACAGGTGGAATCCCAGGGGTGTATTTTCTGTTCCCCATCCAGTTACTCAGGTTGCACTTAAAAAGGTTTAATGAGGTACTCTGCTTTATGTGGCAAGGGAGTTTATTCCACAAAAGGGGGAGTCTCTGGGACACAAATCTGTCCCACCAACAAGCCCTATTTATGTCATAGATCAGGTTGAGGTCATGCGTATGGGTGACTCGAGTGGAGATTGACTTGCGCAGATGCAGCAGTCCCATCAGGGTGGGGTCTGAGATTGCTTTATATGCCAGACACAGGTCACCTCCGAGGAGTCTTTAGAAGACTGAGTAGAAGGACAGGGCTTTTAGCCTATCTGTGTAGGGTAGATGCTTTAGGCCCTGGATTCTCCGGGTGAGGAACCTCTGTGGTTTATCCAGCTGCTGCATGTGCTTTGTGAGGTACATGCTGAAAGGGGCATTGTACTCAATAATCGGTCTTAGATGGGAAGACTACAGGAATGTTATGACCACCTTTTCCCTGGATGAGATACCCTTACTAATTAGGTGGGCCATGTGGAAGTCTTTCCCTACAACTGAGGCAATATGGTGGTTAATAGTCAGTTTGCTATCAACCTGGCTGTCCAAGTCCCTCACGAGTGATTGCATGCTTAGTGCCTTATTATTAATGTGATCATTTGTGGGGATGTCGTTCTTCCCAATAGGGATGTTGATGCATTTTTTTGGCATTCAGTTTGAAACCATGTTTCTGGCACCAGTCATTTGTTTGGGTGAGGCCCTTTTGGAGGATGTTCACATCACTAGGGGAATTGATTACAGCACCCAGCTTGCAGTCATCTGCAAACTTGGTCAGCCATAGCTCAATAAATTTGGCCTGCACCTCTGAGAAGTATATCCCAACTAGCAGAGGCCCCATGACCGGTTCCTGGGGTACACTGCTTGTTATGGGTCTACTACTTGAGGTGGCTTCCCCTATTTTGACTAGGTGGGTTCTAACAGTGAGCCAGTTTGCTACCCATATGGTAACATATGGAGTGATGCCTAGTTGAGAGAGTTTATCTATTATACCTACATGGGGAATTATATCGATGGCCTTGGCCAGGTCAAGGTAAGTGGTGTGCACCATCTTCCCTTGTCTATGGTGTTGGTGACTATCTCAAAGAAGTCAACCAAATTTAATAGGCATGATCTCTCCTTGACAAAACCAAACTGTGGGATCAAGTGTCTGGAGGTTGCAAATGTCCTTGTTAAGGAGATACATGATAATCCGCTCCATGGCCTTGCAGATCAGGCTAGTTAGGCTGATGGGTCTATAACTTCTTTGATTGGTGGATGCCCCACATTTGTGCAAAATGATGACAGTAGCTGTTCTCCAATCGGGTGGGATGAAGTCGGTACTCAGGCTTTGTTTGAATAGGGTGCCTAATGGTGCTGCAAGTTCATCCCTGAGTTCATTTAGGATGCAGCCTGGGATGTTATCGGGTCCCATGGAGGCTGTATTTTATGCCTTTGAGAGGGCAGTGACAATTTGCTCCCTAGAGATAAGGGTAGAGGGGAAGGTACTGGGGATGTCCTGTTTTACTGATGGGGGGACAGAGGAATGAAGTTTTCACTGAATCTGTCTGCCAGCTGGTTGGCTATATCTACAGGGTTTGTGTATGTGGTATCCTTGATGACCAGTTCTGAGCAGATCTGGGTGCTCCCTTGAAATTGTGGACATATATGAAGAAAGCTTTATGACTGTCTTTAGTAGATGTGGCCAGTTTGTACTCGAAGTTTGCTTTCAAGGATTTCACTAGTGCTCTTATTTGCTTGTTCAGGCTAAGGAGAGATTGCTTCCCATTAAACACCTGCTCATTCTTGGTCCTGAACAGCAATTTTTTACTTTTATTATAGAGTTTATTTATTGTAGATGTCCACCAGACAGGTTTACTCTTCCTTGAGGAGGAGGATTTTATCCTGTCTAGTATTCCTGATTCCATGCAGCTATATAAATGGTCATATAGTACTTTGGTGTAGGTTTGGACATATGTGCCAGTTCCTGTGTAGGGGGAGGGGGCTGTGAAGCTGTTTATACCTTCCCTCAGGAGGTTGTAATCAGCTTTGGCAAAGTTTTTTTTATTTGACCCTAGCTGGGGGGGTGGGGGTTGAGGGAGATGGTGACTTTGAAAGTGACTGCCTTGTGTTGGATCTTACCAGGGATGATGACACTGTAGGGATGCTGCAGTGGTTAATTATGTTGGTTAATACCAAGTCCAAGATATTTTCACCTCTTGTGGGGGTGTCAACCAACTGGCTCAAGGCATTTGCATTGACGAAATCAAGGAAACTCTGGGCATTTGTGTTCTGGCATGAGTATTTCTTCCAGTCTATTGTTGGATAGTTAAAGCCACCCAGGATCATGGTAATGGGTTGAATCTTGATAGATTCAAAGAGGTCCAGATAGGTGGAGTGGAAATCTTGAGTCAGAGTTGGAGGCCTGTAGCTAGCTATGATTGGAATAGGGGTCTTGTCAATTGCTAACTGCACCTGGAGTATTTCCTGGACATCATACTGTTTCACTAGCCTAGAGGTGTGTATGTCTTTTATATATATATATATATATATATATATATATATATATATATATATATATATATGCATATATATATGTATATATATATATATATATATATATATATATATATATATATATATTGCAACTCCACTTCCTTTATATATATATATTGCAACTCCACTTCCTTTTGTTTTGCTGCCCACAGTTTGGGGTCTGAATGAATGATGGGATGAGTAACCCGGTATGGCTGGGGTGCTCTCCGCAGCTTTGAACCAGGTTTCTGTAATTGCCTAAACGTTAGCTTCTTCCAGGGTTAAGAATACTTGCAATGAGTGCAGTTTCATTTTTATACTCCTTGCATTTAGCAGTATGACCTTTAATTTATGTTTTGATGAAATTTTCATGTTGGTAGTTTGACCTCATGGCATTGCCTAAAAAAAGGCACTATGGGGAGGCAAGAGCCTTTGCCAGGAGCCTTGAAGCCCAAGGGAGACAGATGCAGGCCATCTCTGGCAAAGCATCATGGCCTTTAAATCATGTAATCCCAGGCTGTCTGGTATTGGATCCCTTTGGAATGACAGCAGAAACTAAGCCAATTGTTAGTCAATCATTTTCTCTTTGTTTTGAGGCATCATTCTAGGTGACGGTAGAATGCTGCTTAAGGCTACCAACATACCTGTCTGGGACACATATTCAATGAGCTTGTCTCTTTTCATATAGTCCAGGGAGGTACATCTCAAGTCATTCTCTCCAACATGGACTATGACATTCATAACAGTACCTGTTGAGAGACTTGAGTGCATTGGTGATATGGTGGATTCTGGCACCCAACAAACAACTAACCATGACTTTGTCCTTATCCAGCCTGATGAGGGGCACATCTGTGTGTCTCATAATGGAGTCTCCTATGACTATTATGTTGGGTTTATGTTTAGGCCTGAGTGGCTGTGAGACACAGGTGTGTGGACTATGTGTGGTGTGTGGTGTGGTGGGTAGTGGAGTCTGCGTGCATTTATGCCTCGGAGATCTCTTTTGTTTGGGTATGCTTTTGTTGAGGACCTCCTCATATGTGGGAGTGTGTTGTGTAGGTGTGGGTGGTGTCTGAGGTGTGGTGTTTGTGTTGCCAGCCTTCTCAGTGTCAGATATACTGGTTTGTGGGGGAGAGAGCAATGACACTAGTTGCTTGATGTAATTGCATCCCTCACAAATTGTGTTCCTAAGTGGCAGTAATAAAGAGTTGTCTGTGTACATGAGGCAGTTGCTACACTGTCTCAGGATGCCCATATCGACCAGACTAGCAGCAGAAAATGTAAGAAATTGTTCATCCATATTTGTCAGAAACTGAAAGAGCTAAGATGGTAAAGAGAGGAAGGTCTACGAGTAGTACTACTAGATGATAGCACAAGTGCTACTAAGGGAAAACCTGTAGCTGGAATACCTCAAAAAGGTTTGAAACCATGCAGATGAAGCTCTGGATGCAGCAGACCTGTATCTGGACTATGCTACTCAATTAAAAACTTAGTAGGAAAAAACTCACAATGACAGATTAATCACTTAGAGTCAAAAGAATAGAACTCGCAGTATACAAAAATACAGATTAACATCAAAGAAATGCAGTAAAATGCAGTTAAACAGTAATGAATTGCAGTAGATTGCAATGAAATATAGTTAGTTAATCAGTGGATTTCTTTAGGACCTGGATAGACTTTCACCCATGGACAGACATATTAAAAGGAGACAGGAAGGATAAAAGGGAGACAAGGAAGAAGGGCAGAGTTGGAACTCAAAAGAGGGCAGCAAGAAGAGTGAGAGTTGAGAGGGTACAACACCAGAAGAACAAAATGAAGCTAAAGATGGAGAGGTAAAGCAGGCCGAAAAGGCTATGAGATAGCAAATGACCTAGATGTGGGAGGGAAGTAAGAGTGATATATTCCTTACAGGGGGTGCAAAACAGAGTTAAGGAACTGACAAAGAATATTAGCAGGAGAAGGTGCTAGTGGGTAATAGACAAAGAAAGAGCAAGGTATCCAAGGAGGCAGGAGGTAATGGTGGGGTTTCAGGCAGTTTAGACAGGAAAAGCTCAGGGGAAAAAGATGAAGTTATAGAAGGTATATAAACAAGAGGAATGGCTCAGGTGAAGTGAGTAACAGAGGTGGCACAGGTATCCTTGGAAGAATTAAAGTAGGGATGGCAAGAGAGAGAAGGATAATGGAGGAGGTATACTGGTCAGAGACACCTTACTAAGTGGGCAGGCAAGACACAATAGAATGGATGAATGACAGCAAGTGCTCTCCCAAGAGTGAGATTAGACAAGATGTGCCAGGAAACAGAAATGCTTCTTCTGGATGAATGAAAGTATATGCATATCATTGTCTACATGGATAGAGGACAGGGGACACTACCTGCCAAAAATATCTATTAAGAGAATAGAGAAGTACATGGAAATTTACTACACATGAACAAGGATGGGATATGTACGGACGTGTTCAGAAGTACCAGTGTTATAGTACATAGTGTAGTATAGTTTCTAGAACATGAAGAGAGGGAGTGCATGCTGTCATTTTTCAGAAGTACTAGAAGTATGAAACAGTAGCATTTAGTGAAAGATAACATCCAGAACTTCAACTTCTGTTTCAAAAATCTCAAAAGCACACTGATGAGCAGGTGCTCAGAGAGGTAGCTCTATAGGAAAAGTATAGCAAAGAGAGAGCCCCTATGATTACTGAACGAGTTCACATCTCTCTGAGTGGGGCAGCATTGCTAAAATCCAGGATGCAATGGAGTATCAGTATTATGTCTTCAAACTGTGTGACAACTGGGGTGAAGAGCAAAATGAAAGAATGGCAAAAGAAGGACAACACAATTATTCATATAAGTTAACAAGGACTGCACAAGAAGGTACAGGAATCATCACAGAATGCATAATTATACATTCTGTAATTATAGTTAGCAAAACAGGGTTGTGATGCAGTGTACAAGTCAGAAGCACACAAGGACAAATAGAGTGAAAAGGTTGGAAAACAGAACAATCAAAACTGTCAGACAGCGGTAGAGCGTCTTGCTGAACAAAGCTTGGCGTTTAAGAACAAAAACAGGAGAGCTTGAGATGGGGTGCAAATGAAAAAAAGTGGATGTAGTATGTGTTATTCATGTAGACTTGTAAAAAAATCATATCCGCATTCTTGTTTGAGAAAGCTGCCACAATCCAAATATATAGACAACATATCAAAAATGAAAAAGAAATCAGCAAACTCCAGTGGTGTACAGGAAAAAAGGCCTGCCTATGGCTCAGGTTCAGTTAGTGGTGTGGATGCCTGAAGGTGCTGTGTATGTAGGATAACAGTGAGCAGCCATTGTCACAAACCTATTCAGAGGACAATGTGGTAGCTCGGGTTTGCTACATGGGTGACTCCTAGTAGGAACACAAGGTGTTCCACCTGTGGAACATGAATCTATGAGCAACTGCTGACATTGTGTGAAGACACCCAGGATGCTAAAAGACATTATGGTGATGATAATGGTGCTGAGGGACCTTAATCTTCTCAAAGCAGACTCATGATTATGACATCAAAATCATCAGCAGCAAATAAAAATGGTAGACCTATGTACTAGACCAACAGAGAATCATTCACTTAGGGCAGGAAGATGGAAAAGTATGAAAATGAGCATTCTACTAAACATCGAGGTAGTCCGACCCCTAGAGGTATAACTGATGCTTTTGATACTGACCATGAAAAGCTGTGGGACAGCAGGTAAACAAAGGAAGCAAAAGAAATGGACTGCAGAAAGACTATATTAAACTAGGGAGACTTTATGAGACTGATATTGGAGAACGAGACTCAAGACAAGTGCAAACAGCTTACAGATACAGATAAAGAAGTGAATATAAACAATTGTGCAAACTGGGCAGGGCAGTCAAGTGCAGGGAACAGCCTTCAATTAAAAATAAAGATCATATCAAGCACTATGGAAAAAATTAATCCCCCTCCAGTCTCTCTCACACACACACACACACACACACACACAAACAACTCTATGAAGTATTACTTTGTAGAAAGTGAACTTGATGAAGTAATATTGTAAACAGATGGCTTCCAACAATATAGACTAAATATGGTTAAAGAAGCAGTGCACACAAAGGATATATTATTTCATGTATTTAGAAGAGAGCATACAGGCACATAGGAATATAGGGGTAGCTATAAAAATACAATAAAAAGAGGTAGGAAATATTATTTATATTCATTGGTGAAATAAGGGAGATCATGAATGAATCTGCAGAGATTAGTCAAGGGAGAGAAGGAATTCTGTGATGTAGGGGAATGCAGAAATTCCAGTAAATTCTCCACTTCCATCATCACAGTAGCAATAGAAGTAAGAGTGCCAGCTTAGGAGGAGACAACTGGACAGAGGAAGGACATTTATCACATACCAACAGAAAATGTAGAAGGAAAATTTAAGGTCTTAAGAGATGACAATGTGCAAGGATTAACAAGAAGGTCCTAAATGACCTGGCAGGTATACTTAGACGTCATCTGACTGAACTTTTCAGAGGTTCATAGGATCATAGGAGATTACTAGGCTAACAGCTGAAGGGCTCTTACAAGCCTAGCCAATATAACCTAAAATATCCAGGGAACTGTTATGGCTAGGCATGATGTATAGGCCCTAGGGCCGATAGTCTAGTACCAACCTATGAACCTATATAGCCACTAGGGGCAAGAGGATGGTATGGATTTGTGCCTGTGCACAGAGCCAGATCAGGCACTAAGTGACATAGGCAGTCACCTAGGGCCCCGTAGCTGGGGGGGGGGGCTACTCTGGCCAGGAGGCTTCAACATAATAAAAAAATAAATAAATAAATAAATACTTTTTAACATTGTGGTGGTGACATCTTTTCCTTTAAGGAGAACCATGCATGCACGCCAATACAGATGTAAACATTCCACACTCATGCAGAGAATTTAAGCTATCTGTTCCTTTTATAGAGACGGTAAGTGTGTGTATGTATGCACACACATGCGCATGGTGGTTCCGTTTGTTTCTATATATGAGAGAAAGTGTGTGGTATATGTATGCATGTGCATGTGTATATGTAATTTAAACTAACTGTTCTGTTTGTATGATAGATAAAGTGTGTGTATTGCTGTATAAGAGAGTAGTGTGTGTGTGTGTGTGTGTGTGTGTGTGTGTGTGTGTGTGTGTGTGTGTGTGTGGTCATTGAAAAGGTAGGTGCGTGTGTGTGTGTGTGTGTGTGTGTGTGTGTGTGTGTGTGTGTGTGTGTGTGTGTGTTTAACATACTTCTGAACTGCCCAGATTTAGCCTTGTAGTTCTAGTCTGTTCTCATAAGATTTGCGGTTTTCTGGCAACTCACAGAGGGTTGAAGTCACTAAAGAATGATATCTGCATGTGTTTCAGACTTCATATCAATCAAAAAATGCATGCTAACACAAATCCTGTTATTTTAGCAACTTTCTAAGTTAAAAAGAGCAATATTTAAAATCTTTTTCTATTTTTGAGCCATTGTATCCACATTATTTTAGGCTCTGTCCAGATTACTTGCACTGTGCCTGAGCCGTATCCAACACTAAGTGACACAGGCAGTCAACTAGGGCTTTTTTGCTGGGGGTGCCCACTCTGGCCAGGAGGCTTCAACATAATAAAAAATAATAAATACATAAATAAAAAATAAAACATACTTCTTGACACAGTAGTGGTGGCATCTTCTCCTTTATGCAGAACCATGCATGCATGCCAATGTGGATGTAAACACATTCTGCACTCTCACATGGAATTTAAACGACCTGCTCCATTTATAGAGAAGGTGTGTGTGTGTGTGTGTGTGTGTGTGTGTGTGTGTGTGTGTGTGTGTGTGTGTGTGTGTGTGTGTGTCTATCTAATTTAAACTAGCGGTTCTATTTGTTTCTGTATATGAGAGAAATTGTGTGTATGCATATGTATGTGTATGTGCGCATGTAATTTAAACTAGTGTCCAAATTTAGCCTTATAGTTTCGGTCTGTTTCTTATAAGATTTGCAGTTTTCTGGCAAATCACAGAGGACTTAAGTCACTAAGGAATGACATATACATGAGTTTCAGACTTCATATCCTTCAGAAAAATGCATGTTAGCACATCCTGTTATGCTAGCAACTTTCTATGTTAAAAAGACCAATATTTAAAATCTATCCATATTTTTGGTCAATTGTATCCCCGTTATTTTAGGCTTTGTCCAGATCTCTTCTGCTAAGAGGTTGAGAGGTATGGAAGTATGGTATGTAACGTTCTAGTTGTGTGTGTGTGTGTGGGTGGGTGGTTGGGGGGGGCAGATTAGTCAATTAACTTGATCAGGCTTGACCTGCAACTTGGTTATAGCAAACAAGAGACTAAATCCTCTATACCAACTACCAGACTGCTGAAGAAATTGTGAACTTCTGGGGAGAGAAGAGCCTCAATCATCTACACCATCTACCAGACTACTGACCGAATTGTGAGCTTGAGTTTCAGGGAATTATGAGTTTGAGTTTCAGAGCATTTTCATGGAAGAGAGGTTTACTGTTGCTCATGGTACGTGCATTTTTTTTTCTTTAGCAAATGGCAGTCACTGTGCTGTAGAATTTGAAAGCAGTGTTAGTATCATAATTGCATTTGGTGTAGGATTGTAGATTCTACTCCCACACCATGTATATGGAGAGCTGATATTGCAGTACCCCCTCAACTGCTGATTATTATTTGCATTTTAAGGGGGATAGGAGTTCTGCACTGCTTAGTGTGCCCTCCTTTGTATGAGATGTCTAGTAACTATGAACTTGTTGTCAGTCATTCCCAATTGCAATATTTCCAGCTTACCATTTTTTTATGTAACATAGGCAAATGATTCTTCAAAAGCAACAGGCACTGAATCTGTAGATGAAACAATAAAATGTAAAGTTGGATGCCAGTAGCAACCGATCCATTATTTACAAATCTGTTTAATGTGGAATTTTTCATATGACTTTTACATCTGCTGAAATTGTGGTCATTGACTGATATTGGTGGATTGTAATGACAGAAGTTTGAGTGGCCTTTTATGGTTGAGCTTTTTTGAAAAAGGGGTAATTTTGTCATTATTGGTTCATACATTTTGTTTCATTCTTATGGAAGAATGTTCCAAACTTCAAATTTAAAACACATTCTAACAGGTGGTGCTGTATTATACAGGGAATACAATTTAATACAATCAGAAAGATGAATCAAAGAGCACAGACGTATGCATGGCATTAAAAATGCATGCCAGGAGGGGCGTGGCCAAGGATGAACACAGGATAGCAGCAGATTTCCTCAGCTCCACCAATTTCATTACACTGACAGGAATTAATTACTTAAAAAATTAATTTTTGAAGTAATTTTCTTTCTAAATACGTTTGTTTTATATAGTTCTTGAACTATATCTAAAAAAGAAAGGAAATCTTAACAACATTCCTGTCAGAAATTACTGTGGAAATTTTCCTGTCAGTTTATCAGTCTGAAATGAGTTCCAGTAAGACAAATTCTCAAGACTCCAGCATCAAGAAAGAACTTCAGTCTCTGATAATTATAATCCAGCAACTTACTGATAAAATGGATAAAATGGATACTAAAATAGACACCTTCATAGAAAAAACTACAAAACAAATAGACCTGTTACATACAGACCTGCAACAACAGAAGAACCAGATGACAGGCATAGAAGAAGCTGTGAATGACATGGAAAATGGAATCCAAGAAGAGGAAATCAACATTGAGTTTCTGCTGAAACAAAATACACATTTACAAACAAAGCTAGATGACCTGGAAAATAGATCTAGGCGCAATAACATTAGGATTTCTGGACTGCCAGAAAATATTGAAGGTAACAATATTACTTCTTTTTTAACAACTTGGTTCCCTAAAACTTTAGACTTACCAGAAGCATTCTCTTTTGGTATCGAAAGAGCACATAGATCTATAGCTAATACTAACTCTAACAAAAAATATCCTAGATCAGTTATAGTTAGATTTATATCATCTTTTGATACAGAGATGGTTCTTAAATCTGCTTGGGCTAAAGCTCCTGTTAAGATTAATGAGACAACTGTGCGTTTTGACAATGACTATTCTTCCATGGTAATAGCTAAAAGAAAAGTTTTTCTGCCACTAATAAGGGAGCTTAAAAAAGCACAGTTTAAAACATACCTTCTGTTTCCTGCTAAGCTTAAAATCTTCCTTCCTGATGGTCCTAAGGTTTTCGATGATTTAGACTCTGCTTTATTTTTTGTCAAAGAAAAAAGGATTTTGGATAAAATAGAAGAAATGGAATGGGCTAGTTCTTCATTAAAGAGATTGGCAACTGAAGCTTCGTGGAAGACTTCAGAGAAGAAGAAGAGACTAAAAACAAATGATTTGTTATATGTTTTTTTTCTCTCTCATCATTTTAGTTCATTATTAATCTTTTTGAATATAGTTCCTGCATTTCCAGAAAGCCACAGATATTTTGGAAAAGATTTCATCAAAGTTATTCTCTATGTGCAAAGAAATGTTTTGTTTCATAACCAATCAAAATACCTGAAGATTTAATGGCAAGCTGTGATTCAATTTGTTTCTCTTTCTGAAAAGAAGTAAGGTTAGTAATTTGATACATTTTTTATCTTTACCTTTTTTTCCTTCTCCTTTTATTATTTTCTTTGTTTAAACAATGACATTCTATTTAGATTATGTAGTGGGTAAAGGGTGGGGGAGGGCAGGGAGAGAACAGTAATGAAAATATCATTAATAGAATAATAACATATTTATTCATTGTAAAAGTTTTTATAAGTTCTTCAAATGCTATTTCTAATTATACTTTCTTGATTATACTGCTTATGCCTGTTTGTAAATAATCTGTTATGCTTTAACTAATAATAATAATCAGAACTAAATAAGAGTAAATAATATGTTTTATTTTTAACTCTATTAATATAAACAGTAAGTAACATTCCATTGTATATACTTCTTACAGCTTTCTCTTACATTTTTTTATTTCTGCCTCACTCCCTTTTATTTTCTACTCTCTTTTTCTTTTCTTTATTAATATATAGAAATGCTTTTGATTGTGTGGGCACAGTGAATAATAGGATTTGTATGAAAATTGAGTTGGGAGAAGAATGTTGAGTTTTATTGCTTGTTGGTAATTTTGGGCTTAATTTCACTTACATAGAGGCTGTAATGATCTGTGGAATACATTGTGAAGGTTTTGTCATGTTTAGATGCATTTACACTGCTAAATGAATGTTTGTCACTAGTTTTTAATAAGTTTCCTGCCAAAATGTTAAAAGAGACAATCTGAGATGTGGGCTGTCTCATGCACAGTGTTCATGAGTTACTTCAGAAGCTTCAGCTCACAGAATTCTCACAGAGAAACTGAAAGCAGTTAGTATAACCTCTGACATAGTTATCACACTGACACACCACAGATTCAGGAAAATACTCTATTCATAAAATATGTCAGTTATAATGTTTTGTTTCATAACCAGTCAAAATATCTGAAGATTTAATGGCAAGCTGTGATTCAATTTGTTTCTCTTTCTGAAAAGAAGTAAGAGGCTGTAATGGTCTGTGGAATACATTGTGAAGGTTTTGTCATGTTTACATGCATTTACACTACTAAATGAATGTTTGTCACTAGTTTTAATAAGTTTCCCAAAATGTTAAGAGAGACAATCTGAGATGTGGGCTGTCTCATGCACAGTGTCCATGAACTACTTCAAAAGCTTCAACTCACAGAATTCTCACAGAGAAACTGAAAGCAGTTAGTATAACCTTTGACATAGTTATCACACTGACACACCACAGATTCAGGAAAAATACTCTATTCATAAAATATGCCAGTTATAATGAGTCTAAATGATGTAGTTTCTTGTAGTAAGTAAATGTCTTATTTTAGAAGGCATAGAAAATTAAACCTTTATTTAAATGTTTTTGAAAATCTACTTAACAGCAGCATAATAATCTGTGTTAAAAATTTGTGTTCCAAACATATACTTTACTATAACTCATTTAATTCATCTGATTGACAAGCATAAATAATCTTATAACTCTATTCTGGAAGAAATGTCATATGATATATTTTAAAGCAGAAGGTTAGCATGATTGTAAAATCTGGTTACTAAAATATGTTTGCTGTGCATTATTTTGTATAAAGCAGACAGAGTTATTCTAGGGACAGCAAGTAGGATAGTGCTCAACAAAGACACAACTCAGTTAGATCATATATATATATATATATGTGTGTGTGTGTGTGTGTGTGTGTGTGTGTGTGTGTGTGTGTGTGTGTGTGTGTGTTTGTATGTGTATGTGTGTGTGTAAGTGTGATGGCTTTTTTTTTATATAATAATGCAAGTGTTTCTGAGAATCTGCATAACTATCCAATATGATTTATAATAATTTCTATGAATACAATATTTTACTCTATTGACAAAATGAATGTTTGCCACAAGTTTTAATAAGTTTCCCAAAATGTTAAGGGAGACAATCTGGGATGTGGGCTGTCTCATGCACAGTGTCCATGAACTACTTCAAAAGCTTCAACTCACAGAATTCTCACAGAGAAACTGAAAGCAGTTAGTATAACCTCTGACCTAGTTATCATACTGACACACCACAGATTCAGGAAAAATACTCTATTCATAAAATGTCAGTTATAATGAGTTTAAATGATGTAGTTTCTTGTAGTAAGTAAATGTCTTATTTTAGAAGGCATAGAAAATGAAACATTTATTTAAATGTTTTGAAACTCTACTTAACAGCAGCATAATAATCTGTGTTAAAAACTTCTGTTCCAAACATATACTTTATTATAATTCATTTAATTCATCTGATTGACAAGCATAAACAATTTTATAATTCTATTCTGGAAGAAATGTCATGTGATATATTTTAAAGCAGTAGGTTAGCATGATTGTAAAATCTGGTTACTAAAATGTGTTTGCTGTGCATTATTTTCTATAAAGCAGACAGATTTATTCTAGGGACAGCAAGTAGGATAGTGCTCAACAAGGACATAACTCAGTGAGATCAGATATATATATATATATATATATATATATATATATATATATGTGTGTGTGTGTGTGTGTGTATGTGTGTATGTATGTGTGTGTGTGTCTGTGTGTATGTGTGTGATGGCTTTTTTTTTTTTAATAATGCAAGTGTTTCTGAGAATTTGCATAACTATGCAATATGATTTATAATAATTTTTATGAATACAATATTTTACTCTATTGACAATAATGAGTTTAAGTAAATGCTCATATACAAACAATTCAAGATTTTTTTTGGAAGCTGTTAATAGTATTCACATGACAGAAAATAGATGCAGCTTAATATATGTAATGTCTGAATCATATTAGCCAAAGTTTTTGATTTAAATGAATGTTAGAACCTAATTTTCTCTCCTCTTGATTTCTAACATCAAGATTATTTGAATGCTATTTGAATACAAGTGTTATATATTACATAGATCTATATAGTAGTATGAACAGTTTAAAAAAAAAAAAAAGTTTATTTTAGTTTATATGATGCTGTTTTACCAAATGTGTAGTTTTGTCTTGATAGATAATTGAATTGAAAACTGTTAACCTCGATTAAATATAACTAGTATTAAATTGATAAGGTGGTAGCTGAGGTACTGCTGCTTAGGGTAGGGGGTTAACTTGAGTAGTAAATACTACTCTAAGTTGGAGTTTTCAACTCCAGGCTGGATGCAAGGTTTAATCCTTACATTATTTTCACTTGTTCATTGTTATATGTATATAGTTTTGACATCCACAATATATTTTGTACACTCATTGTCACTACAAACAAAATTGAATCCTATACAAAATCCCATAAGAGATTTAATAAATACAGCTATATTTAAAGGTACACCTAAAAGAGGAGATATAACATTATTTATCTTGTTATTTGTTATTTCGATCATAAGATTCTTGAGTTTTAAAATGCCAAATGACATTTTTAAAAGGAATTTCTTTAAACATTAATGGATTGAATAATCCGTGTAAAAGGGCAAGCCTAATAAGATACATTAATTTACACAAGGCCAATCTAGTCTTCCTGCAAGAAACCCATCTCTTGAAAAAGATATTGATAAACTAGCCACTAATAAGTATACAGTATAGGTTAGTTCAGAGCACACTCAGAAAAAAAGAGGAGTGGCTATTTTATGGAATAAAAGTATGCCCATTCCTAAAACCATTAAGTCTTTTCAGGATGACAAAGGAATGTTTTGTATGGTTACAATACAAATTAATGGGAAGACTTACACTTTAATTAATGTATATTGGATACCTGGAATTGGTATTAATACAGTGAAACATCATATTGATAAGATCATATCATTCTCTATAGGGGATATTATTTTAGCTGGTGATTTTAACTGTATATTACATGAAAGTGATACTACCACTATAAGGAAAAGAAGAATTACATCTAATGCAAAACATTTAAATGATTTTGCTAATTCTTATCATTTGAATGATATTAATAATCAGATAGATTCAAAATCATTACCATACACCTTTTTTCTAACAGATACAAAACTTATTCAAAAATAGATAGGGTCTTTATTTCTAACCAGATGGTAACAGATTTAATTAATTCCAAAATCATTTCATGTCCTATATCTGATCATAACTCAATTGTTTTTGAATTCATGATAAAAATACTCATAATGTTCAGATCAAAAGGATACCAGCATACTTAACTCAGCTAAAAGACTATAAAGAATATATACTTTCAGAAGTACAACATTTTCTAGACATAAATAATACTCCTGAAGTCTCCGTTGTCTATGTTTGGGATGCCTTAAAATCATATCTATATGGACAAAGTATCAGATGGTATAATAATAAAAGGAAATCTTGGGATAAGGAATTGTTAGATATTCAAAGTAAATTAGACTCTTATAAACATAATAATAAAGAAAATATTATGGACAAGAAAGTTATTGAAGAAATAAACAAACTAAATGAGAAATACAAAGAAATTTTAACTCATAAAGTTAAAATAACTTTAGAGAAATACAAGTTTTGTCTTATTCAATAAGCCCCAAATACTTACATAGACTTAAAAATAAAACAAAAGATTGAATAAACAAAACCATATCAAAGAAATCTTTTCTCTAAGGAAAAGAAGAATGTTTCTAGTATACCAGAAATACTGGATGAATTTAGAAATCACTTTCACAAGATTAACCATAACAACATTAACATGGAACCTAAAGATAAAATAAAGGAGTTTATAACCACAAACATGAATAAAAAGCTTAATAAACAACAGATTAAACTATTGGACAAGAGTATTTCATATACAGAAGTTATTACACAAATAAATAAGCTTAAATCAAACAAAGCACCGGGTAATGATGGTATTATACCAGAGATATATAAAATCCTTTCTAAAACTACATATTCATTAATACATAAGGTTTTTATTTTGGCCCAAACTGAGTTAATAACCCCCATCTTGGCAATATACATTTATTTCACCAATTTTAAAACCTAATAAAGATCTAACTAGATGTTCTTCATATTGACCCATCTCATTACTTAATGTTGATTATAAAATGTTTATGAGTATTTTTGCTGATAGATTGAAGACAATCATCCCGGCATTATAGATATAGATCAGACGGGCTTCATTGTAAATAGAAATACTTTTGATAATATAAGAAGAACTTTAACATTAATTGATTTTGCAAATAGGAAAAAGAAAGATTTAACACTTATTAGTCTTGATATAGGTTCAGCATTTGATTCAGTAAGTTGGGACTATCTGTTTACCTTACTGAAATGCACAAACTTCTCTGATGCATTTGTAAATTTAATTGAGCATTTATACAAAGGAACGCTGGCTTATATTAAGGTAGGAACATATGTTTCACAAAAATACCCATTCTTAAAGGTACAAAGCAAGGATGTCCACTTTCTCCACTATTATTCACTTTAGTAATGGAGCCTTGGGCTAATTTGATTAGAAACAGTACTGACATAGAGGGTTTTGAAATAGACGAAAATACAACATCAAAAATTCAACTTTTTGCAGATGATGTTCTAATCACATCAGCAGGATCTAATTCTTCTATGCAGTCTTTATTTGATAAAATGATGAATTTTAAAAGTATTTCTGGTTTAATATTCAATGAAGAAAAACTAAAATACTACCTATATATACACGAAAAAATATTCTCATTAGTGATTTTACTAAATATGTACCCAATTCAGGTCAGATAACTTATTTAGGTATAATACTATCTAAAGATATTAAATCTATTATATATAATAACTATAATACCTGTTTTCTTAATATACAAAATCTTTTTAATACCTGGAATAATATGTTTTTACTATGGAGGAGAGACTTACAATTATTAAAATGATAATATTCCCCAAGATTTTATACTTAATACAATCAATAATACTTTCACCTACAAAAATACTTATCAAGAAACTGAATACACTAATGTTAAATTTCTTATGGGCACCTAATAGACCTAGGATTGCATTAAAGAAACATACTAATAGCTGGTCTCAAGGGGTATTTCTTTTCCAGACTTTAATTTATATATTATCTCTTCTATTATAAAAGTTATTACTTTATTAATAGATCAGTCATATATCGCAAAATGGAAAGATTATTGGGAGCTAATTAGTATGCACTTCATGAAAATCTCCTTAACACATAAAAATATGATTGTAAATAACTCCATGTTGTGGTTGCTAAAGGAATTTTGTACTTCACCTATTACACCTAAACATATGGTTTGTTACCCATTAAATATTATTATTAGTTATCGTAACTTTATATTCATGCACCCTAAGTATAGGGAATGGAATTTTATTGTATTCCCTACAATGTATACTCAGGGTATGCTTATGTCATCTACTTCTGAAGGAGCTCATTTAGCTATAGATAATGATCTAAAGTACTGGTATCAGCTGATATCTGATAATAAAGTTAAAAATCTAGATTTCTTAAAACAAGAATTTGATCTAAGAGAAACTTGCTGGTTAGAGGTTCAGATCTTTAGACAACATCTCATTGATAGAATAGATCTAATGTCTATAACAGTTAAAGAATCTATTCCAAAACTGATTGATTACTTGATATTAAATTTACAGCATAAAGTTTCTGATAAAGGTAAACTTTCATATATACATAAAATTATCAGACAAGAAACTTTTTAGATTCATACTGGAATTATTTCACCTCTATTAATGGGGACCCACCAACTCAACAAGATAAACAATATATATTGGAATCTGCTTATAGAACTACATCTTCCATTGTCTGGAGACTTTATACATGGAAATTTTTACATAGATCTTTTTATACACCTTTGATGATGAATAAAATAAATAATAAAGATAATCTATGTAAGAGATGTAATGTAGAAATTAATGCTGACTGGGCTGATATGTTTTATGACTGTATGAAGTTGAAAGAATACTGGAAGTCAATTAATGAATTTTTGCAGGCTCTTTTTACAGATAATTTCATTATTTCTAAGTCTCTTATATTATTCAACACACCTGTACCTCAATGTGTTAAAAAGATTAAGCTTCCCTTGTTATGGTCTATCCTAGCAGTGGCCAGGAAAATAATAACTAGAAATTGGATTTCAGATACACCTCCTTCGTTCAATGAATTTAAAAATGTTATGAATATAATGTGCCATATGGAAATAAGCACAATTAGAATGAGAACAACTAGAAAAACATCATATTATATTGTATGGGATCATTTACAAAATTTGTTAAAAAAATTCTAATTTCAATAGCACGGTATTTTAGTTTAATTAATTGATCTGATTGTAGTGGATGTCTTTGTAAATACTTTAGTTGTTTTGTTGAATATTATAATAATACCTATTTTTAATTACTTGTATAAAATTGTTATGATATTTCTCTTATATGTTAAAACAATAAACCTGTTTTGAAAAAAAAAATGCATGCCAGGAGCCTATGGATTGAAAACAGCCCAAAGGTAAACTTAATTCTCCACTGCCCAGAAGCATTTTCTTTGAATGCTAGTTTTAATCCTGTTTCAATCAATGTGAATTTCAAGGGCAGAGAAGTTTACTGCTCATACTAAGTCTGTTTTTATTGTGAGACTGTATTGTTTGTTTTGCAACTTAGTGTTTGTGCTATTTTATTTCAATATCTGTAATCATTGTAGAAGTAAATAAAAAAACAGTATGTGCACTGACTGGTTTGAACAGTGTTTATGATAAATAGGGAGAAATAGCCAAGTAATGAAACACGAGAATGGCTGGGAAGGGGACTGCTGCAAGGGGGGAGGGAGGGTAGATGGTTGCTGCAAGAAGGGCTGCTTTGGAGGAGCCAGTCTATTACCTTGACTAGGGCCTCATTTGACCATGATCCAGCCCTACCTGTGCATTGTGTATTTACAGATTGCCCCTGTCTATAAGGGTGTGAATTTGTGATTCCATATTCATTGATCCAAATTGCTTTTGAAAAGGGACAGGGAAGGGCTCTGCTTAATGTGAATTGGAAGCCTGTTGCAAAGAAGGGGCAATCTCTGAAATACATTTGTCTCTCCAGCATGATTTGTTTGAGTTGCTGAGTAAATTTAGATTCCTAGCTCTGGTGATCTTCATGCTGTTTGATTTGTGGATATGTAGCAGCTCCATCAGGGGTGGATTTATGAGAGCCTTGTAGGTCAAACATAGGTTACCCCTTAATAGTCGGTAGGAGACAGAGTAAAGGGATAACTTTTTAGTCTGTCTGCATAGTTCATGTTGTTTACACCCAGCATTTTCTTTGTGAGGAACCTCTGACGTCCCTCCTGCTGCTGTAAGTGCCTAGGCAAGTATATGTCAGATGGCACACTGTACTTGATTATTGGCATAATGAGGGCTGAATACAGTAGGACTATAATTTCCTTGGATCTGTTTGTCATACCTTTACTTATAAGTTGTGCCACATAAAAGGATGTTCTCACCACTGTGGACACATGGCAGTCAAAGTTCATGCTACTAACTATTTATCTGTGTACCTAGATTTCTCACCACTGAATCTACTTGAAGGGGTATACTACTGAGGTTGTAATTTGCAGGGGTACTTGACTTACCAAATGGTATTATAATGCATTTTTTGCATTTTGTTTTAGGCCATGGTTCTGGTATCAGTCATTGGTCTGATCTAGACCCTCCTGAAGGATATCTACACCATTGGGGGATTCAATGATTGCCCCCAGCTTGCAGTCATCGGCAAACTTTATCATCCAAAGGCCTTCTATACTTGCCTTGAATTCAGAGAAGTACATACCAAACATGAGTGGCCCAATTACTGAGCCCTGTGGCACATCACCAGTAACTGGCCTCTTGCTGGATTTGGATTCACCCACTTTAACCGAATGTGTCTTGTCCAATTTGGTATCCATCTGGTGACATAGAGATTTCTGCCCAGTTATAATACCTGAGTGGGGAATTGTGTCAACTGCCTTGCCCAGGTCAAGGAAGGTGGTATGTATTGTTTTACCCTCATCCATGGCCTTAATGACTTTTTCAAAGAAATATACCAGATTGAGCAGACATGACCTGCCTTTGTCAAAGCCAAATTGGGTCAGGTTCAGTGTTTGGAGGTTTTCTATGTCATTACTTATCAAGTCCATGATTATTATTTCATGGCTTTACATTTAAGACTAGTCAAACTTATGGGTTTGTCATTTCCTGGGTCACTAGATGGTCCCCCTTTATGCATAGTGATGAATGTTGCTGTCATCCACTCTAATGTGACATAGACAGTCCTGTGGCTGTGGTTAAATAGAAATCCTAATGGCCCCAATATGTCCTGATTTCAGCTGTTTAAGAGGCAACTTGGTATATTATCAGGCCCCATTGAAACCATGTTTTTAGGTGTAGAGAGCACAGTGGCAACCTGTTTTTTGGTGATAATTGGCAATGGAGTGGTGGAAGCTATTTCTAGGGGGGAGAACTGGGGGGAGGCTGATAAGGTAGAGAAATTTGAGCTGAATTTGTTGGCCAGCAGATTTGCTAAGTCTTCCAGCTGAGTATAGGTGATGCCATCTACAACTAACTGTACACATTGTTGGATGTTGCCCTAAAGACTGCAGACATAATTGAAAAATGCCTTCTGGTGAGCCTTAACTTTGGAGGCCATTTTTACCTCACAGTGTGCTTTCAGAGACTTGACTAGTTTCCTGATTTGCTTGTGTAGAAGGACTTGTTGCTCTGTTGTGCACATTCCCTCTCACTTCTCGACAAGATTTTATTTCTTTTGTTATACAACCTATTAATAGGAGGGGTCCACCGGGGAGGCTTATGTTTACAGTTTGGTCTGGGTTTATTTCAGTCTGGCACCGCCATTTCTATGCAGTTGTTTATATGGTCATACAGGGCTTTTGTGTATGCCTCTACATAGGTTTCTGTGTCTCCTGTATTTGGAGGAAGTTGGAAACTAGCTATGCCATCCCTTAACAGGGGCTAATTTACCTCAGAGAAGTTTTTAAGTTTTTGGGGTTAGGTGGGGGAACTAGTTTTACCTTTATTTCAAGGGAGACCACTTTGTGATCTGATCTTACAAGTGAGGACATAACACTGAGTGTGTGTGTGTGTGTGGGGGGGGGGGTGCAGCACTCTCCCATATTTGTGAGTAACAGATCTAGGATATTTTTTCTCCTAGTGGGAGTGCAGACTACCTGCTCCAGGGCATTTGAATTTATAAAGTCATGAAATCTTTGGGCCTGCATGTTAGTGGTTGCGTATGTCTCTGTATGGTATTGGACTGGATGTTGAGTGATTACAGTCACTTTAGGTATGATGTATGGGTTTCCTGGTTCATAGTGGTGGACCTGTACCTAGCAAGAATATGGTAGTGGATTCTTACCATGGTTAGTTGGACATGGAGAAGCTCAAGTATGTCTTATTGTTTGACCTGCCATGAGGTGGTGTCCTTATCCTTTATGTAGATAGATATACCTCCACCTTTTGCTATTTTGTTCTTTCATGTTCAGTGGGTGGTCATAATGTATGAAAGGTTCACTATTATTTAAGCAAACGTTCAATGTTTCGAATGTCGCTTTTTTGACAGCTAAATATCGAAAAGTCCAAATCCCAGGCAAACGGAACAGCGATTATTTTCCTAGGGAAAAATCACTGGCCTTTTTTGGGACTTTGCAGTTTTCTCCACTGTGGTGCGATCTGGGAGTTGGTATATTTAAATAGGGGGGTGGGGGTGAAGCCCTCCACTTTATTTTGTATTTGGGCTTTTTTCTTATTGCAGACCAGCAATTTTTTTCCTTAGGAAAAAAATTGCTGTTCTGTTTGTTCGGGATCTGGAGTATTCGACATTTATAAAGCGACCTTCAAAACATTGAATGTTCGCTTATTTAATAGGGAAGCTGTATGAACGGCATTATTCCCATATACTGCCAGAGTACTTTCTGTGGCTTTGAACCATGTTTCAGTCACTGCATAGATATTAGCATCCTTCACGATAAACAGAGCTTCCAGGGAGTGCAGTTTCTTGTTGAGGCTCCTAGCATTGAGAAGTAACACCTTTAGCTTGTCCTGAGTAGTTTTTATTATGTTGCAAGATTTGTCTGTTTAGCAGTACCTAAAAAAAGCACTATAGGGGTGTATAATGTTTTGGCTAATGTTTTGGCTAATATCTGAAAGCCAAGAGGTGACAGCTGAAGACCATACCTGGCAAAACAGCATGGGCTATCAACCATATCCCCCCGGGCTAACAAGTATCGGACCCATTTGGAATGACACCACTAGTTAACCCAATTGTTAAAATCAATCGTTTTCTGACAATATTAAGGCATCATCCTTGGAGACGGTAGAATCCTGCTCAATACTAAGCTCATAACCACCTGTGACACATATTCTAAGAGCTCAATCATTTTTCTCTTCATGTGGTCCAATACTCGGGTACATCTCAGGTCCTTCACTCCTACGTGGACTATGATTGAGTCTTACTGCCACTTAGGGGTAAGTGACCAGAGTGCTTGTGTGTTCTGGCAAATCCTGGCCCCTGACAGGCAACTAACTGTAACCTTATTCTTATCTAGCCTGGTAAGAGGGACATCAGTGTGTCTCTCAATGGCATCTGCTATGACCAGACTATTGGGTCATGGACTGTTTGGCCTTATGGGCTTGGTAGTTGAGGCACAATAAGATGTGGCATTATATATTGTGATTGCAGTTGTCTTGTTTGTGTATATGTGGAGTTTCTGAGGACTGCAGCTCAGAGGCCTTTGAAGTTTGGGTAAGTTACATGTGAGCATCTCTGCATATGTGGGTCTATGTGTGTGGTTCTTTGTGGGTTCATTGAGTGATGTGTGCAGGCACTGCTAACCTGTTTGCTGCATTTTGTGTCTGTATGTGAGAGTCTACCCTCCACCATCAATGTGTAACAGCATCTCTGACATACTGTATTTGTCTGTTTGAGAATGAAGTGGTTGTCAGTGTACATAAGGCAATTGTTACATTGCCTAAGGATACCTATGTCCACCGAGGTGGATGCAGATATAGCAGGGAAGTACCCATCCATGGTTGCAGGTCCTAATGTGTACTTGAAAGGAATAAGAGTGAAGGGTGTTTATAACTGGATAAGAAAAGGGTGCTTATGTGGTGTAATCTGCAGCTAATCTAACTAGCAATGCTGCCCAGTGCCAATATCAGATGCTCTCTGAACAGCAATAGTCCTAGGTGCTATAATAAGGTACCTAGCACAGTAAACCTTCACAGTATAATGAAAATAAGCAATGTTTCCAGATGCTTGAATCTGTAAAAGACATTGGCACAGTGAACAAGTCAGTGCAAATATGCCAAATTTATACCAGCATGGGAATACAGAAAACTGACTGAGCCCCCTGGTCAATACAATGACTACACTTAGAGCTCTTCTGTGTGCTTCGCAACTCATATAGACCAGGTAAATGCCTACTGCCAATAGATGAGTAATCCCAGTCCTCGTAATGAAAAAGCACAGTAAAGGGGTGTCCGGAGTGAAATGCTACCACTAACTTAAACAGCAGTATACTTTAAACAACTTATAAAAGTGTAACTATTCAATAAAAGTACTTCACTTTGTAGAAATGAGCCAAGAGCCACTCAACTGTATAGAATTTATAAAGGCACTAAAAATAAGATAGGTTGATTAATAAGCCCTTCAGCCAATAAAACAATTACATGCAGGAATCTCTAGTGTGTTTTTCTAACCTGTATGGACCAGGCTACCATCCAGTGTCACTAGATGGAAAATCCACTGACCTCTTGATGTACAAACATAAAAAAGGGATTGCTGGAATGTAAAAATGCAATATTTTATCGGACAGCTTGCTAGATAATGAATTCAGACCAAGTCAATCAGTAGAATGGACAATAAGAGACAAAATGCACTTTTTTCAAAATAAGCAGAAGAAAGGCAAGTAAATAATTCAAGACATAAACAGCAGTATAGAAAGGGATGAGATTATAAACCTCAGTTTAAGGGGGGGTCAAATCAGCAAGTTTAAAAGGCAAATCAAGGAATGGGAGGGCAAGGGGGGGAATAACTAGCAGGGAGTCACCAACAGGGCTTGTAGTTTTTGCAGGCTTGGAGTCTTATCAGAAAAGACAAAGACCTAGAAATTCACTGCATATTTAAGTATCACTCAAGAAACAAATTAACCAATGAAAAAACATGTGAAATGTGCAGCCTAGATAATTTACATGTCTATAACCCACATAGAACAAAAACACTAGGCCAAGCAGATTTCTTAAAGTAGAAAACAAAATGGAGCAGGTAAAACAGAAAGCAGCAAACTAAAGAATGAGCAATATTTAGGTTCCAGTGAAGAAGGAAGTTAGGGGGTAGACCAATCTGCAAGGAGGGCAGATACAACTTATCAGGGAAACTACAGACCCATACACTTTATCTTCTTTACAAGGAAAATCATGTAGTAGCCATTGAGGAAAAGAGAGTTAGCTTCCTGGACAACAGCCAAATGCAGGAAATGTACAAAACTGTCATTGTAAAAATATATGCCATGTCATTTCCACCTAAGCCATTTTTGGTACGTTCACCCAGGATATTGACTAAGGAAAATAAGAGTATATAACCTTATTTCAGTTGATGAGTGGACAGAGGTATAGCTGAGTTCGACGCAAACAGTAATAACCAGGGAACTCTCTCAAAGGAAAGAAGCAAGGTTAACATGGTTCTACAGAGGTCAGTCCTAGTGCTCTTTGACATCATTATATCTGGCCCCAGCTAGGGGCATTGAGAACAGTATCAACCTAAAAGATAAAGATCAAAGCAGTAGTAAAGGCCAGAGGACCAAGTACCCAAGGAGACTGACAGAGTGAGCTAAGTAGCATCTTAGGTTTAATGAAGGAATTATTGAGTACTTTACTCTTACTTTAATAATGCCATAGTACAACATTATTCAGGGACAAGTGGCCATAAAGATGTAGACTAGGAAATTAACTATATGTGGTAGTAACAGCAGAAATAAACTGCAAGTCAAAAATTGAAAAAAAAATTTATAGCCAAGATCAGTTAATTTCAAAATTGTATCGGTTTTATTCCAGGAAGAGGTAGGTTATTTTACCCCAGTAAAAATCCCCAATCAGTTCAGCTCGGTTAACGTGTTCTGTTTTTGGCACCCATACAGGAAAACTGATGTCAAACTAGTGGCAAATGTACAAAGAAGGGCTACTTGAATAACAAAGGATGTGGAGTGAAAGATATATAAGAAGATGGTTTAGGTAGTTAAATCTGTTCTCAGCTGAGGATAAACCATAAAGGGAAGGCATAATCTGGGTGAACAATGCACTTAGAGGGCAGTGTAATAACATATATCTCAAGAGGAAAGACAGGAGGGAGGAACAGATTGACCTTACCAGATTTGGTGCAGGGTTTAACCAAGATATTAGAAAATACAGACTTCTGAAAAGAGCACTGGATACGCGAAACACATTATTTGGAAGGATAGCAAACTATAAGACATCTATGTCCTTTGAGAAGGCTTGGATTAGGTAGTGGTCTAAATGAAATGCAGAAAAGGGGTAAATGAAGGATACACTCTAGACAAATAGGTCAGAACAGCCAAACAACTTTGACTTTTTTTCAGTACTGTGCATGCATGCTGCTGCAGTGATAAATTCTCTCCCTCAGAGTTCAATGGCTCAGTCATGATTCATATACTGTCTGCATCTGATACATATAACGCCTAAAAAAGAAAACTATGCTGGCTGATTGGCTACACTATCTTGTCTAAATACACACTTACATAAACACAAATACATATGCACACAAATCTGTATTGTACACACAACCACACAAGCAGACAGACACATACACTCACAAACAAATTATTGTTGGCCTTGTAGTCCAAGCCATGGGCTGAAAAAGATCCATGGATCACCCTACTTAGCTGGTTAACAAAATTATAAATACATAAATAGAAGTTAAGGCCTCTGTTTATCAGAACAAAACTGATATCAAAGAACAAAGCCTTACTTTATCAACACAACTAAAAGAAATTTTGGCAGACTAGTATACTGACCTAATACTTTCTCCCAAATGTACTGCCTATAAAGTAGATATGTGATTTTTGGGATACTTCACTGACCATGCTACCTCTTCTGTCAACAGTGTCATAGGTTCATAGGTTCACAGATCAGTACAAGGCTATCTGCTCTTGTGGGCCATTTTAAGCCTAGCCAATCACCCCATGTGAGAATCACACACACACACACTCAGTGTTATGACCTGTACCTTGGGTCTTTAAGGTAAGCACCTTAACCATTATGCCGACTTCCCACCCTTGCACCCCAAAGTGTAAACTTACACTTGAAGCCTACTAGCATTACTGCTACCTTTAATTTTAATCAAAACCTCACCAGCAATAAATATATATATATATATATATATATATATATATCTAGACACACACACATACACACACATATATATATATATATATATATATATATATATATATATATATATACACAAACAACAGAAGTGAATTAAACTTGGATAACTGTCAGCAGTTGGGCTGCCTATTGGATACTGAAAACTAGCAGACGATACTTTGGAACACCCGTTTCTTCTTATTATAAACTAATCATACAACTTATGTGGTCAGACTCATTTCTTATTATAAACTAATCATAGAACTTATGTGGTCAGACTGTTTGTCCTTTTGTATAAAGGGGGTTGGTAACAAGTTTGCAGTAATATTCATCCTATTACATCCCGCTCCACTTTGTCAAAGCTTCTTGAAAAATGTATACACAAGCAATGCATAATAATATATTATTTGCTTCAGAAAACTGACTTTCATCATTGACAAGGGAATGAATCATAGTTTCTCTCTCTCTTTCTGTTTCTCTCTCTTTCGTAAACATTGTATTACACACAAGAACAGTGTGCGTGAACACTTGTATAGCCTTTCCTAGTCAAATAATTAACATCCCTTTCAAAATCTCTAAACAAGCAGATGCAAATATCAAAATATGAAAAGACTTTGGATGTACAAACTCTCTACAATTCTATGATGAAGTCTTTTCAGGTATAACTATACATCCCAAAATATTGATATGGATAATAAATATGCAAATAATTGTATGCTCATCGTGAAATTGGTATTCATTTTTTAGTCCTTACCAAAACAAAGCAAAAATGGAAAAGAAAGTCTAAACCAGCCTGGTGATCTCCATGCATAAATAAACATTAAAATAAGAAAAGAAATCTTATTAGAATATATAAGCAAAACTGAAGATCCATAAATCAAAGTCAATGGCTGAAGGTTACCCATGGTACTGAAAAATACCGTCAGAAATACTAAGGTTTCCCATGAACTTAGGCTGGCATTAGAAGCTGAGCTTTATTACAAATCCTTTTTTAATTAGATTAAGAGATTGTGATATAACACCCACCAATGCTCTAAACTTGTTCAAAATGGCACTACCTACTCTGATCCAGTATATAATGCAAATCTACCAGCAAGCGATTGCATTTCAAATTTCACTTCACAGGTAAAATTACTGTTTATTAGTTACATTTGACTAAAACTATGGCATGTAAAATAATATGAAGACCTTTTACAAAAATAAGCACAGATAAATTGGAAAGAGTACAGTAGAAATACACAAAATACATCCATGGATATGAAAGTTATTACAAAACACTAAAATATCTGAACTTTAGTGTCTCAAATAGACATTTAAGAGGAGAAATTATTCAACAATATAAGGCATTTAGAAACAACTATCTCTTGGAATGTTTGGGGTTATCAAAAAGTAGTAGAGAATCATCAGATAACCTATGTAGAATACTATTTAGAATCATCAGATAACCTGTGTAGAATACTATTTAGAATCATCAGATAACCTGTGTAGAATACTATTTAGGAATGACAGATGTACTCATTGTTCTCTGAGAGAGTAGCTAATGCATGGAATACTGTACACTACCAAACTGCATTAAAGCAAGCACTAGTTTAGATATGTTTATGAACAAGTTAGACTATTATTATGGGAATAATGGTTTCGGAATATTGGCAGGCTAGAAGGACATTATTGCCTGTGCCTGAAATATTTGCATTTATGTATGCAGAAACAGCTATACAAAACTCACGTACACCTAAGGACCTCAAACTCACTATCACCACAAAAGAGCACTTGTTAAAATAATTTTCCAAAACAAAAAAAAATTCCTCAGTAGGAACAGATAGCATACTAGGCTGCCTCCTGAGCAGCAGTAAACATGGGCTAGTGGATCCGAACCTATAACTATTAAACTTGACTTTATCCACTGGCTTTATACCTTAGATTTGGTGCACAGCAGTTGTGTTGCCTTTTCACAAGGCTGGCCCACCACAGACCATGGGAATTACTGACCTATAAACTTCACAAGCCTTATTTGCAAGGCCATGGAAAGGGTCATAACAGACCTGATAATCTATGATCTAAAAAATTCTTATAAGACTTGACCCCCAGCAGTTTGGCTTTGTAAAGATTAGATGTTGTCTAGATAATCTAGTAAACTTTTTTGAAAGGGTAATGCAAACTGTAGCCAGTAGTCACTCTATCCAAGAAGCATACCCTGACCTCATCAAAGCATTTGATACTATACCACATGTTAACATTAACAACAAGCTAAATGTACTCCAAATTACCCATATGTAGTTAGATGGATAGCTAATTGGCTGAGGGATATAACCCACACTGTGAAGGTGGCAGACATATCCTCAAGGACAGCATAAATGTATCCATTGGGATACTATAGAGTTCCATGCTGAACTTTCAATTATTCAGCATATACATCTGGTATCACAAAAAAAAAAAAAAAAGAGAAATCTGGTTAACCAAAATAGCCAATACTTGTAAACTGGGTGCTATACTTAAATACCCTTCTGATATGTAGAAGCTACAAAATAAACTTACACATGTTAATAGCTGGTGCAATGAAAACAGGCTAAAACTAAATGCTAGAAATGCAATATTGTTGCATTTGGCAAACAAAACCTCCACCTACTGTAGCTTATAATAAAGAAAACACCCCATGCCAAAATGAAGATGTGAGAAACCTTGAAACACGAATAGATAAAGCCCTATCATTTGATTATCATGTTGCAACATTGTTCAGAAAGTCCTTCTGTCTGTCATCACTGATCTCTAAGGGTATTATTTCCTCTAAATTCAAAGAAGTACTTAACCTTCAATATTCTGCACTGATCATCACAGAATATACTGCCATTTTGTGATGTATCTTACTAAACATATCATGGAGTTGGAGAGACCCCAAAGATTACTCATAAAACAATCATGGACCTAAAGGACCTGAGCTACCAAAATAGGCTGAAGGTCTTGTCCCTGTATACATTGTTCTAACAACTCCTAAAGGATGATCAGTGTCTTGGCTTCCAGGCCATTAGGGATTCATCAGGCCAAGTTATCATAAATCAAACAGTCCAGTGAACAATAGAACTAGAGATCTGAACCAGCTTCACCAAATGAACAAATAATTGTGAAGACACAGATTTGTCACACAACGACTACCCCTTCTCTGGAAAACTTCCTCTTCATATCAAGCAATGTGACACGATGTTTTCCTCTAAAAAGGCATTAGATAGTTGGATGGGTATTTATATATTCACCACTAGTATAACTGGCCTATTGTTCCTTAAAATAGGAGGTAAGATCTAAGAGTGGATACTGGAATTACCATTTGAATGCAAGCCTTAGCATCCTTTATGATCTCTTGCATTGGAACATTTATGCTTTGTAAGACATAAGTACAACAACGTAGCCTTCTAAACCATATAATAATAATACACAAGAGAATATTCAATATCCTCTTACAAAATTTAGCCCAGTGTGGCACCCTAATTTTATTTTATTTATTTTTTATTTATTTTACATTTGTTGACCAGGCTATTCTAACTGGATACATGTCCATTTTCAGTAGCGGCCCGGGGAGAAAAGCTCCAAGACATATACAAAAATACGGAGAGATAAGCTCCAAGACAGATACAAAATAATATAGAAAGTTGCAACAGTCCAAAGTTAAACAGCTGTTGGTAATATAAAGTACAGTACTCATCATAAGCGTAACTCAAATAGCAATAGGTAACATACAGGAGATGTTACTACATACATATATACATATATTTAAATCATCATGACATAGTCTTTGGTTTCTTAAGGATAAGTCTATAAAGGTGAGGAGTATTCATTAGTGTAAAGATTGAAAGTTAGTCAGGGTTAGTACAGGGGCATAACCAATGAGTATGGAGGAATAGTTTTAGCTTCTGTTTAAAAAGAGTTAATGAAGACAGAGATACGAGTTCAGTGGGTAGAAGATTCCAGTGTGCTTTCCAACAGCATTAGAGAGTCTCCTGCCAAGTTGTTGGATTTGCAAGTATTGATAAGTATTTTGTTTGAGGAGCATAAATTCTTAAGATTGTTGTAAGGGATAATGATTCTAGTGAGTAATGGAGTGTTGGTGGGTTGGTAAAGAGTCTTATGGGCTATAGCAAGCTGGTGAAATTGAATTTGATTTGGAAATTCTAGCCATCCGAGTTGCTTTAGATTAAATCAGTGATGTGTTCTAAAAGGAGAGGCAGTTGCAAATCTGGCAATATTATTATGCAAGATTGCCAGTTTATTTAAGTTGTTCTTAGAAAGGTTAGTATAGATAGGTGAAGCATAGAGTAGAGTGGAGAGTAAGTGAGTTCTAACTATAGTGGTCCTTGCTACTGGAGTAAGAAAGGGTTTGATTCTGTAGAGGGATCCTAATTTTTTGTTGACTGTTTTTACTGTGCTGTTTATATGAGTATTGAAGTAAGATTGCAATCTATTGTTATTTCTAGAAGTTTGGTGGTAGGTTCGGGAGATATTAGAGTGCCATTATTAGATGTGAGTGAGAAATTTATTAGAGTGAACTTTCGGGTTGGAGTGAACAGTAAAAGTTTAGTTTTTTGGGGGGTTTAGGAGGAGGCAGTGGTTTAAAAAACATTATTATACAGTATTGAATGCATTTTGGGTAAGGGACTGTAGTTCAGTTGGAGAAGCGGCTGAACAAATTATTGTAGAGTTGTCTGCAAATTGAATGCAGGTGGTGTGAGGAATTGCAGAGTGAAGGTCATTGATAAAGATGGAAAATAGGAGTGGGCCTAATATGGAGCCCTGAAGAACACCAAGGGAAATGGGAAGGTGGTTAGATAGTTTATTGTGCCATAGTACAGTCTGTTGTCTATTGTCTAAGTAAGATTTAAACCAGTTTATTGGTAGAGGTTCAAGTGAAGGGGATTTCAGTATATTTATGTGGAGCTGGTGATTGACCATATCAAAAGCTTTAGATAAATCAATAAAGATTGCAGAGGAAAGAGTATTGTTGTTACAGTTTTTGTTAATGCAGTTTGTGAAGGATAGGAGGGCAGTGGTGGTACTATGGAAAGGTCTGAATCCACGTTGACAGTTGGCAAGTAAGTTGTTTTGGAGTAGGTGGTTAAATAGTTGCTTATGGATGCATTTCTCCATTAATTTTGTTAGGGGAGATAGTAGAACTATAGGACAGTAGTTAGAAAAGTCATAAGAGTTCCCACCTTTATGTAATGGGATGATATGAGATATTTTCCAGATAGAGGAGATGGTTCCTTCACTTATGGTTTGGTTAACAATAATGGAGATGGGATAGGCTATGGCTTTAGCCCCTTTTTGCAGGTATTCTGCTGGGAGATGGTCAGCTGAGAGGGTGGTAAGTTTTAGTTTTTAGAGGAGGAAGCAAATAAAGGAAGTAGAAACTGGTTGTAACTGAAAAGGTGGAGGTGAGCTTGTCATAGATGTAGGCAGTTTTGAGGTATCTGGAGATAGTTGACTAGCAAGAGTTTGGATGACGTCTGTGAAGAAAGAATTGAAGGCATTAGCAGTATAAGTGGGATTCTCAGGGTTAGGTCCTTGTGGGTTAGGTGTGATAGATTGTGCTGGGTATAGTAGTTTGTTGATGCTAGTCCAAAACGTTTGCATTTTTTTTTTTTGGTAAGCTTGCTGTAGTTGGAAATAATAGTCTTTTTTGTCTAAAAGGATATTTTTTTGCAAGATTTCTAAGTTGTCTAAAGGTTTGGTGATTTGTAGGATCCTTAGTATTACACCATTTAGCTCAAGATTTTTTTCTAAGAAGGATTTTTTGCCTAGTAGCATTTGAGAGCCAGGAGGCAGGTTTAGTTTTATTTTTAACAGAGAGAATTGGGGTGTGTTTGTCAAGGATGGCTAAGAATGCGGAATTAAAGTATTCCACAGCTTCATTTGGTGGGAGTGATTTAAGTGGTGACCAGTTACAGTGTCTAAGTTCTGTTTGGAAGAGTTCAGGTTTAAAATGCTTTTTGGTGCGTATTGTCCTGAAAGTGTTTGGATAAGTTAGATTGGTTTTGTGCCTGATAATGTAAGTTAGTGAGTGGTCACTTAGGTCATCTGGGAGGGTTCCTACTCTGTATGTTTGGTGATGAGTATTAGTCAGAATCCAGTCTAAGGTACTTTCTTTGTTACTGGGTTTATTAATTCTAGTAGGGAAGTTAATATTTTGTGAAAAGCCATATAGGTTAATGTGGGTGGTAGGGTGTACATTACTACAGGAGTTTCAGTCTATATTAAAGTCTCCTAGGACTATAGTTTCTTGTGGGACATTAATAGAGAGCCAGTTAAAGATCTTTTCAAGGGTATTAATGTTATTTCCTGGAGGAAAGAAGATTATGGTTGATGTGTATGAATTTACATGAGTTAATCTGAAATTTAGAAATGTGGATTTCAGCATTGTCTGAAGGTGGTTTATGGTTTGCAGTGCTGACTTGTAGTTGTGCTTTATAAAGGATTGCTATCCCTCCTCCCTTTTTGGCTGTGTGGTCTAGTCTAAGAATACTGTAACCAGGTGGGGTAACTTCATAGTCTTTAGTTGTAGGTTTCAGCCATGTTTCAGATAAACATAGGATGTCAAATAGGTGGACATCTAGGAGGGCGTGGAGGTGGACAATTTTATTATTGATGCTGTGTATGTTGAGATGAGCTATATAGAGAAAGTGTGAAGGTTCAATAGGGGTTTGGGTATTACTGTTGCTAGAGTTGCACTTATCAGTAGGAAGTGTGGTGTTTGGACCAGGGTTTTGATGGATGTCGCCATCTGGTAAGGAGTGGAGGTATATTTCATTTCTAGGGTACCGAGGCTTATAATAATAGTCAAGTAACTTTCTAATATTTAGATTGGTATACTTAATATGTGCTAGTCTATGATATTTGGCAGTGGTAGTGTTAAAGTGTGTTTGGAGGGGAAGGGTACGGAGGGATATAATGTTTGTTCATAGGATGTTAGCAGGTAGGCAATGGTTAGAGAAGGAAATAGTGATACTAAGAGTGATATTTGTATTTAGTGTGGGGTGGTTAAAATAGCCATTCTATAAGACTGTACAGTGGATGAAGTATGGGAGGTAAGGAAGTGTAAACAGGTTAGGAGATAAATCAATAGGTGAGATGATGTAAGAAGGATGGATGGGTTGTGGGGTAATAATAGGTGATGTGTTGTGTTTAAGGAGGTTTGGGAGTGCTAATTAGATGATCTGCTGGATTGGAGCAGATTTGATGGGGGTGTGGTTCTAGAGGAATAAATGTAGGACCACTGGGGGTGGGTGAGAATTGGAGGCAGGGTAGGGGAGCAGAGTGAGCCCACAGGGCGAACGGAGCAGGCAGAGACAAGTGAGTGAAACAGGCAAGGAGAACAATCAGTGGATTGGTGACTGATAAGGTAATTTAGGTTGGGGTAGTGGAAGACGTAATGAGAAGTAGAGTGGAAGATTTTCAAGGAGGATAGTGGGAGATTACAGCAAGACAAGAGGTGTAATAGAGAACTATAGTAACAAGGTGAAGATAGTGGTCAGTAGAATAAGTTATTCTTGGGATGTTGGGATAGTCAAAGGATAAGGACTGGATAAGGGGGCCACCTAGTGGCCAGGGACTTGAATTACACAGTAGTATTGTCTGGAGAAGGCTGGTCAAGAACTAGATAGGATGCTCAGTTCAGCAATGGAAGGTTATAAAAGGCAGACACAGGCTGTATTTAACTACAGGGTACAGAGGGGGTATGGCTGCTGGCTTACCTGGCTGAGAAGCTTTTAATTACAAACTATACAGTCTAAGGATACTACAAATAGGTTAAACAGCCAGTGTAAGGAAAACACATGCTTTCTTCTTTTCTTTCGTGGAATAGCACAGGGGAACCCTTGTAGGGTGCTGAGACAGTTGTAAAGTTGGAAAGGGTCCTTGGTTGAAGGTGGGTTCTTAACTCCTATTGGAGCGTAGTCCAGTTGGAGAGCTGAGAGTAGACAAAATAAGTCAAGACAGCAAGCAAGGAGAGAGAAGAAAGCAAAAACCTTAGTACGTAGGTAGTTCACTCACAAGTACCCAAGCAAATACACATAAGCAGCCACAAATATACACACAGTCCTCAAAGCAGGTTCAGTACAGGAAAAGGATAAAACACCTTCATCTGACAAGCGGTCATACAACAATGTTAAAATCTAAAGGCTATATGACAAACTATTATGGTCTGTAGTTGGTACATTTGTATAGAAAAACACAGTTAAATAGTACATTGAACGCAACAGACCTGCACAGAATTGCAGTTAAGATATATCCTTCACTAGACTGTTATAACTTAAACAGGAAAAACACTGTTTTAGAGCTAACACAAGTACAACTGCAATCAGTAAAGGTACTGTTAAACAGTTTCTGTAGTTTTTACAAAACAGACTTAACATACAGCATTTAAAACAGTCATATCATACAGTGTTATTCCGGCAATGGCTAGTCACTGTCGCATTGCATGCACATCTCATAAATAAGGGGCCTGTATAAATACAGCAATTAAATGCACAATGTCAATAAAATCAGTAGGTTGTGATTATGAAATAATTACTCGGCTGCAGGACCTGTTCATTTTATAGCCGAGAGTCAGCCTAGGTGTGCTAGGTAGTTGGTGGTACACACTAAGCAGTTAAAAAGGCCAGGCGGTGTCTAGAAGGTGTGCCACATGTGTGGCTATGTTTGTTGCATTGTCTGATAAACGGGCATGCATGTGGAGGTTAAAACATACTCCTGTGTCCACCCATAGTTTTAGCATGAAAAGCAGGATTCCTTATAGTCTGGACGTGGGTACGCCTGTGCAGGCAATACAAGGTCTATGGCTAAAAGTAGGCTTATAGCTAAAGGTAGTAAGCTGTCTTCTAAGTCCCCACTCAAAGGTATTCCACATGAGTGGCTAAAGTGTATGCGTCCTCTGGTAGGCGCACATACCAAACGGGTAGTAGAAACTAAATAAAGATGACACCTATGTCCACTCTTGTTGTTAGGAGTGCAGGATTATATAAAAGAAAAAAGGATCTGAAAGAGGATACACTTGTGCAAGGAATAAAGGTCATTGATATTGTACTGGATTCACAATAATAGCAGAAGCGCAATCATAGGTCAATAAGACCAAGTTAATGGTTTTAAGATTGCTGCAGAATGATATACAAGTGCCGCAGAAGCTGTAAATGTTATATTCCTAGGCAAGCAGACACCAACCACAGCATAATACCTAGGCATACATGGGACCTCTCAGTGAGTTAGACAGCTAGACAGTCAGTGAATAAATATATGGACAAAAAGAAAAAGATCCCAGCAACAAGCAAAAATCACACTCCGGCTTTATTTTGTACAGACAATATCAACGTCTAAGCGCTTTCGCCAATAGTTTGGCTTCTTCAGAGTCATTGGACAATGAAATCTGACCATTTAAATAGTAACATCAATTAATTTATAGACCAATCATAAACCTTGATTTAAATGTTTACATACCTACATATCTAAATGTTGTTTACTCAGTGCCTCCTAAAAACAATAAACAACTGTATGCACAACAAGTAAGCGCTTAGTCGTTGGATATCGTCTGTACAAAATAAAGCCGGAGTGTGATTTTCGCTTGCTGGTGGGATCTTTTTCTTTTTCTTCATAGTGATACCCTGATTGGGTTTCGTTACTGAATAAATATATGGCAGCCATTCAGGGCTACCTTAAGTTTCCCTAATGCTGCTCCACATGGCAAACGCTAACATCAGCAGTACACGGAGATAAGTGCCAGCCAGCGACAGTAAGCAGCTTTATGAGCAAAGTGGCATATGTAGGAGGAACAAGATAGGTTTTTCAACAAACAACATCAAAATGCATAGTTATCAAAAATACAGTACTTACATAAGGTAAAAAGCCCAAGGGGTCAGGAGCGCACAGCAGCCAGGGGTTATCCTAGTAAATAAAGATGGCACCAGGAAGGGCAGGTAGTCTTTATGGGATTAGAGAGGATGTGAGGTAGACAGAGGAGGGGGGAAAGTGAAAAGCAGGTAAAAAACTGGGAAGGGCTAGAGGGGAGTGGGTGGGAGAGAGGCTAGGGATCAGTTGGATTAGGAATGAGAGGAGTATAGGGAAAGGGAAGGCAGTGCAGTGTAGTAGAAGCAGGGAGATTGTAAGGTGAGGGAAAATATAGCAGAAAAATAAGTTAATAGTGTGAGATGTAAACAGGTCAAGGTATATGGGAAGAGACAAGTGAGTGAAACAGGCAAGGAAAACAATCAGTGGATTGCTGACTGATAAGGTAAGTTAGGCTGGGATAGAGGAAGAAGTAATGAGAAGTAGAGTGGAAGATTTCCAAGGAGGATAGTGGGAGATTACAGCAAGACAAGAGGTGTAATAGAGAACTATAGTAACAAGGTGAAGACAGTAGTCAGTAGAATAAGTTATTCCTGGGATGTTGGGATAGTCAAAGGATAAGGACTGGATAAGGGTCCCACCTAGTGGCCAGGGACTTGAATTACACAGTAGTATTGTCTGGAGAAGGCTGGTCGAGAGCTAGATAGGACGCTCAGTTCAGCAATGGAAGGTTATAAAAGGCAGACAGGGGCTGTATTTAACTACAGGGTACAGAGGGGGGTACAGCTGCTGGCTTACCTGGCTGAGAAGCCTTTAATTACAAACTATACTGTCTAAGGATACTACAAATAGGTTAAACAGCCAGTGTAAGGAGAACACATACTTTCTTCTTTTCTTTTGTGGAATAGCACAGGGGAACCCTTATAGGGTGCTGAGACAGTTGCAAAATTTCATTCCCTAAATCTCTTTATCCTGGTGTAGCATCCCTACATGTCTACCCAAAGCAGAGGAAGTCAGCCAAAATCCGATAAGCCCACCACACTGTATTATGAAATGTTTTATTGTATAATCGTGACTGGCATAATGGGAAAGGGAGGATAAGTGATCCTGATAACGTGTATTTAGCATGACCTTTCACAAAAAACCTTGACAGCAGCCATGAAGGCTTGAATGTACTCTACCATACAAATGTCGAAAAGCCCTGGTCTTTATTAATGTAATAACTAAATTCTCCAGACCTTTCCATGGTTTTTCTTTTAAAAGGTGACAAAAGCTGAATTAGGAAATTAATATTGAGTTCCCTACAACCATTCCAAAGATCTTAATAAGAAGGATTCTCTGTAATTATATTGTGTCTTGGAAGTCTGCAGCATGTACCTTTCTGTTGTTGTACCCTTCCACAGTCCCCACAAAGAAGGGTATAAAAACTGCAATATCCCAAATGGTTAATTTGAAGTACTAAACCAAACAGAGTTGAACAATGTCCTAACATATATTTGTTAAATTAGAACAGGATGCACAATATATCATCCCCATTTATACAGGGAGAAAAGTTACAACCAAGCTACCAGATAAAGATGATTTATCCAGAAAATTCTGACTATTACTGCTGTGACTGCTACTTTTTTCACCAGTTGTAGCCAAAAAAAATCTAAATATGAAAAAAGAGGGCGAAACAAATATCTGCTGACTTTGTACACCTCCTTACATAAGATACCCTAAGGTTCCCCCATGTTTGCAGTATTACATAAGATATCCTAAGGTTTCCCCATGTTTGCAGTATTACATAAGATATCCTAAGGTCCCCCATGTTTGCAGTATTACATAAGATACCCTAAGGTTCCCCATGTTTGCAGTATTACATAAGATACCCTAAGGTTCCCCATGTTTGCAGTATTACATAAGATACCCTAAGGTTCCCCATGTTTGCAGTATTACATAAGATACCCTAAGGTTCCCCATGTTTGCAGTATTACATAAGATACCCTAAGGTTCCCCATGTTTGCAGTATTACATAAGATACCCTAAGGTTCCCCCATGTTTGCAGTATTACATAAGATATCCTAAGGTTTCCCCATGTTTGCAGTATTACATAAGATACCCTAAGGTTGCCCCATGTTTGCAGTATTACATAAGATACCCTAAGGTTCCCCCATGTTTGCAGTATTACCTAAGATACCCTAAGGTTCCCCATGTTTGCAGTATTACATAAGATACCCTAAGGTTCCCCATGTTTGCAGTATTACATAAGATACCCTAAGGTTCCCCATGTTTGCAGTATTACATAAGATACCCTAAGGTTCCCCATGTTTGCAGTATTACATAAGATACCCTAAGGTTCCCCATGTTTGCAGTATTACATAAGATACCCTAAGGTTCCCCATGTTTGCAGTATTACATAAGATACCCTAAGGTTCCCCCATGTTTGCAGTATTACATAAGATACCCTAAGGTTCCCCCATGTTTGCAGTATTACATAAGATACCCTAAGGGTTCCCCCATGTTTGCAGTATTACATAAGATACCCTAAGGTTCCCCCATGTTTGCAGTATTACATAAGATGTCCTAAGGTTCCCCCATGTTTACAGTATTACATAAGATATCCTAAGGTTCCCCCATGTTTGCAGTATTACATAAGATACCCTAAGGTTTCCCCATGTTTGCAGTATTACATAAGATACCCTAAGGTTCCCCATGTTTGCAGTATTACATAAGATACCCTAAGGTTCCCCATGTTTGCAGTATTACATAAGATACCCTAAGGTTCCCCCATGTTTGCAGTATTACATAAGATATCCTAAGGTTTCCCCGTGTTTGCAGTATTACATAAGATACCCTAAGGTTCCCCATGTTTGCAGTATTACATAAGATACCCTAAGGTTCCCCATGTTTGCAGTATTACATAAGATACCCTAAGGTTCCCCATGTTTGCAGTATTACATAAGATACCCTAAGGTTCCCCATGTTTGCAGTATTACATAAGATATCCTAAGGTTCCCCCATGTTTGCAGTATTACATAAGATACCCTAAGGTTCCCCCATGTTTGCAGTATTACATAAGATACCCTAAGGTTCCCCCATGTTTGCAGTATTACATAAGATACCCTAAGGGTTCCCCAATGTTTGCAGTATTACATAAGATACCCTAAGGGTTCCCCAATGTTTGCAGTATTACATAAGATACCCTAAGGTTCCCCATGTTTGCAGTATTACATAAGATACTCTAAGGTTCCCCCATATTTGCAGTATTACATAAGATACCCTAAGGTTCCCCCATGTTTGCAGTATTACATAAGATACCCTAAGGTTCCCCCATGTTTGCAGTATTACATAAGATACCCTAAGGTTCCCCCATGTTTGCAGTATTACATAAGATACCCTAAGGGTTCCCCCATGTTTGCAGTATTACATAAGATATCCTAAGGTTCCCCCATGTTTGCAGTATTACATAAGATACCCTAAGGTTTCCCCATGTTTGCAGTATTACATAAGATACCCTAAGGTTCCCCATGTTTGCAGTATTACATAAGATATCCTAAGGTTCCCCATGTTTGCAGTATTACATAAGATACCCTAAGGTTTCCCCATGTTTGCAGTATTACATAAGATACCCTAAGGTTCCCCATGTTTGCAGTATTACATAAGATACCATAAGGTTTCCCCATGTTTGCAGTATTACATAAGATACCCTAAGGTTCCCCATGTTTGCAGTATTACATAAGATACCCTAAGGTTCTCCCATGTTTGCAGTAGTATCCTTCTCTTTGCCTGCCGCTTTATTCCGGTTAGCTAGAGCATTATTCTCCTGGTTAGATGACAGCCCCCGCACCGCGAGAGGCTCCTGATGAAGAAATTATTGTTGACATGCACCAGATTTGAAACAACACAGAACTCTTATCTTGATTTACATTATTGTTTAGGGCTTCACTGATTTATAAGGTCATAAAACAGTATTTATGCCTTGCTGAAAGGAAGTCAAATTTGTCAAATCTCCATGCATCTCAGTATACGGCGGAATGTCTTTCTTAAATCTCATAAAGCTATGGCGTCACATTGGGTAATATTCAATTATTTTTATAAGAGATAAATATAAAGGACAACTCGGTCTGAAGATTTGTCTCATGAAGGTGTTGTAAGATTGTTACCTGTTTATCTACACCCTCAGACAGTATAGACCGCAAGATGCTTTAAAATATATTACCTTGTTAAGGATTCCCAATGTATTGAGTAAAATGCCCATCTACTGTCTGGAAACGTTACTTATGGTGTAATGTTTCTGATGAAGTTGCCCAGCAAAAGGGAAATACACTTCAAAGAATTTGTAAAAGGTTATAACAACTTCTTAAAAATTCTACAAAGCTATTTTGAACTTATTAACTATGCTGAAATATTGAATCTTAATTGTACCATCACCTTCAACATAAAAAAGCTTATACCTGTTGCTTGGTTTGCTCTGTCTTCCTTCTTATAAGTAAAAGTGAGCAATCCTGAGTACCAATCCTGTAACATTTAGCCCTATACAACCACAGCCAGTTCACAACACATACCAAGCCTCCTTCTTTTTCTGGGAAGGTTCATTCATTCATTTTAAAACAGAGGCCATCTGGCCCTGGGTGTTCTTCACAGAGAATGAACATAAACATTTTAGCTTCTTGTGTGGGCAGCAACCCATATTCAAATAAAAAAGACAATAAAAAACTGTAAAGTGGCTTTCAATATAAAGGGATGTGATTACTGCCCTCATGAGCCTTGGAAATCTATATATATTGTATAGTGTATGCCTCATCTCACAATTCCTGTTTTGCAGGCATCACATATAAATGTCTTGTCTGTTCATCTTTATGTCAAAAAAGGTTAAACTTCATTTGCTCTCCCATGTTTCTTATTCCTGAATAACCTTAGTAGCCTATTCTACAGCCTCCATTCCTCTTTCTGTATCCCATGTTAAGCCTTTAAATCTCTTTGAGGCAGAGTTAAAAATTACATTAGACCATTTCCCAGTTCACAAAACCTGTATGACAATCCTGTGAATGGACTTGTGCTCTTAATTTATCCAGCCTTCTCTAATATTTCTGCAAACGGGGTTTAAATTATTTCCATTAACTGTTCTAACATTCACTAAAGGCAGTACATAAGATGGCTTCTTCCAAATTTTCAAAGATTCCAACTCAGGATTCCATATCTATCTCTAGTAATCATGACATGAGGACATGATCCCAATGTATATGACCCATTCAGCAACCTTCATTATAAAAGGAGAAAAGTGAACCATGACCTGGCACAGTGAAATGAATGGATTACAAAAAATATACATGTATATAGTATATTTCTATAATGTATAGCTCTCTCTCCCTGCACACACACACACACACACACACACACACACACACACACACACACATATATATATATATATATATATATATATAGATAGAGATAGATTTTTTAATTATCACACAACTAGTAAATATACTTTGAAGAAAACTGCATTAACAAACTGAGGAAGAAAATAAGCATCTTTTAATTCTGGAATCAGAACATTCTGGAGTAAATCACAGTTAAGATCATTAAATTATAGTATGCTGCTAGGAAGGAAGTGGCATGAGCTGTTCCACTAAAATTGAAAAGGCTCAGCTCTGTACTTTGGAGTCTGCTTTTGGCAAACATCTCTACAAAAACATAGATGACACCTTCTCCTGTGTAACTAACGAACAGGATCCTACTTGCCGAAATATGTCTGAAGCTCATTGTTTATCAAACAGTTGAAAACAGAATACCCATTCTCAATGTGAATCTTCTCCAAGTGACTAAGTGACTCAAGCAGACTTTTCCCCAAATTGTATTAAAACCATGCCATATCTTTCTGGGAACTAGAGTAGCAATCCTTTATACAAAGAAATACCAAGAGACATTAGGTAAAATGGCATCACTAAAAGCCTACTTGCTTCTCATTGACTTGATACTATTTATATTAAGAAATAATTGTAGTAAGTACATTTTCTCATCCCCCTCTATGTCCACCAAGGAAGGTATTTGTTTGGTATCCATATGGCCCTGTAACATGGGCTCCGCACATCTTCTGTGCAATGACTTATATAGGATAGATAGGACATTATGGCATTTGTGCCAGAACTGGCTTTGCCATGTTTGTTTTGAATTTGAGAGGACCATCTGGACTTCTTGAGTAACTGTGAAACCATGTCAAGAAAATGTACTTGAGACTTCATGATTATCAGTTGTAGATGTTGTGCAAGGTGGCAGATTTGTACAGGACTCTTTTGAGGTACTATGGACTTTTGCTGAAACTCTTCCCTTGTTTTTCGTGTTCTGGGACAAAATGGCCTTCAGGATCCAATTTTCTGCATTAAGTGCACAGTGAGCTGAAATGCCCTTCTCTCAAACATTGATAGAATCTCCGAGATTGACTAGTGTAACATGAGATACGCATCTGGACCACAATATAAAACACATTAGGCAGCTACTACAAATCCCATCCATCTATAAATAGCTGCACATGAGATTTCCAAGCAACGGTCCAAAACCCTGTTTCAGCATATATGAAGTGCCATTACCGTACAGTGTGCCTGTAACAGAGTCAAGGGATTATGTCAAGAAGTCTAGTACTTATTATACAGCAGGAACTTCTTATTGTAACATTTGTTAATATCTGTTATGTACTTCGCAGATAAAGATTCTAGTTGTCTACTGATGTACTATGTTCTTCATCTGTAAATATGTTTGTAATTAATTGCTATGTTAAATTGTTAATCGCTATGTAATCTTATGTAACTACTGTCTGTTTATTTTAACTATGGAGCTTTTCTCCCCAGGTCGCCGCTGAAAATGGACCTACGTCCAGTCAGACACTCCTGGTCAACAAACGTAAATAAATAAATAAATAAATAAATATAAATAAGAGACTCACTTCTAATCTGTATTGTCACTAACTGAACCTGAGATTTTGTTAGGAGGAGAAGAACAAAGATTTCCCGCATATGAGTATCCATCACCTCATTATATTTAATTCAAAACATATCAAACATTTTAGTTTATTCACCAACAATATGGATGCTGCTTTGATGACTAAAACTAATAATCCTGTATCCTTCAGTAACACTCTCCTCCCCATAGAGCACCTATTTTTATTTTTGTTGCATAGTCACATGGCATCATGGCTCTGTTTTGGATCTGGTAACTGAAAAGCTACTTTGTTGCATATTGGTACAGTAACATTTCTCGGTATTCTCTACTCTTCTTGTGTGGGGGGCAGGCTCCCTTATACCCGTCCTTATTTCTATCTATCCTGTTGCATGCATGTAAGTTGCTGCCTTTGGGAAAAATTGCACTGAGCCTGCAGCATCACTTTTGTCTTTAGGGTTACACTGTCAACTACTTCTGCTGCTTTTTACAGTTACTGTCATTATATAGTGGACAATACTTCTGCTAAAATGTTTGCCATTAAGTCCATTTAATTCTATTTTGTTTACTGTCTTACATTCCAAATTCCATATATCTGCCTTGACCACTCCCCTTAGTCATCCGGAATCATAAGAAGTTTTTTGTACTATTTCCAAAACTTTACAGCCTTATTTTTCAGTTTCCAGTGATCTGTTCTATTGCTGTGTTTGTATTTATACTTCTACTTTAACCACTGCATCTAATCTACAACACAGAGATAATCTATCATCATATGAATGAGGTACCCTTTCTTGCCATACACCACCGCAGGACATCGTCTAAGTAGTTAGTTAGTTAGCCTGTGCCTTTCTTCACTGCCAAGTATACCTATTTTGTTGTTTTTGTATGATTAGTTTTTAAATGCAGTTATATTCCTTTACCTACTAATGCTACAAATGAAAGATGTGGCTGCTATTCATTCTTCATAGATTCATATGTGTGTACTAGGCTAATGGCCCTGGACCCTTTACAAGCCTAGCCCATAGATGTACCTCCATTATTTGACTGGTCCTTTGCGGGGGAGAGGGGTAAAGTTGGCACTGAATTTGTCAGCCAGTAAGTTGGCAATATCTGTTGGCTCAGTATAGGAGGTACCATTGTGCAGTAACTCTAAGCAAACCTGGGTATTGCCATGGAGATTCTTGATATAAATATAGAAGGCTTTGTGGTTGTTTTTAGTATTTGCCACAATTCTGCCTTCATAGCTGGCTTTAGAGAGTTTGATGAGGGATCTCAACTTTTTGTTGAGGCTTATAAGGGAGTTTTTCCAGTCTTGGGACTTCACCTTTTTCTACAACAGTTTCTTCCTTCTGTTGTAGAGTTTATTAATGGCAGAGGACCACCAGATTGGCTTTCTTTTTTTGGAGGAGAGCATCTTGGTTCTGTTGCGTATGGCTAGTTCCATGCATTTATGTACATGTTCGTACAGTGCATTGGTTTCATAGTTTCATAGTTTAGTACTAGGCTATCTGCCCTGGGGCATTTATAAGCCTAGCCATTGTGATGTGGCTTTCGCCACTCCATGTAATGGTACAAAAGTGTACAGAATAGATTTAGAATACTGTGCCTCTGTCTAGTAGAGACACAGTGAAGACCCCCTTACATAATAGAATTAGTTTAGTGTGCCTCTGTCTAGTAGTAACACAGAGATGACCCCTGGGGTAAACCTACGATCTCCCATCCACTCGTCAAGATTTCTCTTGAAGAGAGTCAATGAAGGGCTCTGCCTAACATGAACTGGGATTCTGTTCCAGAGTATGGGAAGCCTCTGAGTTATGAATCTGTCCCTCCAGCATGTCCTATTCATATTTGTGCTGTGGTTTAAATCTTTAGCTCTCGTGGTTCTGATGGATTTGGATTTTTTGAGGTGGTGCATGTCCATCAATTCCTGATTGGACATGGCCTTGTACGTCAGGCACAGATCACCTCTGATAGGCGGTATGCTACTGAATAGAGCTGGAGTTTCTTTAGTCTGGCAGCATATGACATATGTTGGAGACCCTTGATCCTCTTGGTGAGGTACTTTTGGGGTCTCTCTAGCTGTTGCAAGTGCCGGGTGAGGTACATACCAAATGGGGCATTGTACTCAATCATGGGCCTGATAAGGGAGGAGTATAGGGGTACAATGACCTCCTTTGATCTGGATGTGAATCCCTTCATGATAAGGTGGGCAAGGTAGAAAGTCTTTCTAACCACTTTGGCAACGTGGGTGTAAAATGAGAGGTCACTATCGACTTGGGTCCCCAGGTCTCTGATTACTTTTTCCGTACTCAGTGGGTTACTGTCTATGTGATTATTTGTGGGTACTTTGTTTTTCCCAAAGGGGATGACTATACATTTTTTGGCATTTAGTTTAAGGCCATGACTCCAGCACCAGTTGTCCGTTTCAGTGAGGCCTTTCTGTAGGATGTATGTGTCAGCTGGTGTATCGACTATGGCGCCTAGTTTGCAGTCATCTGCGAACTTTGTCAGCCACAACCCTCCCATGTTTGCTTTCACATCTGAGAAATAAATGCTGAACAAGAGGGGTCCCAGGACAGAGCCCTGTGGGACACCACTTGTGACTGGCTTTGAGTCTGACATGGCTCCAGTGATTTTGACTTTATGGGTTCTATCCTTTAGCCAGTTTGCAACCCATCTTGTGACATATGGATTTACATTTAAGCTGTTGAGCTTGTCTATGATGCCTGAGTGGGATATTGTGTCGAACGCTTTAGCCAAGTCCAGGTAGGCTGTATGGACTGATTTGCCCTCGTCCATGGCTCTAGTGACTGTTTCAAAAAAGTCAACCAGGTTCAAAAGGCAGGATCTGCCCTTTACAAAGCTGAACTGGGTGGGATCAAGTGTCTGTAAGTCCCCAATGTCTCTGTTTATGAGTTCCATGATGATTCTTTCCATAGCTTTGCAGACCAGGCTGGTTAAGCTTATGGGGCGGTAGTTACCAGGGTCTGTAGAGGTGCCTCCTTTGTGGAGTGGGACTACTGTTGCTGTACACCAGTGTTCAGGTACTTATCCTGTAGTAAGGCTAAGGTTAAATAGCATTTTTATGTGCGGGTTTAGCTCCTCTTGGAGTTCACATAGAATGCAACCCGGGATACCGTCAGGTCCCATTGATGCTGTGTTTTTAGCTTTGCTGAGGGCAGTTCTCACCTGGACATCTGAGATGACAGGGAGGTTACATTCAGCTGGGATAAGTATTTCTTCTTTTGGGGGTGAGGGAGGGGAGAAATTTGCACTGAACCTGTCTGCCAGAATGTTGGCAATATCTGTGGGCTCAGTGTATTTTTTGTCATTGTGAACTAACTCTGAACATATCTGAGGGTTTCCGCCCAGGTTTCTAACATAGCAGAAGAAGGCCTTGTGGTTATCTTTAGTGTCCATAGTGATTTTTCTCTCAAAGTTGGCCTTGGATGTTTTTATGAGAGAACATAGCTTTCTACTAGTGCTGATCAGAGATGCCTTCTCTTTATGGGATTTTGCTCTGTCGTGCAGTAGCTTCCTTCTTTTGTTATACAATTTGTTTATGGCTGGGGTCCACCAGACAGGACGCCTGCCCTTGGTGGAGAGGGTCTTGGTTTTATTTGGGATTGCATGATCCATGCATTCTTGGAGATGTCTGTAGAAAGCATTTGTGAAGGATTCTGCATTGTAGGATGTGGTTTCCACTGGCCCAGTGGGCTTAAAGGATACCATCTCAGTTTTAAGAAGTGTAAAGTCAGCTTTTGAGAAGTTTTTCACTGTAGTCTTTTGTGTTGGGGGTGGAGGTGGGATATGTATATCCAGGGTGATTAGTTTGTGGTCAGATCTCACTAGTGAGGGGTATACTTCTGGTGTGGAGCACTTTGTCCCCATGTTTGTGATGATCAGGTCTAGTATATTATCTCCCCTTGTGGGAGAGGTGACTAGTTGTTCCATTGCATTAGAATTTATGAATTCCAGGTACCTTTGGGCTAGGATGTTTGGGCTAGAATAATGCACCCAGTCTGTGTTAGGGTAGTTGAAGTCTCCCAATATGATGACGTTTGGTGAGACATTCATATCCTCCAATGCTTTCAGGAAGGCTGAATGGGGTTCCTGAGATTGGGAGGGTGGTCTGTAACATGCTACCAGGTGTATGATTCGGCAGTCATGCATCTATTTTCCATTGACATGGGTGACGTGAAGTTAGCCACCTCTGTTTTTAGGAGCCAAAGTCAGCTTTGGAGAAGTTTTTAATGGTGGTTACCTTTGCAGGGGGGGTGTGGGTGAGATGTGGATTTCCATGGTGATTAGTTTGTGGTAGGATCTAGCCAGGGAGGAATTGACTAGTGGTATAGAGCAACAGTTACCCATGTTAGTAATAACCAGGTCAAGGATGTTGCTTCCTCTAGTGGGGGTAAGAATTATCTGGTCCAGGGCATTGGAAGTGATGAATTCCAGGAAGCATTGTCCAGTGTATTGGTGCATGAGTAGTTTTCTCAGTTGATGGACGGGTAGTTGAGGTCTCTTAGTATGAATGAAAGTGTTGGGATGGACTTTAATAGTTCCCAGGGTGCTTAGGAACATGGAGTGAGAGTCTTGGGACATGGTTGGAGACCTATAGCAGGCTACAACCTGAATCACAGTCTTAACCAAAGTTAGTTGTACCTGAAGTATCTCAGATGCATTATGCTGGGCTACTAGTCCGGAGGTGTGTATATCCTTTATGAATATGGAGACACCACCAACTTTGGAGCTTCGGTCCATGTTCTGGGGCCAAAAGGTATGGAATGAGTTATAGCCTGGTAGTGCAGGGGTGCTTTCTTCTGCTTTAAATCAGGTCTCTGTTACAGCACAAATGTCGATGTTCTCCATTTTTAGGAGAGCTTCGAGCATCTTGAGATTTACACTTCTAGTGTTGAGCAGCATGACCCTCAGATTGCATTTATTTATAGCTGTTATGGTGGTAATTTAGTCTTTGGAACATTACCTAAAAAGGCACTATAGGGGTGGCAAGAGCCTTAGCTAGTATTTGGAAACCCATGGGTGACAGATGCAGGCCATCTGTGGCAAAGCATCGAGGTCTGTCAATCATGTCAACCCAAGCAGAAAGATACTGGATCCCCTTAGAATGACACCAGGAACTTAGCCAATTGTTAAAGTCAGTCATTTTCTGCTTGTACTGTGGTATCATTCTGGTGATGGTAGGATGCTGCTCAGGGTAAGGGTCATACCTGCCTGGGCCACATAATCTGAGAGCTCCTTCGTGTGTCTTTTCATGTAGTCCACGGAGGTGTGTTTCAGGTCATTCACACTCACATGGACAGTGACAGAGTCATACTTGTACTTGTTGTGGAATGACCTGAGTGCTGAAAGCACATGTAACCATCCCACCAATCCCCCCTCCCCACCCTCAGGAAGGATACTCCTATCCCTTCTCTGCCACTTTATCAGTCACCAAAGCAGCTAACTGAATCTGGGTTGGTTGGGCCTTAACCAGGGCTTTATGTCTCTATACCACTGGGGTGGCTACCCACCTTATCCAATTTAGAGTTATAGAGAGTTAGAGCTTTCTCTGCATGCAACAGTTGTATGGCAGGAAACGCTCCTGAATGGAGAAACACTCTGTTACAGAACTCATTTACATATGCACATACACACCAACAGACACACACACACACACACACACACACACACACACACACACACACACACACAGTTTCACTTCATAATCTCGAATTGCTGAAATCTCATATTTCAGCATTTCAAGACCATGAAACTGAAACTGCAGAATGATGAAAGTGCATAAGAGCGAACTTGAGTATCTCGATTCCACGCTTATGCATTTCTAGTACGTTACGTGAAGTGTTTGCCGGTATGGTGTCTGGAATTGAAGGTGAGTGTATGTGTGTGTTTTTGTACATTGTATGTGTGGGTAAGGGTAGGGAGGTATAAGTATGAGTGTGAGTGTTGGATTTGTTGGTATTTGTATATGTGTGTGTGTGTGTGTGTGTGTGTGTGTGTGTGTGTGTGTGTGTGCATGCACGAGCGAGTATAGAATGCCGTGGTGTGACTGTTTTTTTTTTCCTCATGTGCGATCTCAGAGTTGGTATATATAAGTAGGGGTTGTGTGGGGGGCGGAGGCCCCCAAATGGTGGCTGCAGGGGAACTTGCATACACACACACACACACACACACACACACACACACACACACACACACACACACACACACACACACACCAAATGGAAATTTGGACATCACCGCTTCCACTACCCATAGCAATTTATTTGGACGAAAAACCCGAGATCACAGAGTAAACCTAATCACACACAATGAAAGCATCTAAATATTGCGCACTGATCACCACCTTATGAAATTCTTTCCCAGACTTTTTATTTCACTGCTGTTGCAACTACTGTTAATGAATAACCTGAGATTTCCACCGTAACCGTTCCACTATATTGTTCAACTGGAATGTACTTGTTTATGAATTTGCAAAAATAAAATAACAGATTCTGTAGAGTCATAGACACTGAATAAAATATGCATAATTCATCTTGTTTTATATGAAAAAAGAATGTGGAAGAACAAGAGGACTTATCTGTGTAACATACCCTGCTAAAGTCGTAGTAAGCTATTAAGCATGTGTTGGAATCTGAATAACGTCAACTCATTACCTTATCATTATCTGTAAGGAAGCAAAAATTGTTGAATAAGCATTAAACAGAATTCCTAGCCTCTCCTGCTGGTGTGTGATCAGAGAAAATGAATTAAAACAGACACATATGACCCAGCACCAGCAAGAAAATAATTACCTCCTGACAACAAAATAAATAACATTTATGAAACATTAATGCTTGCCACTCCCCAAGCTACAAACTGTCTTGTACTAAACCTCAACTTCTATCTTTCATTATGGATTTAATTGTCTTGTGTTATGGTTTGTTACATGTCTGCTAGTGCTTCATATTTTATACTGACAAGATATGAGCTTTCATTTTGTGCTTACAGCTAAATAGGCTGGAGATCAAGGAATACTAAGCTAAATGTCCATCTGCCTTTCATCCTGTGAGACTAATTTACCTTGACAGGCTTTAGCTATCACTGAGATTAGTGCAGTTTTAAAGAAACGTAAAAAAAAATATGCATGATATCATCTCATTTCACAAGTTACTTCTCAGAAATTCCATAGTTTGTGGACATTTTACAACAGGTGACAGTGTAACAGACTCCACATTCAGGAATTATCAAGATATATCTGATCATTGCATTAGATCTAAGAATTAAGGACAACTAATGTATCCCCAAGAACTAATGCAAAAGGTGTATCTTGGATTATGGATAGCGTGTCTGTAACACGTACTGCATACAGTGGAACCACATCTTGAAACTAGCACGATGCCAGGGTAATCCTATGGGCTAGGCTTGTAAAGGCTCCAGGGCCATTAGCCTAGTACATACCAATGAACCTACGTATGTACAAATCAGCATGCCAGTGCAGCAGGGTAAATGCCATCTGGGATAGTGGCAGCCCAAACTCCAAAATGATGTTTGGCAGACAGAGGGGTGACAAGAGAAAGGAAGGATTGAGTACTTAAAGACAGGTTTATTAGATACACCTGACATGGCGGTGTTGCCACTTTTTGTATAGGCAAAACAAGGGAACACCAAACATTGTAAGGATCTCAAAATGGAATCCCTTCAAGTAAAAAAAATAAATAAATCTTCCAAGAATATTTTCTTGAAGAAAGTCACTACAGCTGTTAGCAGAACATGAGAAAAAGATACTCGTGCCCACTGATGTCAAATAGTGAACTGGTTCAAGATTTCAACATTGGACCAACAGGGACAGCAGATGTGCAAAACAGGCAGTGGCCCAGGACTGTATGAGTATACCCCCAACAGATTTAGTTGTCAGTTTTAAACTGTAGATATATGTGGCCATGAAAACTTGACAATTAATACACAGTATTTGGGGATGCTGTTATGACGTTAGGTTCAGTGGCACTACCGTGTCCATTTTATTTGTTTTTAGCAGCTAAGTCAAGGTGCTTATCTAGCAAGGCATACATTGTAGTTTGTTGTCAATGCCTGATCCAGGAAGTATCTGATGAACCAGGGTAAACTCTGGAGAATCTTTCAAACCTTGTCTCAAAGTGTTCATGAAATGATAAATCAAGGAGTTCAGAAAGTCTCAGAGCATACGGCAGCAGTGCAATAAAGCAAACCTACTACAAGTGAAGGAGTGAGCTGAACATGTTGCTTCATCAGGGCATCAGTCATCTGACTATGCCAGTTCTACAATACATTTAAAAACCTCTCCAAAGGGCCAACACAGCATAACTTGATCCTATAACATCAGTAAAGGACTTTTCTTGTGCTTTTACAAGCATAAGTGTTTTATTACCTTTCATCTTCCAGGTGGTTCTTAACAGTTTAATAGCATTAGGTATAACTAAAATTATACTTTGAAAGGGGAAGGTTTGTCACATGACAATTACAGACTGACTTAAAAATGATTAGAGGTATTTGTGTAACAGGAAATGACAAAATAGTAGCTTTTTTTTCAATGGCCAATAAATGATTTGTAGTAAAATGGAAAGAAAAGACTCAGAATCATCAGAATACAAACAACGTATTAAAAGGTTAGTTTGTGCGGCAAACCTCTTGTCACCTACTGAACCTGGAAGGAAAGGTGCATGGACAGAGATCTATTATTTAAACCCCTTCTGCTTCACAGTCATCAATTTTGTGGTACGGCTTAGATGTTTTCTCTCCCCCAACCACTACATTTTTAGAACTTATCCAGACAGTCTCAGTGTGGCTCAAACCCTACTTTAGATTCCCCCTTGCTTTTCTCTGGCCATTTGGTATGGACTAGTGTGGTTTGAAATAATAACATTTCACTAGAAATACAAGTACATTACTTGAGGTCTGCTGACCTTTCTGTCTCACCAGTTATCTGAGACGATGGCAGAAGGATGCAGTTACTTAGGCTGGGTTGTTACTATTAAAGAACAGACCAGATATGGTGCATACTACTTGTTTTCAATTTCAGGCTGGTATGGGCAGGTCAGCATTGACTGGCAACATATGTTGGAATTGAGTATATGTAATGCAATAGTGCCTTTTACAGAAGAAGTTCAATGTTATATGGGTTGTTTGCTTTGATCTTAATAAATGGTCACAGTGGCAATTATTGGTATCGTTATTATGGCTCAATATGGGGAAACAAGGATAATTGCATTTCAGTGTGTGGTACTGGATAACAACAGATTGCCATACTGTGTTGTAGAGCCTTGTGAAATAAACATTGCCTTGTAGTAACTGTAGTTGTCTGTATTATTATGTGTTGCTTTCTGGCTGGGTCTGCTGCTTGGACCATAGTCTTTGACATATAGAAATGTATACGAAGAAGGTATAATGTAAATGTACCTCTTAATGTGTACCAGACCATACAATATAGTATAATATAATATAATATACATATTTATAACATTAGATTTTCCTTTTATCAGATCAAGCTCATCATTGTGTGTTCTGCACACTATACCCTCAGTACCCATGCCCTGTGAATTAAAGAAATCTAATTCACAGCAGCAGCACTCAATTGCTATCCATCTTAATTGTACAATCCACCATTATGTCTGCTCTGCACTGCAGATACAGCTCTCCGAAAACAGAATAGATTACCAGAGCATTTTATAGTCTCTGTACCTCTCTTTTCAAGAATGCTAAATGTATTGTAATATGGGATAGTTACACTGACAGCACTTTGTACCTACACCTCAAATTAAGCAGATCACTTCAGTTTTGCTTTTCTGTCAGCCCCTCTTATTTAACCAGCTCATAGTACACTAAGGCATATCATGCATTGTATCTGATCCAACGATAATAAACACAGAATTTCAGAATATAATGTTCCCAGTAGTCACACATGATATATCACTGGGTGGCAGACCTACATATCCTCTCTCTGTACTAAACTCATTCTTATGAGTAAATAGAGAGTATCCATTTCAACTGCATCCTACTAACAATTATATTGCGCCGTAGGAAGCCTAGGCCATACACAGCCCACAGCAGAATACACTGCTAATGACAGATGGCAGTATTCAAAACTGTTTTGCTTTTCCTTGAAACAAATGGTTTAAACTGCTCCTGAGGATGATAGAAAAGATAAACTAATCTATCAGGTAAGTTCCTTACCTTTCAGCACTTCTAAATATATCACAGTAACATGTCCTAAAAGGGATCTGCACCTTTGTGAGGGAAAACAATTCATGTCATCCTGTAAAAAATGGAGATTTAAATACTATGTATTTTAAAGTCTAACATTTATGCATGCCACGGTTATTCCAAGTTTAGCTCTGTGCAGCAAAGTCATAATATGCACTTGGTTTAAAATGATTTCTACTTCTGGGATGTTGAAAGATCTAGGCTTCTGTTTACCCCACCCCACGCAAATCCATGACTAGAAATTAGTCCAGAAGTCAGTTTGTTTTTCAAGTAAATGTGTTAAAAAGAGAAAATACTTTTGGCACATGACTATTCAGAGAGTAATTCTGTCAGAAGTCCGCAATCCCCTGCCTTTTGTCTTTCCTGCTTGTAGAGTCCTAACAGCTTTCTGATAAAATGATTAAAAAGGTAAAAGCCCACAACTCACCAGAGAGTAGAATTTCCAGTCCCTCATGAGAAGAAATGACTGTTGGAGCGTTGTTACCTTCTCCATGTCTGTCTGCTGTTGTTATTCCAAAATGTAATTCAAGTCCTCAGTCTCATGCTGCAGGTATTTCCAGTTGTTAATGTCCATGTTAAATCTTGCTAACAACTTTTGGCATCTACAGATATTTGTGTGCATTGTTTAAGCACACACACATACACATACACACTATCATTTGAGAATTCCTTTCTTTTACTCAGAAGCCTTTAGACAGTGTCTTGTATTGACTGCTGTCTTTCTGTTTCTTTTCTGTCAGCCTAGAGTCGATACTGTTTCCACAGCTCTTAAATTATTGAATGCTCTGGTTTAAGAGAACAAACACAGTGGAATCCAATTGCAGCTGCCTGCTTTGTAATGAACACAACCTTTTTAAAATTAAGATGAAATAGCTCTCCTAAAAACCTTTCAAAACAAGCATGTGCTAGAATGACAGCAACTCTCTCCCAAAACAACAACCTCATTGTATAAGTGCAATTACTGCTATAGAACCTAAACATTTTGTGCCTGTAACCACTAACACTTCCTTTTATTCAATTCTTTGTTTTCGTGTGTTTTGTTTTCCAGCAAGTTGTCAAACTATTTTGAATGTATTCACCATTTGTGCTTTGAGCCACAAGACCATAGGCAGAGGCTTCATTCACAAAAGAAAGTACAGGACCAGCTTTAGCACAATACTCAGGGTCTGGAAGAATTACCATTTTTTTTTTACAAAATGTCTAATGTTAATAATCGTAGGGACCATTATAGACACAACATACTTAAGTATACGTCAAGTGGCACAACCAGCAAATGCCTGAGTAGCAGTACTTAGATGAAGGATGTATTAAAAAATAAAAGGATGAGTCGTATATTTTGTTGAAGGTCACAGAGTTCCAGGTTGGCCCTTCTCCCACAGTGCAATGAACATGGAAAGTATTAACTCAGGGTGTGCTGGAGGAAAAGTCATTTGCATGGGAGTCAGAATAAGCTTGGCTACCGCAAAACGAACCACCATTTAAAACAGCCAATTAATTATTTGTTAATATTTTTCTTTCAACAATATGGATTTTAAAAGACTGAAATGTATCCCCCATTATTTTTTTCACTGAAAATTATGCAGCATTTTATTAAACAGTTAGCTGTATGTCGATAGTTGTTTACCATTTATCCTCCCAACTAACCATCTGTCCACTTTCAATGTTAGTTTTATCCAGTTTAGGACCTCAGAGGGAGTGGGGTCTGTCTCTATCTAGCATGCAGTGAGTATAAAACTGGTAGCAGTACCTGATGGGACACCAATCTATAAGTTGACAAACAAACATACATACACACACACACACACACACACACACACACACACACACACACACACACACACACACACACACACACAAACACACACACACACACACACACACACACACACACACACACACACACACACACACACGCAAAATAAAGAGAATTCAGCATAAGCAGACCATCAGACAGCATGTCACTTTGAATGTGAGTGAACCCACATGTAACTCTACCCAAAAGATTCAAAGTAAACTTTATTGTCATTTAGGACTACACACGTGTAAACCTAAATGAAATTATGAGTATCAGCTCACCATGAGAGTACAGAAGAAGAGGATACAACAAATACAACATTAAGACATATTAAGTAAAGGTATTACAGACTAATGACTTTTGGCCCTAGAACATATGAAAAAAGCTAACCCCCTTATCTAGTCATATAAATACTGCACAGTAGCAGCATGACAGGTAAGGGTGGTTATTGCACATGAACTAAAATTGTCACTCTATGTGTTATTACATAAAGCAAGTAGCAGGCAATTGCACTTGAATGTAAATATATAACTGTAAATAAATAAATACTGCACATTTCAAACAAAACACTGTTATTTGGGCTGGCGTTAATAAGTCTCTTCACCACTGGAGTGAAGCTGTTAATGAATCTGGAGGTCCTACAGCAAATACTGTGGTACCTCCTTCCAGATGACAGTTGAGTAAACCAGCATTGTGCAGGGTGTGAGGAGTCATTAAGTATTTTGTGTGTTCTTTTAAAGCTTCTTGCTGTGAAGAGCTCTTGGATTGATGTTAGACTGGTGCCCACGATTTTCTCAACAGCACTCACCACTCTCTGTAGCTTCTTCCTTTCAACAACTGTACAGTTGCCAAACCAAACAGCAAAGATTCAGGTGAGAATGTCTCAAAAGCTCCTCTGTAGAAGGTGGAGAGAACGGTAAGTGAGAGCTTTTCTCTTTTGAGCCTTCTCAGAAAGTGGAGATGTAGATGGGCCTTTCTGACTAACTGACCAGTATTAACAGTCCAAAAGACATCCTCAGAAATGTGTACTGCTAGAAATGTAGTTTTAGCCCTTTCTACCTCGTCACTGTTAATCCTGAGCGATGAGTGGTAGTTTTAACCCTTTCTACCTCTTCACTGTTAATCCTGAGCGATGAGTGGTAGTTTTAACCCTTTCTACCTCTTCACTGTTAATCCTGAGTGATGAGTGGTAGTTTTAGCCCTTTCTACCTCTTCACTGTTAATCCTGAGTGATGAGTGGTAGTTTTAGCCCTTTCTACCTCGTCACTGTTAATCCTGAGTGACGAGTGGTAGTTTTAACCCTTTCTACCTCGTCACTGTTAATCCTGAGCGATGAGTGGTAGTTTTAACCCTTTCTACCTCTTCACTGTTAATCCTGAGCGACGAGTGGTAGTTTTAACCCTTTCTACCTCGTCACTGTTAATCCTGAGCGACGAGTGGTAGTTTTAACCCTTTCTACCTCGTCACTGTTAATCCTGAGTGATGAGTGGTAGTTTTAGCCCTTTCTACCTCGTCACTGTTAATCCTGAGCGACGAGTGGGCAGTTGGCCTTTTCCTGAAGTCACTGATGATTTCCTTTGTTTTATTGACATTCAGGTCTAGGTTGTTTGCTACACACCAGTTGATCAGAGAGTTAACCACGTCTCTGTATGTTGTTTCTTCCTCTCCTTTGATAAGGCCCATGACTGTGGTGTTATCTGCAAACTTGATGATATGACTGGAGCTGTGTTTTGCAGAACAGTCATGGGTAAGGATGGTGAACAGCAGTGGGCTGAGTACACATTCTTGAGGAACACCGATGTTGAGAATTATGCACCCCAAGGTGTTATTTCCTACACATGTCCTCTGTAGTCTGTTGATCAAGAATGTTAAGATCCTATTACAAATTTGCTTCTTAATTCCAAGTTTGACTAGTTTATTGATAAATTGCATCGGAACCACAGTATTAAATGCCAAACTTAAGTCTATGAACAACACACTGATACAGTTGTTTTTTCCCGCTAGATGGTCAAGTGAGAGGTGCAATGCCACCGATATGGCATCAGCAGTGGACCTGTTTGCCCAATAAGCAAACTGCATAGGATTAAAGGTTGATGGTACAATTGCTGACAGGTGCTTTTTAACAATCATCTCAAAACATTGCATGACGTTAGAAGTTAAAGCAACCGGTCTGTAGTCATTCAGGCAAGAGAAATTGGCTTTTTGGGGAAGAAGGATGACATCTATTACCTTGAAGCAAGAGGGCACTTTTTCTAGACCAAGGGAGGTGTTGAAAATATCTGTCATAACTGAGCAAAGTTGATCTGCACACCCTTTTAGCATTTTGTCCAGTATATTGCCTGGGCCAGCAGCCTTCCTGGGGTTCAGTTTCCTTAGTTGACCTCTCACTTCCTCAGAGTTAAGAGAAAGCACACCCTCATTCTGGTCATTGAGTAACCTACTTGCAGCCAAGTTATTTTTTTCTTTGAATCTACCAAAGAAGGAGTTCAGCATGTCAGGGATTCAATGCTGTCTTCACACTGAGCTGCACTGGTTTTATAATCGGTGATCTGTTGTATTCCTTGCCAAAGACTCCTAGTATCCCTCATGTCCTTGAAGCGACTCTGTACCCTTCTTCCATACTCAGTTTACCTTCATGTGTGTGTTTTGCATAAGGGCGAACAGCAATTGTCCGAAAGGCCTTTTGCAAAGTTTGCAAATGCCGAACAGAAAAAGGTTTGAATGTGCAATGAGCGAATGCACCATGGCATTCGCTCATTGCAGATTCGGCATTTTGGGGCAGATTGCACTATAGTAGGGATCGGAAAATAGTCCCTTTCCTCACTGTAGCGCAATCTTGGAGTTAGAATATAAAGGTAGGGGGGTGTGGGGGGTGCAGGGGTGCTTGCCCCCTGCTTTACACTTCATTATATATTTTTTCGACATTTATGTTCGAAAATCAGCGAACCTGATTTTCGATTTGCTGATTTTCAAACATGAAAAACTGTCACTGTTTTGATTTTCATGGTTGCGATTCACTCATATGAGCAATCGCACCAGTGTGATTCGGTGTTGTAAAGGTAAACCCCAGGTAAACCCCATACTCCCTCTTAGCCTCTTTAATGCCTCTTTTTAGATTTGCTCTGACTTAACTTAGACCTTCCTTGTCTTTTGACCTGAATGCTACATTCTTTGCATTCAGGAGTTCATAGACTTTGCTAGTGAGCCAAGACTTTTGATTTGCTCTAATTGTGATACTTTTGGTGATAGACACGTCATCAACACATTTTGAGATGTATGCTATTACTGCTACAGTGTAGTCATCTATGTTACTTATCTGACTTGGCTGCCTCTATGAATACATCCCAGCAGGTACTTTCAAAACAGTCCTGGAGACATTCCATTGCCCCCTGGTGGCAAACATTGATCTGCTTCACCATGGACTTTTCTAAGAATCAAATTACAGACCATCAGCTAACTCCATGATAAAAGTGCTGATAGCTGTACCACTAACAGCTATATTTTTACATTATTATAAACTTCTCTGAATAATCAAATTCTGAAGTTAGATCATTCTCTCTATGATTAACTTGTGCTTGACAGCTTCTGCTACTTCCTGACGATACTTATCTATTAGATTACATACCCATTCTGTCTAGAATTGCTACTGCACCTTCAGTTAACCTTTCCAGCTTTTCTTCTGTCTTCCTAGGCTTTTAGCTTCCTGCATCAATAACCAGTGTGTCTCAGTTTTTACATTATATTTGGGGCAACTAATATACATGTAAACGATTGTCAAATATAATCTGTTAAGCACTTCTATTTGCAGTGTACTGTTATATATTTAAGAAGTAAAGCATGATGGGATGTGCATTACTGAAAGTTGCTATACCATATGATTTTTTTTCCCAAGATACTGCCAAGTGACTCAACTACATGGCAGGTACATGGTTCCTAGTAATTTACATTTTGGAAAGTCTTACTGCAATTATAAAATGTATTCTAGGGTTTACTATCATTTTCGCGAATGACATGCTGTCTGCAGTTATGCTGCTGAAAATCAGAATGTTGTCCGGAAAACAAATACTGGTTTGGATAGTCAAACTCACTTATGCAAATGTAGTAGTGCATTCCCATAAGTGTGTTCGACTATATGTACGAGATCACGGTACAGTGGACATTGGAAATTCATCCATATCCCCACTGTAGTGCAATCTCAGAGTTGGAATAAATTAGTAGCAGGGGGGCTTTCCCCCCTGCAAAAACGTGATATGTCTTATAGGAGTTTGATTTACATCAGCTCCTATGTGGCTATCATGTCACATTTTCAGTGACAATGTCGACTCAAATGTGTCGATCATTTGGGGTGACATTGTGTATGCACAAAATGTTTAATTTCGGTTTAACTTTTCATTATTTTAAATGGCAAATGTTTTGCCATTCGAACTAACGATAGTAAACTGTGTTCTAGTATATTTTGAAGTTTTATTTAGGTCCAAGTTAAAATTCCTACCCACCTTCCAAGAAACTTAATGCTATAGTTGTTTTAGTCCTTCCACTATAACGTGAAGTCCTCATATTTTAAACTTGGGTGGAAAGGAACCCTGCTTAATATGTGGTTTCAGCACTAGCAGGGCATTTTGTCCCTTTCATACCAGAGTAGAAATGATTAATGAGTGAGGGTTTGATCAGGTTAATTGTTCAGTTTGAATACTGCATCTTAGCCCAGCTTAAGTCACTGATTGATTCATACATTTATTCAGTCATTGAATTACTTATTTATTCCTCAGCTGTGAGTTTCTGCAGAATAAGCTAAAGTTGTGTGATGATGTATCTTGTAGAATGACATTACAGTATGCCTGACTATTCTTCATGAATCTTAGCCCCTTTTGAGTTGACTTCCTGCTCTCACAGAAACTTACATCTATGTGGTTCAAATTTGCTGTAGGCTATCTATCCCAGCGTGCTAGAATATTCAGTTTGAATAAGGACCTGCACACAAGTCTGAACTATGATGAACACACTGTTCCTGACCCTTGGTGTACTTGTACTGATGTGCAGCCTTGCTCAGAGAAATGCCTCACATCTGCCGCATTTTGAAAGACCGCAGGAGTGCTACTGCATACAAAACAAGTCTCACATGTACCAGACCATACTTCATTTCAGATAATCACTGATGAGCACTACTCTTGCCACAGCACTTTGATAAATAAAGTAAAAGGTCATTGTTCTTCTTCCTGTCGGTACTGCCAACTGGTATGAGGAAGGAAGGAAGAAAGGAAGGAAGGGTGGAATGAAAGAAGAATGCAGCTGAGAGATACTGAGAATCAGGGGAAACTGAATGCATGTTTATTATTATTACTATTATTATTATTATTATTACTACTGTTATTATTATTATTATTATTATTACTATTATTATTATTACTACTGTTATTATTATTATTATTATTATTACTACTGTTATTATTATTATTATTACTACTATTATTATTATTATTATTATTACTATTATTACTATTATTACTATTATTATTATTATTATTATTATTATTACTATTATTACTATTATTATTATTATTACTACTGTTATTATTATTATTATTATTACTATTATTATTATTATTATTACTAGTGCAACTTAGTTTCCCAGTGATAAAAATGAAAACTGGAGCTGCATAATGTAAATGTCATCTCAAAACTCTCAGACTTTGGTACTCAGAATGTTTTTTAAGCTATTTTATCACACATGAAAGAAAAACAGTGAACTAGCCTCATTTCATTCATGAACCTGGTTCCTAATTCTAAATTCTTATGAATTTGCAATGACTATCAGATGCTGAGGAGTTGATTTGGAGCAGGTTTCCTAGATTATGTTGCATGTGCTTTCGCCTTTTATCCCAGCTTCTCTTTACATTGGATTCTAGAAGAATGGACACAGCTGAAAATAAGTGAAATGTACCTTTTTAGTTGTTCTGCCTGCCTACTAGATAATCAGTATGCCTTTTTTTCCTCTGCTGTTCATAAACCATCAGACTCTTGCATTAATAAACTACTTCCATCATGCAGAAACCTTTAACTAACCAATACGACCTTCTAAATACTTGCTACCTTTTCTGTTAAAGAAAAAAAATCTTTATATTTGCCCCAAAGCACCTACCCCCTTCCTCCATTTGGTTCTTTATTTTAAATTATGTATTGAATTATGGGTACTTTTCCGTTAATGGGGCAACAGCTTTTTAGGCCTCGTTAATGGTTTTTGTCCTACAGAAAGTATACACACACATATTTTTTCAATATGTGTTTGTATAAATATATAACATGTGTGTCATTGTTCACACACACACACACACACACACACACACACACACACACACACACACACACACACACACACACACACACACACACACACACACACACACACACACGTATCATTCTCATAACTAAAAACGGATGTAACCCAGCACATTCTTCTCTCTTTAAAATAACAAGCTGACTTTGCCTTGTAAATTTAAGGTCAGAATTTCTAAGTAAGGGAATTTATCCAGCTCCATTTACAGTTACATTAATATGGACACCTTTTCAGTTAAAAGGTTAGTAGTAGTGTGTATTATTTTTAAATAGATTATTATTGAGGGGTAGCAAACACCATCATTTTGTTTTTGAAAACTGACTGTTATAATCCTGTTAAATAACCACCTAGAAACACTTGTAAATTCAACCTGCAACTAGCGATCAAGTCACCCGTGAGCATAATGATGTCTAATTTCAATACAACCTAATCTTGAGCAATGGGAAACACTCTGAACTGAACAGGAAACACTGTTGTTGAAACAGATGCCGTAAATCAGAAAGTAATTGTGGAGCAATAACCACGGCAGAAATCTCGGGGGGTTGAGAATGGTATATCAATTGTATGTGCACGGTGCTTAATTTACCATGTCACTATTTTCCACAAGTATAATAGCTGCAGAACTAAGACAAATATTTATAAGCATCCTAAAATATGGTACCAATACAAGTAACTCCATTTGTGCTGCAGAAGGAGTAAATACTTTCCGCAGGACAAAAACCGTTAACGAGGCCAAAGCAACTTTTGCCCCTTTCAGCTAAGAGGCGCATGTCGTGGCAAGGGACTATGTATGTATCGTAACAACTTTTTCCCATTTACCTTAAGCACCTCACAGGGGTAAACAGCTGTGTCTTATTACTTCATTTTGGACTGAAACCTGTGGTACTTTTCCATTAATGCAAATCCAGGCCCAGAAAGTTGTTGCCCTGTTAACGGAAAAGTACCCATTATGTATATGCATATACTCTGTTTTATTTTATTTTTTTAAGATTCTGACCATTGTAGTCTGTTCAGAGACATGCAAGCTTGTTTCCTTCCTCATCTCTCCTTATATCATACAGGCTACATAATAATATCTTTATCTGGTGTCTCTCTCTCTCTCTCTCTCTCTCTCTCTCTCTCACCCTCCCTCCTCCCTAAATATCACATTCTTACCATACGAGTTCTAGTGTGGACTTTGAGCCATATTTAGTTGCTCCTGGTTTAAGGGCTGTCTTTCTTTATAAAATGTTTCTCTAGTATTTCATGTAATTGTAGCGCACCCGCAGGTGTAGCTGAAGAGATATGAATTTCTTCCTACCTGACTCTGGTGACACCCCTATTAGGCTCAACACACTAAGGTGGCAAGAGAAACAGATTTTATTCTAGGTGACACATCTAGTTTAAAAAGACAATAGGCACAACCATAAACAATTTATTTCAACAGTGCACCAGTTAGCAATAAGGCAAGGTAAGAATATGCATGCAGTGAAAACATACATTCAACCTCTTCCCCAGAACTCAACAGAAGAAAGACTTGACATTCAAACATGCACAAAGAAGGCAATATCAATGAGCAGTAAAACTTTATAATGCAGCAATACAAACACGGGAAAAATGCAATGTCATTAAGCAATAAAAGAGCCATAATACAACAATACAGATATGAGAAAATGCAATGTCATTGAGCAGCAAAATTCTTGAAGGCAACAGTACTAACAAAAGCTACTGGATTCTTGCCTTACTTCCTAATGTTTGGAAGAGAAGCTCGAGTTCCTGTTGATGTCACCTTTAGAGTCACAGCTGATGATACACCAGTGCGATCTCATGGCAGTTATGTGGAGAGACTCAAGAAGAACCTCAGACAGGCTTATGAGCTTGCTGAAAAATCAACAGGACAAAGACATCAGCAAAACTAGGCTCACTATGACAAAAAAAGTAAAGATGCATGACTTGCAGCCAGAGGACAGAGTTCTTTTGAGAAATGCGGTACTACAAGGAAAGCATAAAGTAGCTGACCGCTGGGGATCTGAGATTTACATAATTTGTTCTCAGCTGCCTAATATCCCTGTCTACCAAGTTTGCCCTTAGGGGAAAGAAGAAACCATAAAAATCTGGCACCAAAACAGCTTAATGCTTTTGGCAAAATCAGTGAGACTCATGAATCCGGAACCCAGAATGGCTCAGCTGAAGCCTAACTTAAGGCGATCCAGAAGGCTAAGGAGGAGTGGAACTATCCTCTCCAATATTCAAGAGCCTATGTTTCCTCCTGCTGAAGGAGAGGAGGACAGTGATGATGACTGAGGTTTTAGTGGGCATTTTTATGAGGATGTTCAAGACCCCGTAGGCTCTAATCTCAATGTAAATGCACTGGAATCCATTCCTTGTCATTTCGAGCAGCCCAGACCTAACAACAGACTAAGTAATGTTTCTGTGCCTCTCGCAGAACCTGATACTGATGGAGGCCCTGCTATGCAAACTTCAGAATATAGTGCTGAGGATAGTCATACTGTTATGGAAAATGAAAGTGAAGTTATACAAGAGGAGATCTTAGAAGTAGACAATATGCCTTCTGAAGAACTAGACATCGAATGTGATGTGAGTGAAAAACCTTCCGAGCAAAATTCCTTAGCTGTCTCTTCAAAACCAAAACTGCAGAGACTGATTCTGTCCCCAAAAGAGACTTACCTATAACAGATTGGGACATAGTAAACAGGAACCTGTGACAACAGCTCATCGGAGAGTCTGCGCTCATAATCCCTATGCCTCCTACTCCAATGATGACACCCCATCCCAAGTTAAGCATCAGGCTGATTACCCTTGGTGGAATGTACCTTTTGAATGCAAAAATATTGTTCAGTTGATGGTGCATTAGTGTTTATAAATATTTTCTGCTAATCTACCTTTGACTTTGGGGGACCCAAGATTTTCAAGTGGGGGAGAGTGTAGCTCTCACTGTATTTCATGTAGAAGTAATACACATTACACCACAAGGTGGATCTCCTTTTCAGGAATATAAAAGACAATTTTGAAAGTGAAAGACAATTCTGGAAGACTAGCTGAAGGAGGGAAGACTGAAACATGTAGCTGAAGGGAAAAAGGTCCTTGCAGCATGACTGGATTTTCTTTTCTAGTGTTTTGGGACAAGGAAGTGAAGTATCAGATTGTGTCTGTCTCTTGCTGAAATCCTGGATATGGTATTTTGTGGAATCAGGAGAGAAGTCGGAAACCAGTAGTTCCATGCCTGCTAAAATTCAGCAAGGAAAGGAGTTCCCTTGGGCCTAGTAACAAGAAGCCATAGATGATTATCAGAGTTCTGGTAGGTGATTTTCTACCTTTGTCATTAGAGGAACCACGGCGCCTGGTCACTAGGATGGCTCTGGCCATCATTTTATATTTTTATAAGATTGTGGTCCCCCCCCCCTTTAATGCTTTGTGGATTACAAATAACTGGGATCCATATGAGCTCCAACTTGGGTCCCATCGTGCTGGCAGCAAGATTGTAAGTAGTCACTGACCAGTGAATAATGTACAACAGAGTGTCTCATAGTTGGTCTGTTTATAATTGATCAAGGGGATAGAGGGTGTTAGTACTGCTGAATGACATTACTTTCTTTCATATTTGTATTGTGGCACTATAAATCTTTATTGTTCAATGATAATGCATTTTGCCATGTTAGTACTGCTGCCTTAAAGAATCTTTACTGCTCAATGACATTGCATTTTCTCATATTTGCATTATCACATTATAAATCCTCATTGTTCAATGACATTGCATTTTTCTCGTGTTAGTATCACTGCCTTCAAGAATTTTGATGCTCAATGACATTGCATTTTCTCATATCTGTATTGTTGTATTATGACTCTTTTATTGCTTAATGACATTGCATTTTTCCTGTGTTTATATTGCTGCATTATAAAGCTTTACTGCTCATTGATATTGCCTTATTTGTGCATGTTTGAATGTCAAGACCTTCTTCTGTTGAGTTCTGGGGAAGAGGGTGAATGTATGTTTTCATTGCATGCATATTCTCACCTTGCCTTATTGCTAAATGGTGTACTGTTGAAATAATTTGTTTATGGTTGTGCTATTGCCTTTTTATTCTAGGTGACACATCTAGTTTAAAAAGGCAATAGCAGTCTATTACTTCTACATGAAATACAGTGGGAGCTACATAATGATGTACATGAAGTCCCCTCAATAGTTTGAGCAGTGTGAAAAACATGTTTTTTATTTTTATTGTCTCTAGAAGTCCCAGTATCTCTGAGCAACTTTTCATGTAACTTTTCTTGTTCAGGGTGATGTTCATTGGAATTCATTGGTCCCTTGTGTAGTACAGAAAGCTGGTCAAGTTACATTCCTTACTACAAAAAAACTTCCAAATTCACAAACAGCTCACAACTCAGTAGCACAGCTGTGTTGTATTAAGCAGTGGGGATTTTCAGAGGCATGTGTAAATGTGGTAGTCTTTTTGTGCCGTACTTTAAATAAGCACTTGGGTGTCCCGGTACATTGTTCTACAAGAAATCTTGTAGAATGCAGCAATTAGACTTCTGTACTACACAATTTCCATACACAGCAGTGAACAAAAATGTGGAAGTGAATGTAGCAATATAACTGCATACATCTGTACATGAAAAGGTAACACCGTCACTTTAAGTGCTGGAAGATCAGAAGGCTTTGGTTTCTATTTCAACACCGAGTAGCTGGGATTAATTTTTTCCAGTAGTGACACAGCAGTACAGCATAAAGTGAATACTGTGGGAAGAAATAGCCAGTGAATTGTTATGGCTAGGCTTGTATAGGCCCTATGGCTGGTAGCCTAGTACCAACCTATGAACTTATGAACCTATAAGGGGGTGCTTCATTTTCTTAGTGTGCTATCCTTTAGATGAGATGCTAAACTGTGGCGCCATCTGCCTGAGTTGGTAATAACTCTGGTGAATGTAAATGATCACAAGGCACTTACTGAAAAGAGTAGTGGAAGTTTTCTGATATGCTTACCTCATTTCCCCTAGTCAGTATAAATATTGCCTTGAGTCTCTCCTGAAAAGAGTCATTGGGCTAGTGGGATTTACCTTGTCAGCAAAGTGAAGATAAATAAATACATTTCACTGAGAGACTATGAGCAGGGCAAAGTGAAGCAGCTTCTCCTTGTTTAGATTGTCGATCAAGGTGTGTGTGTGTGTGTGTGTGTGTGTGTGTGTGTGTGTGTGTGTGTGTGTGTGTGTGTGTGCATGCGTGTGTATGCATGTGAGTGCCTATGCATGTCTGTCTTTCTATCTGTATATATTGTAACCTGGGGTGGGGGGTGCATTTAATTTATGGTATACATATCAGCGCTACTTAATTGTGCATGACGGCAGGGTGCTCAGTTGAACAGTTATCTATACAGCTCTTCTGAACAATTCATAGTCATGTAATTTGTATTTGAATACAAGCCTTGGCCATGCATTTTGAACATGACTATGAAACAAATTAAACTGGAAAATCACTAGTCAAACTCTTCAAATAAGACAAGTTGCTTTTCAGCTCCCTAACTATGAATTTGGACCATGATCCACTTGTCCCATATCCCGTATCTATGCACATACACTCACACACACAGTTAGCCCTTTTTTGTATTCATAGCTGATTCATATCCCCATTACTATATACTTTTTTCAGTCACTCTAAGTTGTCTTATGTTTCATCATTCTTTTTATTTTGCTTATTCCTCATTTCTTCTATTTTCATGAGATTGAATACCCACCTTGTTGTATACTTTTGTGCCTTGCACAAGCATAGAAGTTTTTATTTCTTGTAATCTCTCTGAAATATGACAGTTGAAGATAATAAAGAATAAGTGTCATGGTATTGATTCCTACCACACACCAAAGTGATGCCTTCACTGTTTTCTCAGTGACAATGGTCCTTGATTAACAGCAGTTTCTTAGCCAATCCATTACCACCAACACTATGCTGTCTAACTAGTTCAGTAACCTTACATTTGTGGGTGCATCAGGTGCCTTGTTTAGGTTTCAGTAGGCCTATCCACAGCCCTTCTCTGGTCTGGCCCTTTGCTTCCTTTTCAAAAGATTCTACTGAACTGATGTATTGGTTATGTTATGAATCCATGTCACCTTGGATTTCATGACACAACACCCTGAAATCCAAGGTGACATGGATTCATAACATAACCAAGACATCAGTTCAGTGGAATCTTTTGAAAAGGTAAGCAAAGAGCCAGACATCATGACACAACACCCCATCCACGGTGGTGGTGCTGCGGTAGCGTTGTCGCCTCATAGTAAGATGCTGTCCGGTTCGATTCTCAGCTAGAGCGTCTTCTGCGTGGAGACATACATGAATGAGCGTACCTTTGTTGAAGGTTGTGCATCAGGGCTGGTAACTCGGCACGTAAAAATCAACTACCAATCATTAGCTGACTGGAGTTCTGCTGTGGCGACCCCTAACCAGGAAAAGCCAAAAGACACAAACAAAACACCCTGTACTTTTAGCACTCATTATTCAGTGTCCATATAACAGCCCTGACCAGCACATAGTATAAATTTAATTAAATACAATATTTTTTCATCAATTTGCCATGGCAACAGTTTAGATGATATAATTTATGATCATGTTTCCACAAACAGGTATAGTGTTATGAATTAATGGTGGCAATGATCCTCAGTATAGTGTACCTTCAGCTAAATTTACATGACACATATTGTAAATTTTAATGGCAGACATTCGGAAAATTGGATGATTCTGGAAGGAGCCCTGAGGAAGCATTAGAAGCAGGTCAGAAGGCAAAAGAAGAATGCTGTTATGATTTTTTAAGAATACAGCCAAGAAAATGTCAACCTAATTAGTCTACACTTATAGTAAAAACTATTAATGCCAAAGACCAACAAATTCAAGAAAAAAACAATGTGATGCAGCAGAGCAGGCTGTAAAATCTTAAGAAGAGGAGACTAAATGTTTTATATGCATATAAGAGAAAGAAGGTGAAGGAATAACTGAAAACATATGCTAGAGGGAAGATATAGACCATGGAAAAGATAACAACTAAAACCTTGTCAAAATGGAGAAATATTTCTGTTTAGGCTTAACTGAGGAAGTAAGAGACATGCACTCCCAGAAAGTACTAAGCTTGGAATTGTACAGCCATTCCTCTGTATGTTTGTAAGTATTCTGGCAAAGCTAGGTGTTTGTAAGTATTCTGGCAAAGCTAGGTGTATTTACTGGTAATGAAACTGTGAAAGGAATTTTTAAAACACTAAGTATGTTCTTTGAACTTTTTCTAGTTCTGTTTATCCTTTAAAAGTAAAGGTCCCACGTGCTGGAGGAAGCTTGATCCCAGCTAAACAAACCCGAGTATTTAAAGGGAGTATCTCAAGAGCAGGTTGTGGTTCAGGAAGAACAGTGAACCTTATTCTCTCTCTGTAAGTTCCAAAGTTTTTGTATTAAATCTATAATTAATACAATTTAATATGAAAACTTTGGGACTTCTGGATAGAAGCTAAGCGTCTTTCTCCTTCTTGAACCACAACCTGTTCTTGAGCTGCTAACTTTAGCATTTTTCCTGTTAAGCCTTTGAGAAACAGAAGGTACTTCAAAATTAAATAAGGTTTGGGACAAACAGGAAACGGAAAATTACTTGTCAGCCTGGCCTGCGAGATAAGAATCTTTCCTGAGTAAAACAAATCTGTAGAATATTCGATTAATTTTGGACTACATAGACGGATGCAGTATGACATCCCTGCTGATATTTCATGACTAAACAATCTCTTTAAAGGCTTTGAACAGTTGACAACGCAAAGAGTGTAGATGTTTCACATCTTTTGTTTTTGTCAACTTCTGTGAAGATGTACAACTACTGATAGTAATCAGCTAGAAAGTAATACGCAGTACTTCAGTAAATTACATTTTTGACTGTGTTGAGGTATGCAGACATATTTCATACTGTGGCTGCCACTGCATGGCCAATGATACTTTCCTTTATATGCAGGGACCTTAGTCTTGGTTGTAATAGTAGGGGGGGGTGGTCACTGTCACACATAAATACAGGTTTCAAATTCTAGTACAATCTCTTTGTGTTGGCTGCAGTGCAGGATTAGAAGACATTACTCAGTCTTTAATCCTGATTTCATTAAGCAGCTTACAGTTAAACATTGTACAAACATTAAAGCAATACATAAATGCAAGTAGGATGGATACTATTACAATAAAGCTAACTTTAAATAGATAAAAAAGTGTATGCTAACATTACTAGAACAACTCCTTGTATGGGTTGAGAAAAAATGTTTGACATAAATAATATTTAACTGACCCCTGGAGAGGTCTCATTCCTACATGCCCAAATCATTGAAGGTAGATGCCCCAAAATAAAAGTAGGCAAATGCATGTATATTAAACTTCTCCAGTGAAATCCTGGGAATGAGTGGTAGTTCCTCAACTGATCATCTCATCTGCCCAATGGGGACATTGAAAAACAAGCATTACCACAAGTATTCTGGATTCTGGACTCAGTCCGTGTATGGCACAGCAGTTTGGAACTAAGATTATAAGTTCTGACCACATTGCATAGACAGTCAGTGCACATTCCACACTATAGTAGTAATATGGCTGGAGGCACCAGTCAATGCCCTGCTAGAAGAATTGTGCACCTGCTGCAGGTAGGCAAGGTCAACAATTGGTAATCCCAAGGTAAAGTAAGGTAAACAGGAAGACACGAACACATAAATCGCTATGCAATGGGTCAATGACGGGAACAAAGGCTTGGTCTCAGCAACATTCTAAATGTTATTGTAGGATGACCTGGCAGTAGCCAACACCTAGCTTTTCATTATCAATAAGATATAAAGTATCAACTTTGCATGTATAGAGTGAAATTCAGCCTATTTTCAACATAAAGGATGAGAGGAGAGAAGCAAAAGAAAAAGGTAACAATGTGTTTTCTAGAAATGCCTGAGATTTTGATTGTGTGAGTTTAAAATGACTAGCTTCCTTCCAAGATTAAATTGCCTTCATACCGTCTCCAAGAACGGTAAAATCAGGCAGATGCGCCTGAGAAGAAAAGGAGAGCTATAACTAAATGTCATCAACATGACAATGATATAGACTAGTTTAATATTTTATGATATCTCTTAAGGGTGGCTCAGTCATTGTGATTAATAATAAGAAAAAATTATTATTATTATTTTTAAATGTATTTGCTATCCAGATAAGCTTCTCATATCTAAATGCCCCTCTATGGGGGTGACACTCAGCAGACAACTGGAAGCAGAGTGAATCAAACTCTGGAATACAGGAAATAGCTTAACAGTTCATAGCCTGTACTGCCATACTAAAAAGGGGCAAGTTATGTGGTCCCCTAATAAACAAGTTGTTAGCCATCACATGGATTTTCATCTAACCCCAACAACTGACAGAAGCCCAAGCTACTTCAGTACTGTAGAAGCATGATAACAGTAAGCCACAGACAACTGACCAAAATGCCATGATAATGTTATCAAAGCGGCAGAGAGATCAGGAAGGAAAAAGATCAAATATTATCTTTGCTTTCTTGTGATTTCAGATGCAATTAATTATTCTAACAAGGGCAATCTCAGTTCTGTGTTTAGATGTACAGTCAGAGCAGTATGGATACAAGAAATCATATGATGTGAGATACGGATGAAACGTCCATGCTTATGAGCTGTATCTGACTCCTGTAGTGACACTGTGAACAGCCAAGATGCCATCCAGAGAGGTTAGTAGTCAAGTAGGAACATAAATAGATTGGCAGGCTTTTCTTCTGTATCACACAGTCACACGCATGTGCATACACACACACACACACACTCACAAACAGACAAAACACTCATACAAGTGCGCGCACCATGCTCACACACATACAAGGCACACATACAGACCACACTTTGGAACAGTTTAATGTCATCAATCTAGCGAATGCACGTCTTTGGAAGATAGGAAGAAAGTGAAGTACCCAGAAGAATCCTATGAGAGCACAGGAGGACAAACACACTCCAGTATGGTGGTGCACATGCTGAGAACTGAACCACAGACCATTTTGTTGTGAGGCAACAATACTTATTATGCCACAGTGTCACCTTACTATACAACAGTGTCACCAGCTGTATGTAGACCTCTTTCTCAAAAGTCTTGATACTAAATGGAGTATAAGAGAATGGGCAGAACATAACAAAATTACCTTAATTTAAAGAATGTTTCTTACAAACAAGAGTAACTAGCATCTCTTCAAAACGGATTTAAGTCTGAACAATTTCAAAAATCATTGGACTCTGGGAACCACAACAAGATTAAACAAGTGTCAGGGTTTCAGAGTCTGAGCTACATTAATCCAAGAGCATATGACAAAAAGAACCTCCATGGCCTCATCATAGCTGGCATATGAATGCTCAGTTGAACAAAAGTCAGGGAAATGCACAGCTCAGGTATTGGAACATGCTGTTGACATTCTTATTAGCAGAAATATTTCACATTCTTGGGATGGAATGGCCTTTTCGGTATTCACAAAGGACTAGACAGACTGCATCTCAAACACATCACTGCAGCTGTGGAAATGTAACAAGGGAAAGAACTCACTCTCACTTCAGGTAGATGAAGGGATCTGAAGCAATGTAATGTGCAGATGACTAGTCAGAAACCAGAACACAGAAAAATTGCTAATCAATGACTTTCATTCCACAGAAGGATTGGTGAATGGTGGGGCACCACATGGATCAAAGGTCGGACTACTGCTGTTAAACATCCTCATAACTGACTTAAAGACACACCCAGAAGGTACTGACAATTCAAAGCACTTTAACAGGGGATGGGATATGCCAAGTTGTATAAAGCACAGAAGACAGGTTTGATGACTTACCTTTATTACAAAGCAGCAAAAGACAATGTAGAACCAAGAGATGTTAAGGTACATGTATCAAGCATGGAAAGAACACTTGTCTGATCGTAAGACTGTCCTTTATGGTGGTGTAACAGTCTGAATGTGCAGCACAGACGATAAACTAAAGGCTGAGATGTCATGTCATCACTGGAAGGAAAACAGGAACTATAACTACACTGCATAAAACAATAAGGCCACATGTGGAGTATAATGCTCAGTCTGGAAATTCTTACTTATGTAATAATATACAGCAGTGGAGAGGAATCTCAATACACACTCCTTAGAAGGCACGGTGAAGAGCTCCGGCAATTCTTTTTCCATGATGCTTCAAAATAGATAGATTCTATGTCATGTCATCAAAGGCCAGATCATCAAAATAGGATAATCCAGTACACAGAGTTGAAAACTCCAAAAATGATGACAAATTATATGAGTAGACCCATCAATAAAAATGAGAAAAGCCCAACTATGCACATAATTACAAAAGTATACTTACTGATGTACAAAATACCCCAAATGTCCTGCATGGGGCACAACACCCGTATAACCTTTATGTCTTAATCTAACCTTAACTGTAACTCTGAACTAACTTTAATCCAACCTGAGAGCTAACCTTTTCTTATACACCAACTCTGATCCTCTTGTCTGTGGCTTGTACAAGTACTACACAATTGCGTTTAACCTCATTTTTTTTCAACACTGACCAACCAAACTTGATGAAACACTAAGTTAAATGGCCTTCAACAATGATGCCTTCAGTCAGTACTAAAATTGTTACCATGTTTATTCTATGATGATTTTGTAATAAATAATCAAGTCAGCAAACCAATAAATGCTTCTATTTCTGTCATCACTTGTCTTCTGTAGAAATTTTTAAGATCAGATCAAGGAGTCAAACATACAATGTGTCATACAGTTCAGTATGCAGTAAGTATTCTAATTCTTGAATCTAAGGCCAAAGCATGAACTGTAAAATCTTTTCTAGGTAGTGAGTTATTTTTAATTTTTTGTGTACTGTTCTTGCCTGTCATGTTTTCTTGGTCATTTGCTATTTTAATCTTTGGAGATGAAGCTCCTTAAGTAATATGTGTCACTTTATTTGGATAGCTGTCTCATCTGATTAAAATGTTGACAAAGTGAAAGCAAATAAACATTTTCAATAGCAACAAAGTAGCACCCAGAAAGTTTTGAGAAGAGGTGTTGTACACTTAGAAAATGTAAGAGGGCACAAAATATTAGACCTGCCTTTTACCATGCTAGGTATAATATAACTTGTAGATCAATGTGTGTATGTATTTTTAAGAAGCTATCCAAGAGCTTGCACAAATGTATAAATACTGAGCACGTACAAGCCCGACTGCCATTTTGTGGTAAGCTGTTGAGATGTAAGCATGTATGTATGTAAGGCCTGTCTGTTAAATCAGTTTGTTTATATTTTATGATGCTGCTATCCATCCTAAATGTGTTTCTATGTATTAAAGCATCTAAACAAAATACTCCACCAGTTTGTCATCTATATTAGAGAGGGATGAGCTTTATGGTGTCAGAAGTGGCATTTCTAAAGGGGCATGATGTTAGAAAAAGCATGGCCAAATCAATTCGTTGCCAGAAAGAGTTCCAGTTTCTTCCGTTAATGTCCGAGAGGCACTCAGTTGGCACTGGAGGAATATACAGGAGTGGATCATCCCTACTGCACGCATAATTCGCAACACAGTCAGAAACGAATTTCAGATATTAAAACTTGCTCAAATGATTTCTTATTCACAAAATATGAAATGAGGCATACAGAGCACTCTAAACAATATTCAAATAAACCGGTATGTCTGATATTGATAAAAATATTTGAATTACTATGGAAAATGTTTGAAATAAAGTCTAAATTGCATAAAATGAATAAAATAAAAGGAAATAACCACATTTCACTAAGCACATATTTTTTCATAATAATTAAAGGTTTTTGAGTTATCAGATGTGTATAAAGTGTTTGCATGTTTGTGCAGTAATATAGTAAAGTTATTTCACAAAATACAGCAATTACAGAGCATATTTCACAAAGTACAATGTTTCGAGTTTGTTGTGCATGTGAATGTTATTACAAGCTCACAGAACATTTGTTCATACATAATTAAAAGGGCCATATTTTCAGTGTTGGATTTTGAAAACCCATTGCACTTATGTTTGCCAATAATATTGCATACAACTGGAGAGTGTTTGTGTAAGAGTATGACATTTTCATACAGGCAACATTTTCTGATAAAGATGACCGTACTAAGGCATTTATTCTGCTTAATTCAGCTGGGTCAGAAGCCATTGAAAAGGAACGTTCATTTGTGTATGCACCTGCTATCTATACAGAAGAGGAGGAAAACCATCATATTGTGGTACAGGCCAAGTCAAGGGAGGACCGGGAGTGTTTAAAACAAATTCAGAGAGAAGTGTAACTTCCTAGACGAATGTTACAATGGAAAGGCGCTTATTTGACAAAAGGGATCAAAAACCTGGTGAAACTTTTGCAGCATATATAACTGACTTGAGAAACAAGGCTAAAACGTGCAGATATGGTGATTTAAGGGATGAGTTGATAAAGGACAGACTTGTGTGGGGTATTAAAGATGATGCTGTAAGAAAGATTTTGCTTCGTGACAGTGATTTAACTTTGAACAACGCTATTGAGATTTGTCAGATATATGAGATCACAGAAAAGCACACAGATATGCTTACAAATCAGAATAGCTCTAGAAGGCACAGTGACAAAGCTTATGTTGATAGTATGGAGCACATGGTTAAAAGAAACAGGCCCAAGCACAAGGCAGCAACTATAGCCCCTGCAGCACTCACTGGTAAACCCCAGAGCTTTCCAGAAAATTCCAGAGGTCACACAGTCTCAGTGAATCATAAGAGGGAGTCAGTAAACTCAAAGCATGGAACCCAACTTAGTTTTATTGCCAATTGTCATAATTGTGGTGAAAATCATGAGTCTAAAATTGAGAAATGTTTAGCTTTTGGTCAGCAGTGCCACACATGCAATAAATGGAATAATTTCAGAAAGTTTTGTAAATCGAAAGGCCCATATTCTTTTTTAAAAATGGAACATTTCAAGAAATGAGTTGATCAATTAGAGAGCTGCAGCCCTACTCTTTATGTTGATAGTGTGTCAGTGCTTCATGAAACAGTCAGTGCAGTAGATTTAAGGGCAAAGAATGAAGTTTTTGTACTGTTCAGATAAATGACAAACCCAGAGAGCTCAAACCTGACACAGCTTCCAAGTACAATGTTATGTCAGCAGAAACATTTGCTAGAGTGCATCATGGTGAAAGGCTTGATTTGGCAAGGTGAGTGAAGTTTGTTGCTTATGGTGGTTCAGAAATTCACAGTGAAAGTTCAGTAGTGCTTTCATATTATTCAGCTGGAAGAAGCTACGATTTGTTATTTTACTTGGTCAAGAGGCACGTTCAGTCATTATTAGAGCTTAGAGATAGTTTGAGAATGGGACTGCTTTAATTTAACAAGGAAGTCCATCATGTTAGCTTGAAAGACCACTACTCTAATTTTGCCCAGTACATTTTTTTCTTCCTATGCTGATCTTTTCAAAGACAAATTAGGGAAGCTTCCAGCTGTGTACTCCATGAAGTTAGACCCAGATGTCAGTCCAGTTATCAGGCCAGCTCAAAAAGTTTCAATAACCATGCAGGACGGATTCAAAGCTGAACTAGATAAAATAGTGCAACAAGGTGTGATTTTTCCAGTTGGCAGAACCAACTGAATGGGTATCTCCCATGGTGGTAGCTCAAAAGAAAAGCTCAGATGACATCAGAATATGTATTGATACATGAGATTTGAACAAAGCACTAAAAAATACCTCATCATCCAATGCACACAGTCAAAGAAGTCGCTGCTCATATGCCAAATGCCACTGTTTTTTTCTGTCTTAGATGCAAAGAGTTAATTTTGGCAAATTCAGTTTGAAAAGAAATCCCCATTGCTCACTACATTCAGTACTCTGTTTGGTAAGTACAGGTTTTTGAGAATGACATTTGGGATAAAGTAAAGTCCTTCAATGTACAATGGAGCAACTTTTTTCTGGATATCCTTGTGCTATTATAGTGGACCCTTTCCTTGGAGTTTTTGGATTATAGTAGACAGCATACTAGTAGAAGGTAATGGTGAAGCTCAGCATGACAGAAACCTCAGAAAAGGTCTGGAAAGAGCACATCAAGTGAATCTCAATCCACAGAAATGCAAATTTAGGCTACAAAAGTTTAATTATGTTGTTCATTTGTTTACTAGTTCAGGCGTATGACCAGACCCTTCAAAGCAAAGAGCCATTCTGGAGATGCCAGCTCCAGACAATTTTCAAGCCATGCAACATTTTCTTGGCATGGCTAACTATCTAGGCAAGCTGATTCCAGACTTGAGCCAACGTTCATCACTGCTTTGAGAACTGACACATAAAGATGTATCCTGGTCTTGGTTAAAGCAACACCAAACACCATTTAATGTCCTGAAACAGAAAATTTCTAGTCCACTAACTCTCAGATACTATGATGTTCACAAACCAGTTACTCTTTCATGGGATGCTTCAAAATGTGGTCTTACCCAAACTGAGATGAGTATGCTCAGATTGAGAAAGAGCTTTTGGCAATCGTGTTTGCATGTTCGAAGTTCCATGATTATATTTATGGTAGACCTTTCCAGATCAAAGCAGACCGCCAACCACTAGTCACTATCTTGAGAAAGCCTATGCATTCAGCTCCAGACAGATTGCAATGCATGATGTTGAGATTGCAAAAGTATAATTTCACTCTTGTCTACAAGAAAGGCAAACCTCTTTATCTTACATCATCCAGATCACTCAGAAACACCACTGAACAGCATAAGAATGAAAACCTTGATTTTTAAGTCATGGAAGTGAGAATTTTTTTCCAGATATCTTGATGAGCTAAGAGATCACACAGACACAGATCCAGCTTTACAAAGGTTCAACCACTTTATCAATCAAGGATGGCTGTCAAAGCAATCTAGTTTACCCCAAAAAGTGCAACCTTATTTTCCATACAGAGATGAGATTTTGTCTGACAAAGGTATCATTATGAAAGGTCTGAAAGTAATTGTTCCAAAGTCTTTGCAACAAGAGTACATTACTATCTTGCATCGTGGTCATGCAGGAACCAACTCTACCAAAAGAAGGGCGAGAAGATTAGTATTTTGGCCTTGTGTGTCTCAAGACATTGAGAGAGTACTTTTTATCTTGTTTCGTGTGTAATAGTACCAAAGTCACATCAACAGAAGGAATCACTTCAGCTAAACCAGATTTTCTTCAAGAATGGGACTTTACTCATGTCACAAGTAGCCCAGAGTATCTGCAGTCAAGTGGTTTGACAGAATGTGCAGTTCAAAGTGCAAAACAGTTACTAGAGAAGTCAAAATGAGACAATAGTGATATTTTCTTGAATCTCAGAAACATTCCTCATGATAAACATCTTGGTTTACCTGCTCAGAGACTTCTGTCAAGACAAATCAGAACCACATTACCAATCAGTAGTCAATTGCTGGTTCCATGTGTTAAGAACAAAAGGTCAGTGAAAACCAATCTCTTGAAGAAGTGTTTAACCGAGAAGTCCTACTATGATAAGACCAGCAAACTACTCAATCGATTACAAGAAGGAGAAATGCTAAGGATGCAGACATCCAAAGGTTATGATCAGATTTGTGTCATGAAGAATATTTGCCCAGAGCCGAGATTGTACATCATGGAATCACAAGGAGCAGAGTTTAGGTGGAACTGAAAACATTTGATACTGGTGCCCGAGCCTATACCACAGTGCATAGTGAGAGTGAGTTGTCCGGTGTTTTAATTCCAGAGGAAGTTCCAGTGGATATTCACATTCCTGTGATGAATCCAGAAGTTTCTGATACGAGTTGTTCACCGAAGACTGTCCCTGTTGCTAAATTCAGTTCAGATTGTTATGTTACGAGATCTGGTCATATCTCCAGACTATATAATAGATGCACAGCAACTTGGACATGAACTTTATTTCTAATGTCTATAATAATGCATGTCCAACTCCAATGTTATTTTTACTAAGGGCAATCTTTTTAAGAGGGAGGATGTAGATCAATGTGCATGAATGCATCTTTAAGTATCTGTCCAAGGGTTTGCACAAGTGTATAAATATTGAGCACGTGCGAGTCTGACTGCCATTTTGTAGTAAGCTGTTGAGATGTAAGCATGTGTGTATGTAAGGTCTGTCTGTTAATCAGTTTGTTTATATTTTATGATGCCACTATCCATCCTGATGTGTTTCTATGTATTAAAGCATCTAAATGAAACAACACACCTGCTTGTCATATATGTTAGAGAGGGACAAGTGAAATAACGTATAAGATGTTTTTTTTTTATTTAGTACTATAGTAATAATTTAAAACATGGACTCACCTACAATTTCAGTCAGTTGTTTTTTCATGTTTAAATATGATTTCATTTTTATGCAAATCACAACTATGATATACATAAACTGTTAGAAAAAAAAACCAAAGAAAACTAATATCAGCAACTGCCATCATTAATAATAATGAAGACTAGGGGTCTTCTTATTGTGTGTGAAGGACTACAAGCAACAAGTCACCCCACCATTCACAAGTCTTTAGGGAAAAAACTGCTTGTCACTTAGCTACAGTATGAAATATATTAATTCAGAAGACTTATGATTCTAAAACATACACTCTGCCAATTGTTAAAAAAGGCCAAGAAGCAGGGTTACCCCTTTCCCCCCTTCTTTTGCTGCTCCCAGCAATATGGCACAAAGATCAAAACTGAGTCGTTTAGATTAAGGTAGGCAACCACTCACACTTGTGTAAAACTTCATCAGCTATACTTGGTGCCTGTATCTGTATCCTGATGTTCATTCTTTTACTTATACTGTACGTCAATGAAGAAGCTTTAAAAACTCACATTAAATTCAGATCATCTCAAATTACACAAATGAAGTATGATCTTACAAGCCTTACACTAGGAAATACTATAATAAAATAATATTAAATTAAATTTAAAAAATTAAAAAATTTGAAAAAACTAAAAAATCAATAAATTAAAAAAAATTAAATTAAAAAAATAATGAAATAGCATTTTCACTGAAAAGTCTCTTAATTCAAACTTGATGCATCTGTCAGGGCTTTAGATCAGAAGCATTATAATAAAAAAAATAGCTAGCAACTTTGCATACAAATTTCTATCAAAAAAGAAAAGATTTTAAAAAAGCCATTTTTGGACATACACCCTTCATCAGTATTAGTACAATATATAAATATGAGACAAGTTTTGCGGAGTATTGTAATTACCAATTAAGCTTTAAATCTGGAACCAGATTAAACCTACAGCTAAGATTTGGTCATCTATAAGCTTATAAATGAATCAGACAGTCAAAATTACAACCTTCGCAACCTTGTTTCATTAACATCTCCCTTCGCATTATGCTATAAGGCTTGCAAACTCTGAAATGCGAACTTCTGAGATATGCCTTTTTTTTTATTTTAATTTCATGTAAAATATTCATTACACAGAAACCATTCATATTACTTATATATTATTTTTTTTCTTTATTGTGTACTGTCTTTGCAATATAAAAACACTGACATATACCATGTAAATCTATCAATGTATACATATGGACTAACTAAACAGATTTCAGTTTCTAGGAATGTTGGCTTCTTATGTTTGAAACTAAACAGTACTTTCAGTATCAGCATGAAATGACCCAATGACACAGGTTCAGATATTTAGTCTGGTACCAACATCCTTATAATAATTCAAATTACTATCATGAGCTATTAAGAAAATAATTTACTTCACCATAACACTGTGAAATAATGCAACAGTGCTTTGCCATGTAAAAATGGTACATATAAAGACCAAGGTTATAGGGTAAAGCCATATTACAAGCGGATGTGACTGAACTTTAGGTTGTCTATATTCCGTGAATCCATATCTACGAACACAGTTTTAAATTATTTATCACCTTAGTCAGCATACTGAGCAGAGTACAAAATTAACCTACTACCATGTATTAACCGATAGCTTAGTTAAGTAATTAGTCATAAAGCTGATGCAAACTCCGAATGTGGATGCAAAACAATACTTACTGAAGAAAGAAAGAAACAGTACTTAGAAATAAGTGACACAACCATTTGAAACCAATACTGCTTTGGTAAT